>NC_143486.1:66368690-66723090 GCF_027475165.1 Benincasa hispida
CATTAGTGATAAATCCTATCACTAATAAATAACTAAATTAGCATAATATTCACTGAAACATTAGAAAATCACAACGAAACACAGTATAATAATCTTCACATAATTAGCAATCAAATACAGTCAACAATAAACTATCAACATATTCCTCAAAAAATCAGCAAATCACAATCAACATATAAACAACTATCAACAAATATCAACAAATAATCTTCACATAATCAACATTTTGAAGACTAATAGTCTATGATGACTACACTGTGATGACTACATTGTGACCAAAATGCATAATAAAATACTGAATGGAACACCTAAAGAAGATGGAGAATCCATGTAGCCCTAATTTGAAATAACTATTTATCTTCTTTTATAAACTGTCAATGGAGGATGAACGAAGCCCTACGTTTTCGAATTTTTGCTATCAGTGATGAAGAGATGAAGAAAGGAAAAAGAAGAAACGAAGAAACGAAGAAGAACAACGTACCTTTTGAAGTTTGGAGCGAAATCGATGGGGAAGAAGACGGCACTGTCAGAGCGGAAGAAGACGACACTGTCAAAATCGAAAGGTTGGAAGTGTTTTCCGCGATTATAGAGCTTGAAATAAGGGTTGGAAGTGTTTTCCGGAAAGAAGTGTTTTCTACGGTTTTTTCACGGAAGAAGATGAAGGGTCGAAATAAGGTGGGCCAAAAGGTTTTATATGGGCCATGTCCATTTTAGTCTTTTCCTTTTTCTGGGCCTAAATCTTTAATATAAAAAATCTATATTTGCAAATACTTTTATCTTCTTACTTAAACTCTAATATCTTGTTGAAATGCCTTAAATTTGTTTGTTGGCACTTCGAACAACCAAGTATGGGGGCGGGTTTTGATTTATTTACGATTATTTGTAGTTATTTACGATTTTGACCCTAGGGTTTAGAGTATTGCGCTATATAAACTAATTATCCTGGGAGGAACAGTTAATTATTTGTAGTTATTTACGATTTGACCCTAGGGTTTAGAGTAGTGCGCTATATAAACTCTCTAACCCTAGAGGTGTCGTTTTGATGTAATTTCTGAAAACATTCTCTCAAATAATATTGTTCTCCCTCTGCCTGTGGACGTAGCTAGCACACTGTTAGTGAACCACATATATCTGTGTGTCGATCTTCTCTATCTCTACGTTCCTTTTTTGTGTTCTTTAATTATCGATTTTGCAACAAACTGGTATCAGAGCCTTGTTAGGTTTTTTTAAAATTCCGCATTTGTTCGACAATTGAAGATGTCTGGCGTGAACGTAAAGATCAACAAATTTATCGGGAGGAACAGTTTGGTTTATGGCAGATCAAGATGTGATCCCTGTTAAAGCAGCAGGGGCTATGGGCGCAGCTAACGGGTAAGTCAAAGAAGGCTACCGTGGATGGTGAAGAGTGGCAGACTCTTGAGGAGAAGGCTCATTCGACGATCATGCTATGTTTGGCTGATGACATCATCATCGAGGTCACAGATGAAGAAACTGCTGCTGGCCTTTGGTTGAAGTTGGAAAGCCTTTACATGACAAAATCTTTAACCAAGAAGTTGTTTATGAAGAAACGTCTGTATCATCTACGTATGTAGGAAGGTACGTCTTTACGAGACCATCTTGATCAATTAAATAAAATTTTATTAGATCTGCATAACGTAGAGTTTAAGGTTGATGATGAGGATGCTGACCTAAATCTGTTGACATCTTTGCCCCCATCGTATGAGACTTTCGTTTACTCGTATATTGGAGGGAAAGAAACTCTGACGTTAGAAGATACAAAGTCCACGTTGCTTATGAGAGAGGACCACCAGAATGCAGGAAGTGTAGTTACAGAAAGTCAGGCATCTGGGTTAGCTGCTATAGGGAGCAATAGACATAGGAATTATGGTAAGCAAAAGTCGAACCAGAATAAAAGGTCTTTGAAGTCAAAGGGTTCTAGGTCAGATGATATTTGTAACTATTGTAAGAAAAGGGCATTGGAAAACCGAATGTCTTAAGATAAAAAGGAATCAGGAAAAGAAGGAAAATAGTGACAAAAGGGAAACATCTGCCTCTGTTGCACAAGTTGAGATTGATTCTGAAGAAGTCAAGATCGATTCTAAAGGAGATCTAGTTTTAGTTGTGAATGAACATTCACATTTTGATGATGTGTGGGTTTTTTATTATGGGGCATCTTATCATATGTGCCCAAATAGAGAGTGATTCTCAACCTATCAGCAAATAGATGGAGGGAATATTAGCATGCTAATGGTGTTGTGTGCAAGATAGTTGGAATCGGCTCAGTAAAGATATGAACACATAATGCTGCCTTCTACACTTTAAAAGAGGTTAGGCATGTTCCACTAATGAAGAAGAGTTTAATATCCTTTAGTGTACTCGATAGCAAGGGTTACAGTTTTGAAGGTAAAGGTGGAGTAATGTATGTCTATAAGGGCTCTGAGGTAGTTCTGAAAGCCATAAAGTGTGGAACACTGTATTTTCTATTAGGTTCCACGATAACAGGTTATGTTGTTGTTGCATTGTCGGTCGTTCACAAGGATGATATGACTAAGTTATGGCATATGAGACTTGGTCATATGAGTGAAAAAGGGATGCAAATTCTGTCAAAAAGAGATCTTTGTAGGCACAAGGTACAGGATTTTGAATTTTGTTAACATTATGTATTTGGGAAGCTTCATCACAGCAAGTTTTCAAAAGGTGTTCATCGTACAAAAGGGACACTTGATTATATTCATTCAAACTGTTGGGACCTTCCAAAGTTGAATCTATTGAAGGCAGTAGGTATTTTTTGTCTATAATTGATGATTACTCAAGAATAACTTGGGTTTTTATGATGAAACATAAAAGTGAAGCCTTCAAGAATTTCAAGCAGTAGAAGATATTAATTGAAAACCAAACTGGGAAGAAGATCAAAAGGCTACGAACTGATAATGGTCTGGAATTCTATGGATCTGAATTTAATGAGTTCTGTAAAGTTGAGGGCATTGTTCACCATCACACTGTTAGGAATACTCCACAGTAAAATGGGGTTGTAGAATGTATGAATTAGACGTTGTTGGAGAAAGCAAGATGCATACTCTCTAATGCAGGGTTGGCTAGAAGGTTTTGGGCAAAAGCAGTAAATACATCATGTTATCTGATCCATCGTGGACCTCACACAGCTATTGATTGTAAAACACCTTACGAGGTGTGGTCTGGAAAGCCTGCAGATTATTCTTTATTAAAAGTTTTTTGTTGTACTGTCTACTATCATGTTAATGAGGGTAAATTAGAACCGAGAGCTAAAAATGGTATATTTGTGGGTTTTGGGGATGGAGTTAAGGGATATAGAGTCTGGTCACCTTCTGAGAATAGAGTCATATTTAGTAGAACTGTGATATTTGATGAAAATTCCATGCTTAACTCAACTGTAAAGCCTTTTGTGACGTCTGCTGATGTGGGAGGAAGTAGTAGTGTTGATAAACAGGTGGAGATGCAATTCACTTCAGCTGTGAATGAATTACAACATCAAGATGGAGAAGATCAACACGTTACTATAGAAACTGATGTTCAACCAGAAATTAATGTGCCTAGAACGTCAGAAGTTTCTTTGCTTGAGAATTCTAGATCACGAGTAGATCAACCGAGTATAGCTCGTGATAGAGCTAGAAGAGTTGGTGTTGGACCTCCTGTGAGGTATGGTTTTGAAGATAGAGTTACTTTTGCGTTGCAGGTTACTAAAGAGGTGGATCCTCATGAGCCATCCACCTATAGAGAAGCTGTATCATATGGTGAGTCTACTCAATGACTTGCTGCTATGGGGGATGAGATGGAATCTCTTGACAAAAATCAAACTTGGAAATTAGTTAAACGATCTAAAGAGAGAAAAATTGTCACTTGTAAATGGGTCTTCAAGAAAAAGGAAGGAATATCACCTTCAGAGGGCATTAAATATAAAGCTCGAGTTGTTGCTAGAGGGTTCACACAAAGGGAAGGAGTTGATTATAATGAGATCTTCTCACCAGTAGTCAGACATACTTCTATCAGAGTGTTACTAGCTATAGTAGCACATCAGAATTTAGAACTTGAACAACTAGATATGAAGACAGCTTTGTTACATGGAGAGTTGGAGGAAGAAGATTATGTTTGTAAGTTGAAGAAATCTTTGTATGGGTTAAAGCAGTCTCCAAGGCAATGGTACAAATGATTTGATAGCTATATGATTGGACTTGGCTATAACAGGAGTCCGTATGATTGTTGTGTATATGAAAACAAAGCTGATGATGGTTCGATGATTTATCTACTTTTATATGTAGATGATATGCACATAGCTGCAAAGTCCAAGTCTGATATTCTGAAATTGAATAATCTTCTCAGTGCTGAGTTTGATATGAAGAATTTGGGTGCTGCTCAGAAAATTCTGGGTATGGAGATTCATAGGGACGGAGATAGAATAAGCTTTTCTTGTCGCAGAAAGGATATATTCATAAAATATTGTCCAGGTTTGGTATGTCATCAACTAATCCTATAGATACTCCTAGTGCTGTAAATGCTCGTTTGTCATCTGTGTTTTCACCACAGTCTGAATCTGAGAAGGAGTACATGTCTCGAGTTCCTTATGCTAGTGCCATGGGAAGTTTGATGTATGCTATGGTCTGTACTAGGTCTGATCTTGCCCATGCTGTTAGTGTTGTCAGCAGGTTCATGGGTCAACCTGAGAATGAGCATTGGCAAGCTGTTAAAAGGATTTTTCGTTACCTTAGAGGTACATCTGATGTTGGTCTTGTTTATAGGAATTGCACAGAGTGTTTGGTGACTGGTCATTCTGATTTTGACTATGCTGGAGATGTTGATAGTAGGAGGTCTATGATTGGCTATGTGTTCACTCTGGGTGGTTCTGTTGTTAGTTAAAAGGCAACCTTACAGCCTACAGTTACTTTGTCTACTACTGAAGCATAGTACATGGCCTTGACAGAAGCTGCTAAAGAGGGAATATGGTTGAGGGGGTTAGTTAGTGATCTTGGTTTGCATCATGACCAAGCTATTGTATATTGTGATAGTTTAAGTGCAATATGCGTAACTAAGGATCAAGTTCATCATGAGAGAACTAAGCACATAGATGTAAGAAATCACTTCTTAAGAGGTGAGTAGAGAGTTAAAGTGATGAAAATTGGTACTGCTGATAACCCTACTGATATATTCACCAAACCGGTTCCACAAGGCAATTTCCAACATTGTTTGGACTTGCTGAATGTTTTGAATTGTTAGTAGTCGCCTTTGTGGGATACTTTGAGGCATGAGGGAGAAGTCTGGGTACGTCTGGCAATATTGATTTATGTTGCTTTTTTGGTACATCTGTTATCTGGGAAAGAATTCAAGTCAAAGTGGAAAAGAATTCAAATCAAAGTGGAAATTTGTTGAAATACCTTGAATCTGTTTGTTGGCGCTTCAAACAACCAAGTACAGGGGCCGTTTTGATTTATTTACAATTATTTGTAGTTATTTACGATTTTGACACTGGGGTTTAGAGTAGTGCGCTATATAAACTAATTATCTCGGGAGGAACAATTAATTATTTGTAGTTATTTACGATTTTGATCCTAGGGCTTAAAGTAGTGCGCTATCTAAACTCTCTAACCCTAGAGGCGCCGTTTTGATATAATTTCTAAAAGCATTCTCTCAAATAATGTTATTCTCCCTCTGCCCGTGGACGTAGCTAACACACTATTAGTGAACCACGTATATCTGTGTGCCAATCTTTTCTATCTCTACGTTCCTTTTTTGTGTTCTTTAATTGTCGATTTCGCAACATATTTATTATAAAATAACTATTCATGCAACTCCCCTATAATTTATATTGTAACTTTTGGGGAAAAAAAATCTTATCCTTATTCGAATTATTTTTTTAATGAATATTTTTGTTATTTTCTAAAAACCAATTTTAGTTATACTTTAAAACTTTTCAAAAATATTTCATTTGAAAACTTTTTCTTAAAATAAAGTGTTACCGATATTTGATAATAACAATAAATTCTAACAATTGCTAAAGGTTTTCTTTAAAAAATTGAATAATTTGTTTTTTAAGATTATATTTTTACTATGAAATGAAGAAAGATTGTCATTTATGCAATGGGGGCCTTTCTCCTATTAACTTTGATATAAACATATAACCAAAACAAAATAGGTAAGAAATTATGGCTCAAATTATATAGCAAACTAATAAATATATGAATATACACTTTTTTTATAAACGACAAAAATAAATACCCGCTTTCTAAAATTTTCAAAACTAAATCATGGATTTATTATGTATTGATATATATATAATGAGACTAGTAATTTCATAGTCTGATCTTATACTAACTCCTTTGTATAGAATACCTCCGCTCACATGTCTCCACATAAATGATCAGAATCATATCATCTGTAGCACTTTACAATAATTGTAATATCTATAAAGTGGGTCGTACTCTTAGTGTCACCAGGATAAGGTATCCAGCCTTATCCATCTACTATAGACTATTTAGGTTATCACTTAAACATGATCCAGCTGTATGTCTCTATATATATGTTTAAACTACAGATGATAACCTTAGATGTTAGTTTATTGGTTTGTGGGTTCAATGCTACTAAATGTCAAATAAAATATATCATATTTTATTAAATAAATATAATATTTGTATAATATAATTACAAACTACAGGACTCTATGAGATTTAGGGCATCAACCCCAACAAATTGTGCAAAGGGGAGTCGTAATCGTCACAAAGATTGCATCATAGCACAACATTGTTGATCCATTTACGAAGACTCTCTCTGCAAAAGTGTTTGAGGATCATCTAGAGAATCTAGGTCTACGAAACATGTACATTATATAATCTAGGACAAGTGGGAGATTTGTAATGGGTATATGGATGCCCTGGTTTATTGTATTTAGCATTATCCTGCCTTTTGGAGTGTGTACAACCCAATTACTGAAGTTTTAGTTCAAATGAGAGTTTGTTGAATTTTATGCCCTAAGACTCGTAGAAAGTAAATGTTATTAATTGACCGTCATCAATAAAGAGTATAGATGTTAATTCAATAAATGTTATTGTTTGTATTGTTATCTATTTTATCCTAATAACCCTAAATCCAATAAATTAACATCTAAGGCTATCTTATGAATCTTGAACTATATGTGAAGATATATAGGGACCAATGTTCAAGATACAACCTAAACGGTCTATAGTATAGGGATAAGATTGGGTACCTTATCTTGGAAAGACTATCCAACCCACTTTGTATTTGATACAAATGCAATGATCCAAAGCGTACGTGTAGGTGACACACGAATGGGGTATCCTATGCAATGAGTTTTCATAAGACTGAACCGTGAAATAGTAACCACTAGATGTAACACCGTTAACTAGTTGGGTCCCTATTTCAATAGGAAGACCTAGGCGACTTAATCTTAATCTGAGTATATTATGAACTCCTGTTCACAAGAGATCGTCCTTTGATTTGTATGGGTAAAGGTGGCCAATTCGCCGACTCAATATGCCTACCATTTTGAGGACAAGACTGAGTGGGAAGCTGGGAACATAGTCATACAAGATGGAATTCACTTTTTTCCCCCTTATGTGGTGTCTCCAGGACTTGAACAAAGGGCCCTACCCTCTCATCGTCTGAGAGAAATTTTATTTTATTAGTTGAACCATAAATAGATTGTTCATTAAAGAAATACTGGAACTGAAGGAGTCAGAGGTAACCCAAAGGTAAAACGATAATTTGACCTAGTTGGAGTTACGAACGCTCGTGAATGACTAACTTGCTGATTATGGTTAAATAAAGTAGACAGAAATATATCTACGATGAGGGAAATGCAACTACTGGGCTTTAGTGGAGTGACCTAGTGGAGTGACCCGATAGTTAATGAATGTTGATTAATTCGATTTAAAGAGTTTAGCTAATTAATCTCATATCGTTGGAGTCCATGATCTGTAAGTATATTAGGTCCCCCTACTAGCTTACACATAGATTAAACCTTAGAATAACGTATGAGTAAATTTGAATCGTTCAAATTCAAATTAAGGGAATCATTATTTATATACGATATAATTACACGTTTAATTATCAAATTAAATGAAATTAGAGAATTGGATAATATTTAAATTTTATTTAAATATTAATTACATGAATGAACATTCATGATTGTGGAATTGGTGGTGTAAATAATTTAATATTGGATATTAAATTATTTTGATTAATTAAATTATTTAATTAATTATTTAAATTAAATTAAATTAATTTCATTTAAAATTAATTATTTGAACTAATTTTATTTAAAATTAGAAATTCTAATTTTATAAAAATTCAAATATCAAATTAATTTTGTTTTAATTTAATTTTCTAAAAAATATAAATTAAATAAAATTGAATTTTAATTTAAAAAATAAGAAAATACTTTTTAGTGGGTTTATCCCACTTTGACCACTAATTCCCACTTGAATATTAAACTACTTGATGTCATTTCCATGTGAATTCAGGATGCATGAACGAATTGAACAAAATTTTTAATTTGCTGAGTTAAGTGACATGCAAATCTGAATTCTGGTTAGAAAAATGAGTTGAAGAAAGGTTCTTCACTCTTCATGAAAAAACCAACTTTTCTCCACAAAATTTCTTAAAATTCGTACTCCTTTTGGAATCCACCTCCCAATCTAAGGTCCTAGAGAATAGTATGGAAGATCAAGTGGTGGTCTACATCCTGTTGGAGTGGAGATTCAAGCTGGAATTGAAGAATTTGAAGCCTTCAAAGGCTAGTTTTCAGAAACCCTATTTTCGTTTATGAACATGCTTACTTAATTGCTAAAATTGATTGAATTAGAGTGTTTAATGATTTTGTTTGCTTCTGTTAATTGCATGCTAACTCCATCACCAGTTTCTTGTTTGTTGTACTTTTGTATTAGTATGACTTTTGTGATGTACACTCCACTAATTTTAGGGCAATTAGGAGATTGTTAGGAGTTGATATCCTAAATCTCGTAGGTTCTGTAGTTTGTAATTGTATTGTACAAACAGTTTATTTATTTAATAAAATATGAGGTGTTTTATTCGACATTTAGTAGCATTAACCCACAAAACCAATAAACAAATATCAAAGGTTTATCTTTTGTAGCCTAAACATGTATGTAGAGACATACAAGTGGATCGTGTTTAAGAGATAACCTAAATAGTCTATAGTATATAGATAAGGTTGGGTACCTTATCCTAGTGACACTGAAAATATAACTCGCTTTGTAGATGTTACAATTAAAGGAAATCGATCACGAGGATTTCCATGAGTAGCGGAAAGATCATTCTAAATTACAATTATATATGAATTTTACAATTAAAGTCATAAACACAAACATACGGCTATGCATTCATTACAGAAATTACAGCATGATACAACAAACAATCACGAAGAAATCTACACACATTTGTAGACTCATTGCCAAGGTCCTTGATCAAGAACGCTCGAACACAGTAACCTCGAACACTCGAACAACACAACCGCTATACTACACGAACACCGCGCACTCAAACTCAACGATCGTCTCAGTCACGAACACCCCAACAACACGAACGGCCTCTACAGAACCTCGATGGTGTCGAGTTGAGTATGACACCACCAAGAAGGGTACCTTGGTATTCTCGGTATGAGAATCCGGAGGGTGGGCTTTGTGTGGACTTAGTTTAAGGCAGAAGACGGAGGATACAACAATCGTGTAAAGGACTGGGCAAGTGGGAAATGGCTAAAACCTATCGTATTGGTCGATGCCCAATCGTTTAGCAAAAGCTAAGCGATCGTCTACCAAACACTAAGCGATCGTTTAGCTCATCGCTTAGCTGCGTGTCTGTCGCCTACAAAACACTACACGATCATTTACCTTTGTCAAGTTGTTGCTTAGTAAATCTTATTTACTTGACAAATTTCGTGATATTCTTTTTTCTGAGAGATAATTCAAAAATTCAACACTTTCAACATTTCTAAAATTAGGAAACCAATTTTCCTTTTATCTCACGGTTACCATGAAAACCACCAATAACCTTCCATTCAATTGGTTATTAGAGAAAAAGATTTAATCATCCAATAATTAGTAGTATTATAAATATAAATGATAACCAACTTATCATACTATATTTTTAACCTATAGTTTTAATATTTCATCTCATGAAACATATAAACCATAGTTCTTTTTCTATTCCATGGAACTTAATATAAATCTCATTTACATTAATCCTCCACTAGATGTATCTCATACATCATACCAATCATATCACATATAATTAAATTACCTCTTGTCAATTTGAACACTTCAAATCAACACCAAGAACTGATCCTCAACTGAATCCATTGAGCTACCAAGGGGACCTTATGGACCTGTAGCTCGAAGCTCCAATGGTACGTGAATAACTGACTAAACTTTTTAGTCACGGGATCCACCATCCGTTAATTGGCAGGCACTCCACTAAAGACTGACAGATGAACTCTCCTTACCACAGATATATTCTGTGTCCATCTTAACCAATTAGAAGTGCGACAACCCTTCACAGATCGCTCGTAAGTACAGCTCGGCCAATAACTGTTATGCCCTTGTAGTTACATTTAACTCCTTAAGTACCACTGATTCCTCTAATGAACATAAGTCATAGTTCTACTATGACTGAGTCTTCTCTTCCAAAGAGAAGCTGTGGCCACTATGTTCAAGCCTCGGAATCAGCCCTTAAGGAAGCAATCTCTCTACTTATCTCTGCTTCGGGAAAAAAGTGAATTCCATCTTGTGGATTGAGTTTCAAGCTCCCAAATCAGAAAAGTCCCCAAAAAGGTAGGCATATTGAGTTGGTACTCTGGTCACTCTCACCCATACTAATCAAAGGACCGCCCTCAAAGGTAGTAGTTCCCAAAACACTCAGGATTGAGGTCGTGTCACCTATGGTCGTTTAGGTGAGATGTAAGTCTCTAGTATCAACGACGTTATATACATAGTCTAGTCATCTCGTGGTCCGGTCTTATATAAACTCTTTGTATAGGACACCCCTGCTCGCATGTCTCCATATGAATGGTCAGGATCTACCATCTGTAGTAGTTTACAACACTTCAAACCTCTACAAAGAGGGCCGTATCCGTAGTGTCACCAGGATCAGGTATCCGACCTTAATCCTTATACTACATCCCTATTTAGGTTATCACTTAAGGCATGATCCACTTGTATATCACATATACATGCTTAAGTTTACATAAGATAACCATGGAGCTTTGTTTATTGGATATGAATATATGCCAGAATGAAATTACAATTATTTTATTCTGCAAACAATCAATACAAACAACGAGACTCCGGGAGAATTAGGACACCAATCCCAACAATCTCCCACTTGTCCTAATGACTCGGGAGACTAATGTACAATACAATATAAAAATGTAAATACACAATAAACTAGGGCATACCCCAGTATCATCCCCCACTTGCCCTAGACAAGATGCCGCATGTCCCGCAGACCCAGACTCTCCAGGTGACCCTCGAACACTTTAGTCGTGAGGGCCTTTGTAAAGGGATCAACAACGTTGTGCTTCGATGTGATCTTCGTGACTATCACATCACCGCGATGCAAAATCTCCCTGATCAGGTGATATTTCCATTCTATGTGCTTACCCCGACAATGACTCTGAGGCTCCTTTGAATTTGCCACAGCCCTGCTGTTATCACAATAAATAGTGATAGGCAAATTCATATTTGGAACAACTTCCAAATTTGACAGGAATTTCCTTAGCCAAATAGCCTCCTTAGTTGCTTCATAAGCAACTACGTATTCGGCTTCCATAGTGGTGTCCGCGATGCATCCTTGCTTGATGCTTTTCCAGACTACAGCCCCTCTATTCAGAGTAAACACTGACCTCAATGTCGATTTATGAGAATCTCTATCGATTTGAAAGTCAGAGTTCGTTCATCCTATAAGGATCAGATCCTTATCTCCATACATGAGCATGTAGTCCCTCATTCTTAGAAGATACTTGAGGATCGTCTTGATCGCCGTCTAGTGATTAAATTTTGGATTGGACTGATACCGACTGACAATCCCTACTGCATAGCAAATGTCGAGTCTGGTACACAACATTGCATACATAAGGCCTTCTATAGCAGAAGCATAGGGAATCCATCTCATCTCCTCAAACTCTTGAGGTGTCTTAGGACATTGATCCTTAGACAAAACGATTCCATGCCTGAAGGGTAATAAACCCATCTTGGAATCCTGCATCCTGTACTTGATCAACATTTGATCAATGTGTGATGCTTGAGACAGGGCTAACCGCTTGTTCGTACGATCCCGAATGATTTGGATCCCTAGAACATACTGTGTCTCACCCAAATCTTTCATTTAGAACTGGACAGCTAGCCATTTCTTAATGTCAGTCAGATACCCTACATCATTCCCAATGAGTAGGATATCATCCACATACTGTACCAGGAAAGCTACTGAGCTTTTAATGATCTTCTTGTATACACAAGGCTCATCAACGTTCTGATCAAATCCAAACGACTTGACAGCAGTGTCAAATCTGATGTTCCAAGATCTAGATGCTTATTTTAGCCCATAAATGGACCTATTAAGCTTGCAAACTCTTTGCTCTTGATCTGAAATTATGAACCCCTCTGGTTGAGCCATATAGATGGTCTTCTCAAGATTACCATTAAGAAAGGTAGTCTTGACGTCCATTTTTCATATTTCATAATCATAAAATGGGGCAATGGATAGAAGAATCCAGATAGACTTTAGCATGACAACAGGTGAGAAAGTTTCCTCATAGTCAACTCCCTCAACCTAGGTATAACCCTTTGCCACGAGTCTAGCCTTAAAGTTTTGTACCTTTCCATCTACACCTCTCTTTCGCTTATAGATCCACTTACACCCAATAGGTCTTACCACATCAGGTGGATCAACAAGCTCCCAGATGTTATTGAAGTACATAGACTCCATTTCCTAGTTCATGGTTTTAATCCATTCATCTTTGTCAACATCCTCCATTGCTTTCTTAAAAGATAATGGATCCTCAAACCCCATCCTTCGTAATGACATTTTAAGCTTCAGTCAAACCCATGTAGTAATCCGATGGGTTCATAACCCTCCCACTACGTCGAGGCAGTCTCAACTCTTGAACTGGTTGACTAGATGTTCCGATCTCAACAACTCTTGGTGATTTGTCGACCTGTTCAACAACTCTTGTTGAACCCTCAGCAGTCTCAGTCTCATTAGAGATCTCACGCAAAACTAGCTTACTCCGTGGATTATGATCCCTCATGTGGTCTTCTTCCAGGAAGATAGCATTTGTAAAAATAAATACTTTGTTCTCACTCGGATCATAGGAGTATCCACCTCTTGTTTCCTTGGGGTAGCCTACAAAGAGGCAAACCTTTGAACGCGGTTCCAACTTCTTTGGGTTAGTCACTAGCACATGTGCCGGACAACCCCAAATCCTGAAGTGGCGTAAACTACCATTACGGCCTCTCCACAACTCAAAAGGTATTTTAGAAACACTTTTCGAAGGAACATTGTTTAGGATATAACATGCAGTCACCACTACAAAATCCCAAAATGAGTCTAGACGATGAACATAACTCATCATAGATCGAACTATGTCCAACAAGGTTCTGTTTCTCCTTTCAGATAGAACATTCTACTGAGGTGTACTAGGGGTCGAGAGTTGGGACGCAATTCCATGTTCTATCATATATTTCTAGAATTGGAGGTCCATATACTCTCTATCACGATCAAATCGTAGTGTTTTTATCTTCTTACCTAACAAGTTTTCAATTACAGTCTGATATTCTTTGAACTTGTCAAGAGCTTCAGACTTATGTTGCATTAGGTAGAGATACCCAAACCTTAAATAATCATCCATGAAAGAGATGAAATATTCATACCCACCTCGATCTCTAACATTCATTGGACCACAGAGGTCTGAATGTATAAGCTCCAAGACTTCCTTGGCTCTGTAATCCTTTTCAGTAAAAGGTCATTTAGTCATGTTGCCTTCAAGGCATGATTCACATACTGGCAAAGAGTTTCTTCTAAACTCTTTAGAAGTCCACTTTTTACCAACTTCTCAATCCTATTGAGGTTGATGTGACCTAACCTAAGATGCCAAAGATGGACATTTTCCTTAGGAGAAACCTTTGGTCTTTTAGATGTTGTTGTCGTACTGAACATTTCAGTGTTAAATAAGGCTTTTATGACTAACGACCTTAATATATATAAGTTACTTTCCATTGAACCATAACCAATCTCCATTCCATTCTTGAAAACAAACACTTTATTCTTAGAAAAAGAGACGATATAGCCTTGTTCAATGAAACAAGAAACCGAGATTAAGTTCCTCTTAATATGGGGAACTACAAAAACATTATTTAGTAACAGATAACGTTTCTTGTCAACAAATAACTTCAGCCTGCCTACAACAATAGCTGAAACACCTTACCAGTATCGACTCGTAGAATCATTTCTCCATGTGACAACGTTTGCCAGCAGCTGAATCCTTGTAAAGAGGAACTGGCATGATTGGTAGCACCCGAATCAAGGATCCAGGCAGAATCATCATTCTCTACCAGACATGTCTCCAAGACTAATAAATCAGATTTACTGTCTTTCCTCCTCTTTTGAAGAGTAGTGGGATCAGTGTCAGAACAACTGACATTACTAGTTTGGTCATCCGTCCCTTTATGCCCGAAAATTAAGAAGTGACGTTCAAACAAATCTTGCAACGAGTCCATGATCTCGCATGCAAGGATCATATGCTTAACCCTTTTGGCCAAAACATCAGGTATGTTAGCCAAAATGTGAAGTCTAACTAACAAATTAGCCTTCATCCACCTCATATGCATTGCGAACACTTCGCGGTGCATCAAGGGTCGGGACTTGAGAACACTCCTCAACCATGACAAAAAAAAGGTCGTTTGCCACGAAATACGTTTCACACGATTCATTCCACTGTAAGTACTCGATCATATTAATAGCACTAAACGAAAATATTAACGAGTTGCTGAAAAGAAAAACACATTGACCTATGTTAGGTTTTAAGAAAATACCCGTTGTAAAACAAAACAACATCCAATAAGGTTTTAGGAAAACTAATATGAACCCCGTGCGACATCTAGTTTCACAATGATGCTTCAAAGGTTTAGGACAAAAGCCGTCGAAGGGAGGTCATTTATCCCTCCTCTGAATTGAAAAATTCTCAACCAGTCATTAATACCAGAACAACTCTTGCTTCTATAACGACTAGCAATCATTGATTTGGCCAAGAGATCATTAACTTACTTAACAATATCCCGTAAGTGTGACCCGTCATTTTAGGCCCTAGAGGTCCGCCCCAAAAAGCCAATCTGAAGGAAAAAAATCCGATTGGGGAAAAACCTAAAGTGGCCCTATCCATTTCTGGAGTTCACCTTGATCTTGACCAACTGCACAAAACCCATATAAAGGGAGTCAAAGACGACACGAGGGAGTACAGAATAAACTCATGGTGTGAACCAATGACAGAGACCATAGGACGTATTGACACACACCCTTCATCCACTTACTATAAACACTCTCTTCGTTCACCTTGATATTGACTCATGCAAACACCATCCGAAGGGGGATACTCCCAGGGCACCACGAGGCCAAGCATGAATCTCACGGTGTGAACATACAAGGAGAAATATGAATGAAATCATAGACATATCAGATACATCTCTTCCTCCTACTGAGTATTTTATAATCTAGGGTTAGCTTACTTAGAAAAAACACAGCTAAGGATTTTAACTAAGTGACTTTTAGGTTTGCCCAAGAGTAACTTTTACCTTGGATAGTTAAACAACTTTTGATCATCATTCATTAAACTCTTTAACGGAGTCTTTGACCAAATCATCACATGCTTGTTGAAATCTATCTAATTCACCTTTCCAGGTAGGTTCCCAGGTAGGGGTGTTACGTTTCCGTCAACTTAAAAACCCCAGCCTAGCCAGAACCCACCTTAGATAAAAGGTCCCTTATAGATAGATTTAAAACAAATTTAATCTTTTATGTCAACCAATTTAATCCTATTAAACCAATTTTAAAAGATTAATATAGGTTACTAAACTCTTTAGAATCATATGAACTTAGGTTTATCTCAATCCAATTTTAAAACCCTTTTAAAAAACTTGAGTTCACCCTAAGTCCGCATGCAACTTTTTCTTATTGATTTTAGGTCTAATTTCCTTTATAACACTTATAAACGGAAACCAATACCACAATGCTAAGATAACACATACAAGGCATTCATAACATTTATAAATGGCCTAAGTGTCATGCTCAATGCATTGTCCATTCATTTCTACTTCTTTTATATAACACTTATACAAAACAGCAATGAAACAAGCAAAACATGCTTTCATTCACCCTTAGACTATAACATTTATAATAAAAGGATGATGCATGAAAATGCTCACTGCATGCAAAATATAACTCTTATATTTCATGATGCATGCGTATGCTTTCAAGTAATTTCTTCATGCTCGATTATAACATTTATAATACATAATGCATGAATAATTTCACAACCTATGGTGGGTTTTAAACTATATGTCAAACACTTTGGCATATAAGCACCATACATCACATGTATAAAAAATAAAGGTTGATGAACCGGGTAAAATTGCCTTAAAAAAATTAAAGCTAACAACTACAAAGACAAGAAGTCTCCGGTTAAAACAGGCAAGTCGAGTCTTGAACTCGGGCGAAGCATCGCATCTCCAATCATCGTGTACTAAAAACCCCACGATCATCTACATGATAAAACAAACGCTTCGTTTTATCGCTTACCGATGCTCCCACAGCTAAGCGATCGTTTAGCAAATACTACACGATCATGTACCTTTTACTAAGCAATGAAGTTTGAGGTACGCGATTGCTTAGCGTGCTCCACACAATGCCCACCTTTCGCGATCGTCTAAACGATTACAATGCGAAAAAGCACCATCACCTAAGCGATTACTTAGCTAGTGCCTTCGTATCGTATATGCACGATCGTGTAGGTAGTAACTAAGCGATGAGGCGTGCGCCTTTTACTAAACGATGAGCGTCACATGCTCCCACTACGATTGTCTACCTCCAGTGCCTACGCAATCGGGCTACCAACATAACGCGATAGAGTAAACGATTTACCCCATCGCTTAGCATTAGTTAAACGATCGTTTAGTGAATACTACACAATCACTTAAATATTTCCCAACGATCGTTTACCTTAGGCTACACGATACGACCAACGCTTGGTCTTCTTCCTCATTGAGAACTGCATCTCCATGCTTCGAAACTTCATCACGAACAACTCGACTAACTCAAACTCTTTGAATTACATACTAGATTGCAAGTTAATTAAGCTCAAATGCACAGAGGCCCTTACAAATTAACACTTTGTAATTGAAGAAAGCTTTAACTAAGGGCAATTAAACCCAAAACATTCATCAACTCCATCCACAAATGCACTTAACGATTAAATACAAATGTAGAAACCCACGAAGACTGTAAAATGAAGTTCAAAACAAACTTATAATTTGGAATATCAAAACAACCTAGCTCTGAAATCAATTGAAGGAAATCGATCACGAGGATTTCCATGAGTAGCGGAAAGATCATTCCAAATTACAATCATATATGAACTTTATAATTACAGTCATAAACACAAACATACGGTTATGCATTCATTACAGAAATTACAGCATGATACAACAAATAATCAAGGAGAAATCTACACACATTTGTAGACTCATAGCTAAGGTCCTTGATCACGAATGCTCGAACACAATAACCTCGAACGCTCGAACAACATGACCACTACACTGCATGAACACCGTGCAATCGAACTTAGCGATTGTCTCGGTCACCAAGACCCCAACAGCACGAATGGCCTCCACAGAACCTTGACGGTGTCGAGTTGATTATGACACCACCAAGAAGGCTACCTTGGTATTCTCAGTGTGAGAATCCAGAGGGTGGGCTCTATGTGGACTTGGTTTGTGGTAGAAGGTAGAGGATACAAAAATCATGTAAACAATTGAGCAAATGAGAGATAGCTGAAATTTATCATATAGGTCCATGCTTAATCGTTTAACAAAAGCTAAGCGATCGTCTAGCAAAAACTAAGCGATCATTTAGCTCATCGCTTAGTTGCGTGTCTGTCGCCTATAAAACACTACACGTTCGTTTACCTTTGTCAAGTTGTCGCTTAGTAAATCTTATTTACTTGACAACTTCTGTGAGATTTTTTTTTCCAAGAGAGAATTCACAAATTCAACATTTTCAACATTTCTAAAATTAGGAAAACAATTTTTCTTTTATCTCACGGTTACTAGAAAACCACCAATAACCTCCCACTCAATTGGTTATTAGAGAAAAATATTTAATATTCAATAATTAATATTATTATAAATATAAATGATAGCCAACTTACCATAATATATTTATAACCTATAGTTTTAATATTTCATCTCATGAAACATATAAACCATAGCTCTTTTTCTATTCCATGGTACTTAATGTAAATCTCATTTACATTAATCCTCCACTAGATGTATCTCATACATCATACCAATCATATCATATATGATCGAATTACCTCTTATTAATTTGAACATTTCAAATCAACACCAAGAACTAATCCTCAACTGAATCCATTGAGCTACCAAGAGGACCTTATAGACTTGTAGCTCGAAGCTCCAACGGTACATGAATAACTTATTAAACTCTTTAGTCATGGGATCTACCATCCGTTAACTGTCAGGCACTCCACTAAAGACTAATAGCTGAACTCTCCTTACAACAGATATATTATATGTCTATCTTAACCAATCAACAGTGTGACAACCCTTCACAAATCGCTCGTAAGTATAACTCGGTCAATAATCGTTATGCTTCTATAGTTACATCTAACTCCTTAAGTACCACTGATCTCTCTAATGAACATAAGTCATAGCCCTACTATGACTGAGTCCTCTCTTCCAAAAAGAAATTGTAGCCACTATGTTCAAACCTCGGAATCAGCCCTTAAGGGAGAAATCTCTACTTATCCCTGCTTCGGGAAAGGAATGAATTCCATCTTGTGGATTGAGTTCCTAGCTCCCAGATCAGACAAGTCCTAAAAAAGGTAGGCATGTTGAGTTGGCAATCTGGCCACTCTCACCCATACTAATCAAAGGACCGCCCACAAAGACAGGAGTTCCCAAAAGACTCATGATTGAAGTCGTGTCACCTATGGTCGTTTAGGTGAGATGTAAGTCTCTAGTATCAACGACGTTATATACAGAGTCTAGTCATCGAATAGTCCAGTCTTATACAAACTCTTTGTATAGGACACCCCCACTCACACGTCTCCACATGAATGGTCAGGATCTACCATCTGTAGTAGTTTACAACACTTACAAACCTCTACCAAGCGGGCCGTATCCATAGTGTCACTAGGATCAGGTATCCAACCTTAATCCTTATACTATAGACCTATTTAGGTTATCACATAAGGCATGATCCACTTGTATATCACATATACATACTTAAGTTTACATAAGATAACCATGGAGCTTTAATTATTGAATATGAGTAAATGCCAGAATGAAATAACAATTATTTTATTCTGCAAACAATGTGTATCAATACAAACAACGAGACTCCATAAGAATTAAGACACCAATCCCAACAACAATTGTGGTAAAGTTCTACAAACAATCTTATTCTGATATTCATATGAATACATGTGAGCGAGGGTATTTTATACAAAAGGGTTTGTGATCGAACCACGAAATGAATAGTCTCATTATATAACGTCATTAGTAGTAGAGACTTACGTTTCACTAGGATGACCATAGGTGAACTTGACCTGAATCCTGAATGAGTTGTGAACTCCTGCCTATGAAGAAGGTCCTTTGATTTGCATGGGTGAGAGTGGCCAGTTCGCCTACTCTATAGCCTACCTTTTGGGGATTCGTCTGATTGGGAAGCTGGGAACACAGCTACACAAGACAAAATTCATTCTTTCTCTAATGTCGGGGTAAGTAGATAAATTGCTCCCTTTAGGGTTGATTCTAAGGCTTGAACAATGTGGCGTCACACCTTTTCTTTTCCCGAGATGGGTTTGATCATAGTTGGACTATGACTTATTGTTCATTAGAGAGATCAATGGTACTTAAAGAGTTAGATGTAACTATAAGAGCAAAACAGTAATTTTGGCCCAGCTATACTTACGAGTAATTTATGAAGGGTCATCACACCATTGACTGGTTATATCCAATGGACACAAAAATTATATTTGTAATGCAAAAACTGCAGCTGTCGATCTTTCGTGGAATGACCTGTAGTTAATGGAAGTTGATTGATTTAATTAAAGGGGTTTAATTAATTGATCAAGTAATCAAGTACAATTGTCGCTTCAAACGGTAGGTTCTCAAGGTCTTCTCTGTAGCTCAACTGGGATAATTGAGAATCAATTTAATTTTAGATTAATTTGAATTGTTCAAATTAATTAAGGGATTAATTATATATGATATAATTAATTTAATTTAGTTATATATGATATAGTTAATATAATATATTTAATACATTATAATATAAAGTTTATTTTAAGAGGAAATAAACATTTGAATATGATTCAAATATTAATTATATGGATTAGGTTCATATAATTAAATTTAATATAAATTTGATTTATATTAAACACTGTAAATTATTGAGAGAATACAAACTATAGGTTATATTGTATTTGATACAATATAAGAACTATAAGTTAAGTGTTATATTCGATATAACATATAGTTTAATACATTCTATATGATAAGTTTTCCTGTAAATAAGATGGATCGAACGGACATTTTCTTCACTAAAGAAAAGAAGATAAAGATCCGAGGAATAATTTGAGAGTAATGAACCTTGATGAGCATGTAAAGGACATTCGAATGTGAAGTAGGCATAATCGAGACAGGTCAAAATCAACCGTCAAAGTCAAACAAAAAGTCAACATTTTGAAAAGTGGTGAAATTTTGATAATTTTTTAGTTTTAAAGATAAATTTGGGATGTTAAAGGCTTGTTAAGCTTAAATTGTGCTGGAATTGAAGGAAATTGGATGAAAATTTGGGTAGACCTGAGAGTTAGAAGGAAAAGGATAAATTGAAGAGTTTTTGGATTAAATTGAGCTATTTTCTTCAAAATTATTTCATAGGATGACTTTACGGTGAAGAATTGGTCATCTGGGCACGTGTTAAACCTCAAATTGATGCTAGAAATCGAAAAGGAAGCAATTTTGAGGTTGAAGCTTTTGTCGACTTTAAAAAGGGGAAGAAGAAAAGAATGAAATGTGGAGTTTTTTGTGGAGAAAAATTGGGTAAAATAGAGGTAAAACATCGAGGGAAATGAGAGGAAGGTAGATGAGTGTTTTGATTGAAGAAATTCATGGCCAAAATGAAAGGTAAAACATTGAGGGAAAAATTGGACAAAAATAAGGGCTCTCGGTTTTAACAAATTCGTGGACTATTTCGTCAGTTATGGGAGTTCTAGGGCGATTCAGATGTCCAAACTTTGAAGGTAAGCTAATTCTTGTATTGGGTAAGAGGCCTATATAAGTTAGCTTGAGCGGGTGTGGCCAAAATGAGAGAAATTGATCGCTGGCGGCTTACCGGAAAAGCTGGCCAAAATCTAGAAATTTTAAGGCTGGAGGTTGAAAATGACTCCTATTTATCATCTTTTATCCGTCGTTAAAAGTTGAAAATTTCAATTTTAGGTTAATTAAGATGCTTTTAAGCATGATTAGGGGTCCAATTGGTATTCTTATGATACTTTAAACCTAAAATTAGAAGAAATTGGGATCCTAAGCCAATTTTGAAGTAGATTAAGGGGTTAGTTTAAAGTAAACCCTAATTAGGGTTAATGAAAAATTAGGCAAAATTAAACAAAATTTTGATTAATTATGGTGTTCCTAATTTTAATTTAAGTTCTAACAGACATCAATAAGATGTTTGGACGTTGGGATTGAATTAATTTGGAATCTTAACTTGATTTTAAGGTAATTTAAGGATTAAAATGCAAGGTAAAATCCTAAAATTGGATGACATTAGGATTTGGGAAAAATTAAGTGTACTCAAGCTTGATTTAAGACCTAATTTATATCATTAAGATATTTTGAGCTTAAATTGGTTTAATTTGGGGGAAATTAATGCAATTTAAGTAATTAAAATGAATTAATTGTGATAAACTCTAAATTGATTAAAATTAGGGTTAAATTGAAAGGAAACCTTAATATGGTCAAGATTAAGTCTTAAGAAAAATTAAGGTGGAATTAGTTCTTATTGGAGATTAATTTTTGGGGTCTTAAGTTAATTTTAAAGTAATTAAAATACCAAATTGCAAAATAAACCCTACATTAGATCAAATTAGGATTTTAGGGAAAGTTTAAGTGAAATTGGTTATATTTGAAGGTTAATTTGAAATAATTGAATTATGGGTCATATAGAGGATAACTAGAAGATTATCAATATAATTTCAGGATAAATGGGAATTAGAGGAATTAGGAATATTAAAGTAATTAAAAGACCAAATTGCAAAATAAACCCTACATTGGATTAAATTAGGATTTTTGGGAAAGTTTAGGTGAAATTGGTTATATATATTTAAAGGTTAATTTTAAAATAAATTGAATTATGGTCACATAGATGATAATTAGAAGATTATCAATATAATTTCAAGATAAACGAGAATAAGAGGAATTAGGAATCCAAGTAGAAGCCGATTAACAAAGATCAGCTTTATTTTAAGTATTTTGATATGAAAAATATATAAGTATAATAGTATGCTATGATTTGTGAAATGTATTGGCATGATCTATTTTACTTGATTATTATTTAAAAAATGTTTTGAATCATGATTTCTAAATTTTCATTGATTTTATATGAATTGGTTATAAAAATGCAATTTGGAACCCGATTTTACTTTACTATATTTGTATGGTTTTGTAAGAAAACCTCTTGACAATGGAAAGAATGATGTTGAATGGTTGGTGAAAGTGGTTTCAAACTATTAATTCTTGTGCTCAGGAGATGGTTCTTTTCCATGCTACGTAAATTTGCTTCAGTAGCACCGCTCAGGCGATCAAGGAGCTATCGAGGTCAGGTGTGGCCAGAGTATACCGGAAAGTCTAGAGGAACCTGTGCATGTAGTGCCACCCAGGTAATCAGGGGGCTACCGAGATCAGATGTGACCAGAGTATACTGGGAAGTCCAGAGGAATCTGAAATTGTGGGTATACATATTTAGATTTGAGGTAGTTCTATGTGCACGTATGACCTTATTATTTAGTTTACCACCATGGGGGACATTCCTTATCCAGAGTAACCCACCATTGTAAACGAGTATTTGGTTGTAGAGTTTGTGTTATGTTCGTATTAAAGTACTAATCACCAGGCTTCAGCTCATGCTTTCAATGTTTTATAAAGCCTATCCCATAACCCCCAAACCCCCCCCCCCCCAAGTAGTGATAAAGTTCCTAGTGCTTGCTCAGCCGTCAAATGGCACTAGTATTGTTAAACATCTGCTATATTGTTTGTGCATATATATTACTGTGATTTAAACTGAGTTGAGTTCTTAAACTTTATTAATGAATGTAAACTGTTTTTTAAAATTGGTTTGGAAGTTTGGGTTTGATATTGAGCATAGGATATGTTAAAAGTTGGGGCGTTAGATGTCATAGAGAGAAGTGATATTTTACGCCTTCAACCTTCGTTCTAGGCTAGAAGAGAAATCTGGAATGGGTTATGGCATTATGTGACTAAAATAAAGGGTGAGGAGATGTTTTAGTTAGAACTCTAATTGATGAACATAATTGTGTCCGGTTCATCCAAAACCTTAGAGTAACTACAAAGTGGTTGGTCAACACATTAGTCAGCAGAGTTAAAGAGTAACCTAACCTAAAGGTGAGGACAATTCAAGAGAAGATCCAATGGAAGTATGTTGTGAAGATATCAAGAAGTTAGACCTATAGAGCGAAAAGAAAAGCTATAGAGCTAGTTGAGAGAATCACACCAAACAATTGTGGGATTATTGTGGTTAGCTACTAAGGGGTAATAAAGGTAGTGATGTTAAATTGAAAGTGTGTTCTTATGATTGTTTAGTGAATGATGAAGAACATCCAATGTCATCTCTTGTCTTTGAGAGATTATATATATGTTTTGATGCAATGAAGACGGGCTTTTCGGCCAGATGTACATTTATTGGGTTGGATGGGTGCCACCTGAAAAGACCCTATGGATAGCCAATTATTATGTGCCATAGGTAGGGATCTTAATGATCAAATGTATACCTTGGCTTATTCAATAGTTGAGGTGGAATGTAAGGCTTCATGGGCATGGTTTTTAAGTAATTTGTTGATTGACATTGGTATACATTGTGCTAAGAAGGCGATAGCATAATTTTGTATCTAATCTTTTAAGAAGGGTCACTACTTCAAGACGACGTAACTATTTACATTTAATGACAATTTGAAGTTTGATGATGACTATTTGATATTTGACTTATTTAAGTTTGATTACTATATTTAAGTTTGAAAGTATTTTAAGAAAGGCAACTACTTATAAATTGATGACAATTCATGATCATGTATTTATGTTATACATCATCCAAAACATGAAAGTTTATGTTAAATAGCATGTAATTTAAACTTAAAATTTGGAACCAATATTGTTTGCCAACTCATTCATAAATCATTCATTCAAACTCCATTCACGATATCGTTTACAACTTGATACCTTAAAAATTTGAAATAATATCTTTAAAATATGTAAATTGTCGCAACGTGATCACGACACGGAGCGGTCGACATTCGGTCTCCTCAAATAAAGAGTTATAGAGTCGCCATCAATCATATCAAAGGCGTAATTTGTCATCTAATTAAAAAAGTATTGCTCTACGTAAATGGAGATTTGACTTCAAGAGTCATTTATGTGTAGGGAAAGTGTTAGCATCCTACAACACCCATAAAAATGGTTACCAAATTTCATCTTTTATTATTCACTTAAAAAAAAGCTTATAAGGTCCACAAAATATAGACATTAGGATTGTGATTGTTTACTATATTGGTTCTCCCCTCTTGCCACTTTGATTAATAAAGAGGTGAGAAGTGAGAGATTTAGGAGAAACCGATGGTAAGATATGCAAATGTAGTGTAGTCTAGAAAGAGGAAGATTATTTTCTCATGAGTTTCTGGGAACCATCTATTTTTTAATTACATCTTCCAATTAGAATTTTTTGGCCAACAACATGAAAATAAAGAAAATAGGAAAGATAGAGTGGTGCCATCTAAACATTCTTAAATGAAAATTGAAAAGGCCAGAAAAGGAAAATAAAAAAAAAGAAAAAAACACAGTAATACATTTTCACATATTTCCCAGCACAAATACATACAAAAATGTCATTTTAAGATTTAACAATTTGGATAAAATGATTTTTATTCTTTTTTAAAAGAGTTATTAACTACATAAACTGATAAACATACTGACTTTAGAAGCATATAAATACAAAATGCTAATGGATGACAAGTAGAAAGAGGGTAGCACTACTCTTGAATTGAGAGTGCAAGAAGTCCAATGGCATCAAGATACACACCAGATCTGCCATGGATGCCAACGATCTTCACCCCAACAGTTGGAAATGAAAACTTGGTTCCATTTTCAACTCCAAATGGCCCATAGCTTCTTTTGTTGGTTTCCACAGTCAATGATCGAATCACAGTGCCATCAAATCCCCAGTCATATATATCATCATAGTAGCCATGAATTGTAACAAAATGCTCATCTGGGAAATCTAGGACAACCTACACTTCCATTTCCATCACATTACTTCTTTGATTGATTCTTTTTTTCTTTTAATTTGAAAAACAACTACACATTCATTATTTCTAATAATGAACAAAAACGAGTTAACAGGAAAAACAGAAATGAACTTAGTGAGGGAATTCTGGACTAACCTTTGATTGGGAACCTCCATTTCCACCATGCTTCTCGGACCAAACCAACTCCCCATTCTCATCTTCATATTCCATTTGAATGGAGTCGATCCACTGTCCATGATTAATCAACAATTGCCTGATTGTCCTAAAACTCTCGACCCAAGGATCTCCACCTTCACCTCCACGTTCTGCCAAGCTAAATTTCTCAGGCCTAACTCCATTTCTGCATGAGAAACTCAATAAGTACCATAATCATAAATCCTCAATGGTATCATCAAAATATAGCCAAGTGCCACTATGCATACATTTGAGTTGTATCTATGGAGAGCCCAATTGCATCCAGATACAAGCCAGATCTTCCATGAAAGCCAACAAGCTTTTGCCCTGTAAATGGAAATGAAAACTTGGTTCCATCCTCAATCCCAAATGGCCCGTAAGTTCTTTTATTGGTTTCTAGAGTCAAGGATCGAATCACGGTGGCAGAAATTCCCCATTCATATATGTCACTGTAGTAGCCATGAACCAAAACAAGATGCTCATCTAATTCCATAACAACCTGTATTGTGTTCCATTCCAATATTATCAAATCCCATGACAACATTTTTGTTTGTAAAGTTCCACACATAAAATGAAGATTAAACTAGCAAAAAAAAAAAAAAAAAAAAAAAAAAAAAAACCAAAACAAGATGCTCATCTAATTCCATAACAACCTGTATTGTATTCCATTCCAATATTATCAAATCCCATGACAACATTTTTGTTTGTAAAGTTCCACACATGAAATGAAGGAAAAAAAAAAACCCCTTAAGAAAAGATCTGGGCTAACCTCTGATTGGGAACCTCCATATCCACCATGCCTCTCGGACCACACCAACTCCCCATTCTCATCTTCATATTCCATTTGAATGGAGTCGATCCACATTCCATGATTAATCACCAGTTGCCTCATTGTTCTAAAACTCTCTTCCCAAGGATCTCCACCTTTGCCTCCATATTCTCCTAAGCTAAATTTCGTAGGCCCAACCCCATTTCTGCATGAGAAACCCAATTAGTCATTTCATTATCATAATCATAACTTCTCGATAGCATCATCAAAATATAGCTAAGCCTACATTTGAGTTGGACATACGGAGAGCCCAATTGCATCCAGATACACGCCAGATCTTCCATGAAAGCCAACAAGCTTTAGCCCTTGAAATGGAAATGAAAATTTGGTTCCATCTTCAATCCCAAATGGCCCATAAGTTCTTTTATTGGTTTTTAGAGTCAAGGATCGAATCACAGTGGCATCAATTCCCCACTTATGTATGTCACTGTAGTAGCCTTGAACCGAAACAAAATGCTCATCTAATTCCAGAACAACCTACATTGTATTCCATTCCAATATTATCAAATCCCATCACAACATTTTTGTTTGTAAATTTCCTCACATGATGAAATGAAGCTATAAGTAGCTAATAAAAAATTGAAAGAAAGAAAAAAAACTTGATGAAAGAATTGGGCTAACCTCTGCTAGAAAACCTCCCTCACCACCATAAATTTCAGACCACACTAATGTTCCATATTCATCCTCCTCTTGATATTGTATTTGAAAGGAGTCGATCCAAAGGCCATGATAAATCCTCAGCCGTTTGAGTATTTGAAAAGTTTCTTCCCAAGGATCTCCACCTTTGCCTCCATGTTGTCCCATGTTCAAGTGCTCCGGTGGAGGCTCAGGCTGGACCCCAATTCTACATGTTATGTCAATATATTTAAGCAATACATTGAATTAGTATATGCAATTCATATCTTGGTTTGATGCTATTGCTAAATATGTAGATCAAAAGGGAATAACATTTTTTGCTACGTACTTTTGAATCGTTTGTACATGAACTCCAATTGCATTGAGGTAGCGACCAGATATACCATGGAACCCAATAATCTTCCCCCCAGTAATAGGAAATGAAAATTTCTTCCCATCTTCAACTCCAAAGGGTCCATAAAATCTAGTGTTGGTTTCCAAGGTCAATGATCGAATCACGGTGGCGTCGATTCCCCAGTTACGTATAGAACCATAGTATCCATAAATTGAAACTAAGTACTCGTCTGGATAATCTAAAACAACCTACAATCAATCAATTGGTTTAAAGAAAGAAACTGAATATGCAAACTGATTGTTTTATAGGTAACGTTAATTTAATAAACTAGGGTTTTGCTCCGACTGACCTCCGATACAGAACCTTCGTTTTCACCATGTGTGGGCGACCAAATTGATTCTCCATTCCGATCATATTCAATCTGAATCGAACAGATCCACTCTCTCTCGTAAACTACGAACCGTCTGATCGTCGAATAAACTTCATCGTCCCAAGTGATAGACGCTACCTGATTCTGGGAACCATCGTCTTCCTGCGGAAAAAAAAATTTGGAATTAGAAATCGATTGCGTGCAAGTTCGTCATCACTTCCAAATGAAACTTACACATACCATTATGACCTGTGTAGATTTGTGGCGGCAAAGGGCTAGGATTTTGAACGGGGAAGAACATTGTACGAAATGGATATATGAATGGGCAGAGTAGGTGAAAATGCCAACCGGCGGCGAATAAATATATAATATTAGCCGGAAATGCCGACCTCTTGCAACTTGTTTGGGGGCTGGGGCCTCCGTTCTTCATCTGATTGTATAGAAGTTGACTAATGAAATCTTCCGGCATCCCAACAGCAGCCTTCGCACCCCCAAATCCCAATGAGACCCACTTCGATTGAGATATCTCTAGACCCATGGAGAATTTGACTTTCGATCTTTCCGTGATCATATATATCCATTACAAAACCAAAACTCTAGCTTACAATAATGAAAAATAAGAAATATGGGCAAATAGATGAATAATGGAGAAACCCCCAAATGACCATTTTTTTAAAAAAAAAATGTCCATTGACTATCCGTTGATGTCATCACGGTATGAGATTACAAAATTGTCCCTTCTTTTTTCTCCCATACGATATCCTTCTCTTCAAATGTAATGGTCGTCCTAGAAGGTGTTGCTCGAAATTCTCGTGTGGAAGTGTCGCTCTCTCGCTTTGCAAAATCATGTGATGCCGCAATTGAAGTTCTTGGATAAGTGAACTTAATCTTTGTCGTGCATGTTGTGTTGTGTCTGTTTAGGTTTATTGGGTTGGAATCAACCGACACGTTCTGTGGGTTTTGAGGTTTAGTAATCGGTCATGTCTGTTTTTATTTTGGGTTTTGATGTGTTTTGCATGGGTTGAGGACGAAGAAGATATAATTAAAGTTAGATAAAGTGAGAGCGAGTTTTGCGAGAGGAATATAGGCGAGAGCGAGATTAGCGAGATGGACACTGGGGAGAGCTAAATCAGCGAGAGGGAGATGGGCGAGAGTGAGACAAGCTAGAGCGAGATCGATGAGAGAATAATAGGCGAGAGTGAGACAAACGAGAGCAATAATAGCGAGACTTTAACAGTATGTATTGTTACTGATTTTTTTTTAAGAACCTCTTAACTTATAGATTGAATGTTCATATCATGCACGAGTAATTTAAGATGTCAAAATATCTGAAAATACGTGAAGTTGATACATTTCCCGGACAAGTAACGAGCCTAGCCCACATTGCAAATGTCAACAAGATTGTGAAGGAGAAGCTTACCAGAGGGCAGTTAGAGATGTTCAAGAGAATAGTTTTTTAGCGATATTTAGACATTGATCTCGTATTCAACAACCCACTTATCCACCATATGTTGTTGAGGGAAGTGAAGAAGTAGAGAGCGGACTCGATTAGCTTCTTTGTTAAAGGAAAGGCCGTCACATTTTTGAAAGATGGTTTTTTATTGATTACTGGTTTGTGGCGGTCCTCTACGCGAGTTGTTCGGAGTGAGAAGTCCTCACAAGAACTTGCAACAAGGTAATTTGGTAATCGGTCGACTTCAGATGCATTCCACCTGAATTTACTAGAAGAAGAATACAATAATTTGGTGTTTGAAAATGACGATGATGCTATTAAAATCACCCTAGTGACATGAAGGTTGTAATGATGGGAAAGAACAAGCATAAGAGTGTAGTCGATCATACTCTATTTGAAGATGTTGAGGTCATAGATTATAACAACATTCTAGATTGGAGTACAATTATTTGGGAGAGAACACTCGACGCCTTCAAGACTGCCTTGAATGATAAGGTTGGTCTGTACAAGGAAAAGGTGAGAGAAAATAAAAATTATGTTGTACAGTACTCCCTGTATGGATTTCCCAAAGCATTCTAGGTAGATTTTCCTTAAAAATAAGTTTATCTGTGGTTTAACATTAACATAGTTACAAATATGTGTTGATTCATATTTAGATGTGAATGTACGAGATCCTATCATTAGTAGCAAGGAACATTGCCACTCGAAAGAGCAAGGTAGCTGTGTCTTGTATATTACAGTGGTCATACTCTCACTCGGTGTCATTCAAAGTACTCGAGAGAGACATTTTTTAGTCTCAAAATGTAAGTGTAATCTAGCCACAATGTGTTTATCCAGTTGTTAGATGTGAAGGAACTCTTATATAAGAGTACCTATGAGCGAAAGCGAATCTTTCCAATTCATTATGACAGAATTTCATATACATTCAAACATACAGATATGCATTGATAATGCTAAATTACTGACATGCTTAAAGGATAAAAACAAAAGACTGAAAGAACATACCAGTTGAAGACTTTTCTTCACGTGAACGAACACCTCTCACTCTCACTAGTTTAACAAGAAACCTCTCAACAACACCTCAGTAGTCTACACGAACAACTTCACATGAACAACAGGCAACGGGGACAACACCACCACTCGGAACCCTCAGTATTCTAAGAGTGAGAATCTAAAAGGTGGGCTTTGATGGAATTGGTAAAGGGAAGGAGGAAAGGCAGTTGTGTACAAAGGATCAAGCAAGTGGGAGAAAAGAAAAGACTATCGTATAGGCAGGTGCTTGATCGTTTAGAGCGGGGTACACGATCGTGTAGTAAAAGCTAAGTGATCGTCTATACGATCGTTTAGTTAGGCTCAAGCGCTAAGTGATCGTCTATGAAGAGGTAAGTAATCGTTTAGATAAAGGGCGCACGGGTGTGTGATCGTTTAGTAAGTGATAACTTGTAGAAATACAAGTTATTTATACTATTTTATTTAGATATTGCGGCTAAAAGAAGGAAAAGTTGCATCAATAGTATAGAAATTGGCTAAGAAATGCGAGAATTATAAATTGTCGTCAATACACCCACTGATACCATTGCGATGGTAGAATAGAATGTTTCAGTTCTGTTTTGCAGGAAATTAGTCACCGCATGCGTTCATGGGTCAAAGATAAAGGAAACAACGCATCTACGTCGCATTGCACCCATCAATCGAGAATGAAGAAATGATTAACGCAATAACGGCGCATGCGAAAATCGATCAAGAGCTTAGCGAACAACGCAATCTCAACCGCATGCGGTAATAAAAAACAACACTACATGCGGTAATAGATCGAAGATGTAAAGAGCAATGCATTTACGGAGGATTCAAACACGTGTACAGCTTTCAGTTGTGCATTCCTGATGGGTTGATTGCGTAACAGAAGGAATATTCACTTCGCCATTTCAGGAACTACCTTAACCACAAAGTGGGGACCACATTGCAAAGAGTCAAGCTTCATCTATAAATAGCCTCTACAATTTCATTGAAAAATATACTTGAATACATAGAGACGTGATATACTGATCTGAGAAGAGAGACTGGTCTAAAGCTCCTAACAGAGTAGATCCGGGCAGAATCACGAGACAAGGCCAAGAGGTGAGTCTCCGGGCAAGGAATCCTTCCAATCCTCGCCGTTGAAGCTCTGTACGAAGGTCACTTCTACTAGAAGAGCAAGCCTGAGAGGGAAGCTCTTCTCTCCATCCATTCCACATGCCGGCAAGAAAAACCTCCCTTCAGATCTGTGTCAAGATGTTGACACTTTTCCGTATTTGTTTCTATCTCTTTTCCATCACTTGTATTAATCTTCTTGATCTTTCATTCACACAATGTATCGAACGCTTAATCTTAGTATTAAATGTTATGATCATTTCCATTATCATCTCTCTGTCTATTTCCGTTCATCCATAATTCATTTTCTCCATGATGTTTTCCTCATTCCTTGTATAATTAGCAAGAATTAAGCAAGTAAATTAAATGGGTTAAAGAAGTGATTATGTTTAGTTAAAGTATGCTCGACGACATCTTCACCTGTGAGAGCAGAAGTGAAGATGTTATTCCGCCTATTGAGAGAGGGTTGGAAGAATGCGTTAATTAAAGTGAGAAGTACCTCCAGAGATGGAAGCAACCTTGCATTCATCACGTTCATCCCTGTTTCACCATAGAGATATGGGAACGCGACCGATCACCGAGAGGCGTACGCCAAGGGAAAGCGGAACCTTAGTTGCATCTTTAACGCAATTAACAAACTTGCGATGTTTTTACTATATAAACAACCATTCTTTATTAATTGTAAAAACCGGTCGGATATATCACAAAAGTAACACATGAACGAAAACAATTCTTGTGTTCGACCTTGGATTATTCTGAGAAACTTGCGTTGGAATTATATTTGGTTTCAGCGCAAGGAAACTTGTGACACGCATTACTCCATTGCATACTATAAGCATATCTTTAACAACGCATATATTTAGAAGTAATATCGCATAAAGTGTACATAAGCATATAACATAACAATAAGATCAACTCTTAGAGTTACAAGTTTATGGTGTCGTTGTCGGGGATCGACAGTAGTTAGTGTTGAGTACTTTTGTGATATTTTGCAGGACAAATCTCTTTGTACTAGCTGTTTATCGCGAAGAGCAGTCTGATGGTTTATGAGTACTAGAATTAATCCAGAAATTCTAAGCTGACCTAGGGATCAGGTGTATTTTTCGCGCAAGAGCATAACAGGACCAAGTTAGGCGAAGAGGAAACATGGCATAAAACAACAACAATAATGATAATGTGGCACCTGCAGTAAATCAAGGGGTAAACCCGCTAGCGCAAGATCCCATTTTTCTTGCTGCTGACCGCAATATCCCAATGAGGAACAATGCGTCGACGAATTTTTATGACTTCTCGCCCGGAATTTTAGAACCCACGATTGTGGAGAATGAAAGTTTTGAGATAAGTCCGATAATGTTGCAAATGATTCAAAATGCGACAATTCGGAGGTTAACAAGGAGAAGACTCGCATGCTCATTTGACCCATTTTATAGAAATATGCAGCGCATTCTCCATACCTGATGTGACTCCAGAAGGAATCAAATTGTATCTCTTCCCGTATACGCTGCGGGATGAGGTAAAGAGGGGGCTCAGACATTAGAGCCAAATGAAATCAACGCATAGGATTGGTTGGTTGAGAGATTTATTAACAAATTCTTCCCTTCAACTGTCAACGCGAGGAGATGGAGGGATGTGTTAAATTTTGAACAAAAGGGTTATGAAACTTTGAGCACCGCCTGGGTGCGATTCAAGCAGTTAGTGAAGAACTGTCCACACATTGGGATTCCTGATTGTGTTCTGATGGAGACATTTTATAATGGCTTGGATCAACAAATGCAAGCAGTTGCTGATGCCTCCGCGGCAGGAGGACTAATGGACAAAATGTATACGGAAGTAAAGATCATCTTAGATTGTATTTCATAAAATACAGACGAATTTTTAGATAACGAGTACGAGGAAAGAGGTCCAGAGCAAAGAAGAGCAGAAGGTACCATTGTACCAGCTGATACAATGAACACCCTGGTGGATCAGATGACCACAATGACCTCACTCCTTTAGACTATGGCTATTCAGCAAGGACATTTCTCTCAAGGATCAACGTAAGCCAATGCGTTAACATATGTGGACGCAATAAATTGCATTCAATGTGGAGATGGACATTCAACAGAAGTCTGCCCATGGAATCAACAATTCGTGTACTCTGTCTACAACGAACCGTTTAACAACACTTACAACCCTTGTTGGCGAAATCACCCAACTTTCAGTTAGGGCAGGAATTACAACCAGGGAGGCCAAGGTAATCATCAGGACAGTTATCATGGGGATCGAGGCAACCCTTCGGTTTTCATTAATCAGGATCAAAGCCCAGGTAATTTTCAAAGTATACAACCCTACGACCAACCGTTCTTTTCTGACACCTCTTGCAGTACCTCGTCTCTAGAAACGATGTTGAAACATTATATTGAGAAGAGCGAGGCAATTAAGCAATCGCAAGCTTCCTCCCTTAGAAATCTGGAGGAGCAGATTGACCTAAAGAATAAAGTGCCTGGTACGCTGCCTAGTAGTTCGGGAGCATCGGGGCCACGTGGGAAAGAGCAATGTCAAGTAGTGACATTAAGAAGAGGCGAGACAACAGCCCATGTGCCACCAGTACCAGATTCATTAACAAGACCAGTAGATTTAACCATCAACAATGACCAATCAACCATTAATGACAAAATTACCAATTCAGAAGAAAGTACATCTACAAGGGATGAGTCTCAATAAGACTTGAATTCAAAATCAACGCAACCTCTAGCTCTTAAAGCACAGCAAGCCCAGGACCCCAATAAACAGCCAATCGAATAGGAAGTACGGCGGGATCCTCTACCTTTCCCATCCAGGCTGAGGAAGAAAGATGATAGTAAACAATTTCAGAGGTTCCTGGATGTTCTCCGACAATTGCATATCAACATTCCCTTAATAGAAGCTCTGGAACAAATGGCAAGCTATGTGAAGTTCCTCAAGGATATACTTACTAACAAAAGGAAGATCGGGAAAAATGAAACAGTTGCATTAACATATGAGTGCAGTGCGCTGTTCCAAAATAACATCCCCACCAAAATGAAAGATCCCGAGAGTTTCACATTACCCTGCTTAATAGGGGAAAAGAAGGTCAGAAATGTGCTATGTGATTTGGGGGCGAGTATAAACCTGATGCCCTTATCAATCTTTAAAAAGTTTAATATCGGTAATGCAAGACCAACCACAATTACATTACAGTTAGCCGATAGATCAATAATGCATCTCGAGGGCAAAATAGAGGATGTACTCGTGCAAGTAGATAAGTTCATCTTCCCTGCTGACTTTATCATATTAGATTATGAAGCTGACAAAGAGGTGCCTATCATCTTGGGTCGCCCATTTCTTGCAATAGGGCGAGCACTGATCAATGTACAGAAAAGAGAACTTACCATCAAGGTCGACGATCAACAAGTTAAATTCAACGTTCTCAATACGTTGAAATACTCGAATGATATGGAGAATTGTCAATATGTTAAGGAATTGCAGGAAGAACCTTGGCACGAGCCCCTAAAAGAATCGGAGGAAGAAGATTTTGGAATTGGTGCAATGTGGGAGGAGAATTGCACCACAATTCAAATTGAATCAGATTTTTGAAACGATCAAGTTATCTGACCGAACAACGCAACGCACTAAGCCATCTCTAGAAGAACCACCCATGTTGGAGTTGAAGTTGTTGCCTGTGCATCTCAAATATGTTTATTTGGAAGGCAATAACACTTTACCAATTATTATATCTGCTTCGCTGAGTAAAGAAAAGGAGGATGCACTTATCCAGATCCTGAAAAACAATGCAAAAGCTCTGGGATGGACCTTAGCGGATATTCGAGGGGTCGGTCCTTCATATTACATGCACAAGATTCGTCTGGAGAGGGAAAAACAGAATCTATAGAAAGACAACGTCGATTGAACTCTGCCATGAGGGAGGTTGTGAAAAAAGAGATAGTGAAGTGGCTTGATGCAGATGTCATTTACCCTATATCTGATAGCAGCTGGGTGAGCCCAGTGCAATGCGTCCCAAAGAAAGGGGGAATGATAGTCGTTACCAATAGCAAGAATGAGTTAATTCCCACAAGAAAAACTACGGGGTGGAGAATATGTATGGATTGTCACAAGTTAAATCTGGCCACTAAGAAAGACCATTTTCCACTCCCGTTCATTGATCAAATGTTAGATCAACTTGTGGGGAACGAGTTCTTTTGTTTTTTTATGGCTACTCAGGGTACAACCAAATTGTGATTGCGCCGGAAGATCAAGATAAAACAACTTTCACGTGCCTATTCGGCACATTTGTATTCTGTCGCATGACATTTGGACTCTGTAATGCACCAACCACCTTCCAGAGGTGTATGATGGCAATATTCTCAGATTTCTTGGAGGAGTCAGTTGAGGTATTTATGGATGATTTTTCAGTTTTTGGCAATACTTATGACTCCTTTTTATCAAATCTTGAAAAAGCCTTGAAGAGATGTGTGGAAACTAATCTTGTTCTAAACTGGGAGAAATGCCACTTTATGGTTGATCAACTCTCCACCACGATCAGATCGTAGTGTTGTTATCTTCTTACCTAATAAGTTTTCAACTTCAGCCTTATACTCCTTGAACTTGTCAAGGACATCAGACTTATGTTGCATTAGGAAGAGACACCCAAACCTTGAATAATCATCTATGAAAAAGATGAAATATTCATACCCATCTCGAGCTCTAACATTCATCGAACCACAGAGGTCTAAATGTATAAGCTCCAAGGCTTCCTTGGCTCTGTAACATTTTCCAGTAAAAGGTCGTTTGGTCATCTTGCCTTCGAGGCATGATTCACATACTGACAAGGAGTTTTCTTCTAAACTCTTTATAAGTCCACTTTTCACCAACTTCTCAATCCTATCGAGGTTGATGTAACCTAACCTAAGATGCCAAAGATGGGCATTTTCCTTTGGAGAAACCTTTGGTCTTTTAGCTATTGTTGTCGTACTGAACATTTCAGTGTTAAACAAGGCTTTTATGACTAATGGCCTTAGTACATATAAGTTATTTTCCATTAAACCATAACCAATCTCCATTCCTTCTTGAAATTAAACACTTTATTCTCAGAAAAGGAGACAGTGTAGCCTTGTTCAATGAGATAAGAAACCGAGATTAAGTTCCTCTTAATATGAGGAACTACAAAAACATTATCAAGTAACATATAACATTTGTTGTCAACAAATAACTTCAGCCTGCCTACAGCAACAACTGGCACAACCTCACCAGTACTGACTCGAAGAGTCATCTCTCCCTGTGGTAACGTTTTCTAGGAACTGAATCCTTGGTAAGAGAAACTGACATGATTGGTAGCACCTGAATCAAGGATCCAGGAAGAATCATCATTCTCAACCAGACATGTCTCCAAGACCAATAAATCATATATACTGTCTTGTCTCCACTTTTGAAGAGAAGTGGGATGGAGGTCGTTTGCCACGAAATTCGTTTCACATGATTCTTTCCACTATAAGTAATCGGTCATTTTTAAAAGCTTTGAACGAAAATACTAATGAGTTGCTGAAAATAAAAACACATTGACCTACGTTAGGTTTTAAGCAAATACCCGTTGTAAAACAAAACAACATCCAAAAGGTTTTAGCAAAACTAACATGAACCCCGTGTGATATCTAGTTTCGCAATGACGCTTCAAAGGTTTAGGACCAGGTCAGTTATCCCTTCTCTGAATTGAGAAGTTCTCAACCAGTCATTAATACCAGAACAACTCTTATTCTTATAACGACAAGCCATCATTGATTTGGCCAAGAGATCATTAACTTACTTAATAATCTCCCATAAGTGTGACCCGCCATTTTAAGCCCTAGAGGTACGTCCCAAAAGGCCAATCCGAAGGGAACAAATCCGATTGGGGAAAAACCTAATGTGACCCTATCCATTTTTGGAGTTCACCTTGATATTGACCAACTACACAAAACCCATCCGAAGGGGGACACTCTAAAGGCGACACGAGGGTGTACAAAATGATCTCACAGTGTGAACCAATGACAGAGACCATAGGACGTGTTGACACACACCCTTCACCCACTTACTATAAATACTCTCTCCGTCCACCTTGATATTGACTCATGCAAACACCATCCGAAAGGGGATGCATCCTGGGCATCTTGAGGCCAAGCATGAATCTCACGGTGTGAACATATAGGGAGAAACGTCGGGCTGAATGATATGCCTCTTCTTCCCACTGAGTATGTTATAACTTAGGGTTTAGCTTACTTAGAAAAAACACGGCTAAGGATTTTAACTAAGTGACTTTTAGGTTTTCTCAAGAGTAAAATTTACCTTGTATAGTGAAACAACTTTTGATCATCATCCATTAAACTCTTTAATGGAGTCTTTGACCAAATCGTCGCATGCTTATTGAAAATATATCTAATTCACTTTTCCAGGTAGGTTCCAAGGTAGGGGTATTACGTTTCCGTCAACTTAAGAGCCCCAACCTAGCCAGAACTCGCCTTAGACAAAAGGTCCCTTATAGTTAGGTTTACAACAAATTTAATCTTTTATTCCAACCAATTTAATCCTATTAAATCGATTTAAAAAAATTAATCTAGGTTACTAAACTCTTTAGAACCACTTGAACTTAGGCTATCTCAATCCAATTTTAAAACCCTTTTAAAAAACTTGAGTTCATCATAAGTCCACATGTAAATCTGAATTATTGATTTTAGGTCTAATTTTCTTTATAACACTTATAAACGGAAACAACCACAATGCTAAGCTAACACATGCAAGGCATTCATAATGATTATAAACAGCCTAAGTGTCATGCTCAATGCATTGTCCATTCATTGCTACTTCTTTTATATAACACTTATATAGAACATCAATGAAACAAGCAAAACATGCTTCCATTCACCCTTAGACTATAACATTTATAATAAAAAGGATGATGCATGATAATGCTCACTACATGCAAAATATAACTCTTATATTTCATGATGCATGCGCTCCAGAGTTAAATGATCGTTTAGCATTTACTATACAATCGTCTAGAAAAATCCAAATGATGGTTTAGTTATTACTACATGATCATGTACCTTTACTAAGCGATGAAGCCTGAAGTACATGATCGCTTAGCGCGCTCCACATAGCGCCTGCCTTTCGTGATCGTCTAAGCGACTACGATGCCGCGAAGCACCATCGCCTAAGCGATCGCTTAGCTAGCGTCTCCGTATCGCATAGGTAGTAACTAAGTGATGAAGCTTGCTAACTACGTGATCGTCTAGCACACACCTTCTACTAAATGACGAGCATCGCATGCTCTCACTACGATCGCCTACCTCCAGCGCCTACGCGATCGCGCAACCAACATTAGGCGATATGGTAAACGATCGATTAGAAAATACTACACGATCGTCTAGAAAAAAAATATCTAAATGATCGTTTAGTTAAATCCCAACGATTGTTTACCTGAGGGTACACGATCCAACCAACACTTGGTCTTCTTCTTCGTTGAGAACTGCATCACCATGCGCCGAAGCTTCATCACGAACGACTCGACGAACTCGAACTTTTCAAATTACAGACTCGATTGTAAAGTTAATTTTTCCCAAAAATACTAGGGTCCTTACAATTAACACTTTGTAATACCAAAAGCTTTAACAAAAAGGAAATTTAAGACCCGAAACATCCATCAATTTCATCCATAAATGCAAAAAACGGTTAACAACAAATGCAGAAACCCACCGTGACTAAAAAATGTGTTCAATTCAGATCTGTAATTTGGAATACCAAAGAACCTGGCTCTGATACCAATTAATGATGATCAAAGACTGGCATGCGACGTTTTGGTCAAAGACTTCGTTAAAGAGTTTAATGGATGATGATTAAAAGTTGTTTCACTATCCAAGGTAAAAAGAGAAGTTGTGGCCACTATGTTCAAGCCCCAGAATCAACCCTTAAGGGAGCAATCTCTCTACTTATCTCTACTTCGGGAAAGGAGTGAATTTCATCTTGTGGATTGAATTCCCAGCTCCCATATCAGAAAAGTCCCCAAAAAGGTATGTTGAGTTAGCAATCTGGCCAGTCTCACCCATACTAATAAAAGGACCGCCCTCAAAGGCAGGAGTTCCTAAAACACTCAGGATTGAGGTCGTGTCACCTATGGTCGTTTAGGTGTGATGCAAATCTCTAGTATCAACGGCATTATATATAGAGTCTAGTCATCTCGTGGTCCAGGTCTTATACAAACTCTTTGTATAGCACACCCCGGCTCCACGTCTCCACATGAATGGTCAGGATCAAACATATGTAGTAGTTTACAACACTTGCAAACCTCTACAAAGCGGGCTGTATCTGTAGTGTCACTAGAATCAGGTATCCCACTTTAATCCTTATACTACAGACCTATTTAGGTTATCACTTAAGGCATGATCCACTTGTATATCACATATACATGCTTAAGTTCACATCAGATAACCAAGGACACTTATTTTATTGGATATGAGTAAATGCCAAAATTAAATAACACTTATTATATTCATTAAACAATGTGTATCTTTACAAAACAACGAGACTTCAGGAGAATTAAGACATCAATCCCAATAATATCAATCGGGATTGGAGAATGGGGCCGCAGATGCCTTAACCAGGGTGGATGTAGAGGCTCAGTTGGTTCAAATATCAGCTTCTACTTTGATTGATATAGCTGTGATTCAGAAGGAAGTTGAGCACGATGACCGGTTACAAGGAATTAAAGACCATGTACTGAAGAAGGAGGATGAGGTGTAGGATTTTTCTATACAGTAAGGCGTGTTGAAGTATAAAGGGAGGTTATTACTTTCTAGCACCTCTTCATTGATCCCTAAAATCTTGCATACGTATCACGATTGTGTGTTTGGTGGTCATTCCGGGTTCCTAAGAACATACAAAAGAATAGTAGGGGAGTTATATTGGGAAGGCATGACGGGGGCTGTTAAGAGGTATGTGGAGGAGTGTATAGTTTGTCAGAAGAATAAGTCACTAGCCTTGTCACCACCTGGATTGTTGATGCCATTGCCTATCCCTGATGTTGTGTGGGCTGATATCTCAATGGATTTTATTGAAGGATTACCAAAGGCTAAGGGATATGATGTGATCTTAATAGTTGTGGATCGGTTGAGTAAATATGCTCATTTCCTGTCGTTGAAACACCATTTTAATGCTAGTATTGTAGCTGATACATTTTGTAGATAAATAGTTTAACTGCACAGCGTGTCGAAGTCAATTGTGTCGGATTGGGACAAGGTGTTTGTGAGTCACTTTTGGTAAGAGTTGTTCCGATTTTCGAGTACCAAACTCCATCACAGTATAGCTTATTATCCTCAGTCGGATGGTCAGACAGAGGTGGTGAATCGCAGCGTAGAGATGTATCTGAGGTGCTTTTGTGGAGAACGGCCAAGAGAATCGATCAACTGGTTACATTGGGTAGAATATTGGTATAAGACTACATATAATGCTTCCATTGGCTTATCCCCTTTTCAGATTGTATATGGAAGACAACCCCCACTGCTGATTTATTGTGGGGATGATTGTACTGCCAATGCAACTTTGGACCAACAAATAAGGGAAAGAGATGTTGCATTATGAGTGCTCAAGATGAAGAAGTTTGCTGACAAGAAGCGTCGTGATGTTGAATTTCAAGTTGGCGATTGGGTGTGGTTGAAGTTACAACCTTATCGCCAAATTTCAGTTCGACAAAAGAAGTTTGTAAAATTATCTCCCAAGTATTATGGACCATATCCGGTGGTTGACAGAGTGGGCACGGTAGCTTACAAATTGAACCTTCTATCAATGGTGTCCATACATCCCGTGTTTCATGTATCGCAACTAAAGAAGTTGGTTGGCCAGCCTGGGGGGAATCGTCTGTGGATCCTTTAATCGATGAAAATCATACTTGGCTGCCAGAACCAGTTGTTTTGAGCTCTCAACAAGGGCTGTCACAGTGGGGACGTGAAGTTTTAATGAAGTGGAAAGGCTTGCTGAAGCATGAGGCGACATGAGAGGTGCTCGATGACTTCCAAAATCAGTTTCCAGAATTTTACCTTGAGGACAAGGTAAGGGTGGAGGGGGGAGGTAATGATAGGCATCTTACTAAAAAAAGGAAGAGTAAAAGGTTGGAAGGAGCGTCAGTGGTTGAGTCTATTATGAAGGTTAAAAACCGCAACTGAAATAACTTTCAATTCTGTTCAAAAGTTGATCGTTTAAAAGAAGGAAGAAACAGAAAGGGAGACATGAAAGGTTTGCATATCTGGAGTTGGAAAGGGGAGCTCTCGAGAGTAGGAGTTCGGGCATTCCACCATGTAGTCTCTATCATCGTGAGCCGATTATCGTTTACTTTTTCTAAGTGATCATGTAGCGAAGCCCTGCGATCGTGTAGTAGTTCGTAAGCGATCGTGTTGTAATCTGTAAGCGATCGTGTAATAAATTATAAGCGATCGTGTAGGAGTTTGTAAGCAATCACAGAGTATTTTGTAAGCGATCGTCTAGTATTTCTTAGCGATCGTGTAGAGCTTGTAAACGATCGTTTAGCATTTGATAAACGGTTGGGTAACAACTGTACGTGATCGTTTAGTCCTTTTTTATGCTTATCGTTTAATAAAAAACTCAATCTTCGTTTAGCTGTTGTGTCGACCGGTTACGTTAATCAAAGTCTTATTAAGAATCAATTCCCTAACATCATCGAAGATGGTGGTCGGAGTTGGTCGACAACAATCACCGGAGGTGGTGTCTGGAAGTTGGCCGAAAAATTTCCTAAATTAAATTTGAAAAGAAAAATTGTAATTCATGGGTTTTAATAGTGTTTACTATTCCAACCCATGGGAAAGAGTGACTTTTTAAACTCCTGTCCCAAACAAGGGTTGGGCTTAGGATGCCTGTAACATCCCAAATTTTTCAGGTAAGTTAGCACTAAATTATCTTGAACTATTTGGCCATTATTTTGATAAATTAGAGCTAAATATTTAAGTTGGGAGGCAAGATAATTGATTTAAAAGATATTTGTAAAAAATGGGAATTTTAATTCAATTTAAGGAAATTTTTTATTAATTGACTTGGGGGAAGTGTGTTTTTAAATTGATTAAATATTTGGAAGGATGTAATTTATCTCAACTATTGGATTGTATGTTCCATTTAATTTTGAGCCAAATTTAAGTTAATTGGAGAATTTAATTGGTGTGAAATTAATTTGATAAGAGATTTAGAATTGGATTATTTTGGATAAAGATTGGAAAATAAAAAAAAAAGGAAAAGATTTAGGATTTTGGAAATTAAAAGGAATTTGAAATTTAAGAAGAAAAGGGGAAATTGTGGTTCTAAATTTTATCCTCTTTAATTTTGGAGTTTGGATCCAAATTAGAGAAGATAATTAATTGAAATTGAGTTGATAAGAGAATCTGGATTTAATTTAAATTAATTAGATTATGGAATTTCTAATTTAGTCAAATTGTGAAATTTCTACTTCAATTAGAATATGGATTCCTAAATTAATTAGATTATGGATTTTCTAATTAATTAAAATATGGATTTCTTAATTAGAAAAAATGTCTTATTCAAAAAAGGAAATCTAATCAATCTACTACTTTAATTATTGATTTCTAAAAATAGATTTACCAATTAGATAAAGTGTCAAATTCAAAAAGAAAATCTAATCTATCTACTACTTCCAGTGAGGGAATCCCAAATAATTTAGGATTAGGATTATTTTTCCTCTTTAAATACAATCATCCACTTCATTAGAGAGAAAAATCATTCACTTCATTAGGTCAATTAGAGAGAAACATCCCTGTTACTTTAATATTTTTTTTAGCCGTCCTCTGCCGGTCACACCGCACACCGGATTTTTATTTGGTGAGTTGTTGATGATTTTTCTTTGGATTTCTTGAATAATTCCTTAGTACACACTGAATTTTGGATCAAACTTGATTTACCCATAAGATTTGGAGCATCGATTCAAGTTTTTGAAAGTCATTAGTGTAGTATCAACAAGTTTCGGAGCTTTGTGGTGCATAATTGGTGAACGTTAAGACTATGGAATGTTTCAGATTAGTTATAAATGTTAGAAATTGGACTTTAAATCCTAAATTTTGGTTTATGTGTAGATTTAAATCTTTGAGTGAAGTTTAGAATAAATTTGAAGTAAACAATGTTGGAGATGATGCCTTAAACTCTCATTGGGTCCTGTAGTTTGTAAACACAGTTTTGAACAAACGCTTGTGATGTAATAATATATGATATTTTCTTCACTTTTGTCTATGGAACATTGGATGTTTTAATTGCTTTACCACAAACCAATAAACTAAGATCCATGGTTGTCGTTTGTAACTTAAGCATGTATGTGGAGACATATAGGTAGATCATGCCTTAAGTGATAACCAAAATGGTCTGTAGTATATAGATATAGGAAGGAAACCTTATCCTGGTAACGTTAATGGATGCGACCCGCTTTGTAGAATAGTTACAAGTATTGTGACTTGCTATAGATGATCTGATCCTGACCATTCATATGGAGACATACGAGCGGGGGCGTCCTATATAAAGGAGTTTGTATAAGATCGGACCATGAAGTGTTATAGTCTTGTTATATAATGTCGTTCATGACAGAGACTTCACTTCATTAGGATGACCATAGGTAATATGACCTCAAACTTGAGTGAGTTGGGAACTCCTGCCTTTGAGGGTGGTTCTTTGATTTGCATGGTTGCGAGTGGCTAAATCCCTGACTCAAACCTACCACTTTGGGGATTTGTCTGATTTGAGAGCTGGGAACTCAGCTACACAAGAAAGAATTCACTCTTTCCCCAAAGCAGGGGTAAGTAGATAGATCACTCCCTTAAGGGCTGATTCTGGGGCTTGAACGATGTGCCGCCACACACCTTCTCATGGCTCGAGAGGTGTCTGCACATAGTAGGACTATGTTATATTGTTCATTAGAGGGATCAGTGGTACTTAAGGAGTTAGATGTAACTACAGGGGTAAAACAGTAAATTGGCCCAGCTGTACTTACGAGCATCTGTGAAATGTTATCGTACTATTGATTGGTTATATTCGATGGACACAGAAATATATCTGTGGTGAGAAGAGTGGAGCTGTCAGTCTTTAGTGGAATGCCTGGCAGTTAACGGAGGGTGAATCTCATGGGTAAAGAGTTTAGTCAGCTATTCATGTACCGTTGGAGCTTCGAGCCATAGGTCCATAAGGTCTCCTTGGTAGCTCAATGGATTCAAGTTGAGAATAAGTTCTTGGGTCAGTTTGAAATGTTCAAATTGATAAGAGGGAGTTCAATTATATATGATATGATTGAACTGGTCAATTATTATCACACTCCGCCCTGAGCCCGCCTCCTGAGCTTGAGGAAAGGCGCGAGGGACCACAGATACCATCCTTTTATGATACTTACTGCCCATCTGAACCTCTTTACACTCAGTAATCTTTAAGTCAAGGAGATAACAAAAACTGATTGATTAAGCCCATTTTATTACAACAATATAATGTTTATACAACTCCAAGACTTAATTACAAAGTTTACAATAACAACTCTAAAAGCCCAGAAGTGTGACTGTGGTTGTGGCAGACCGTGACTTTAGTAGCACCCTGGAACTCCTCACCTTTCGCTACCTGGGAAGAAAACATGAAAGAAAAGGATGAGCTTCACATAGCTCAATGAGTGGTAAAAAACTTCTAGAGTCTATTTCAACTCATAAATAACAAGCATATCATATATACAAGTTTAATACTCAAACCTCAGCTTTGAATGAGTATGATCTCTATATACACACACGGTAGATAGCTAACTGTTACTAATCATAAACACTTACTCTCTTACATTCCCTTTGTTTCCTATGTCCACTATGTGCACATAGCTCCCTGTTTATGGGCTCAGTAGTTAGGCATGCTGGCCCTCTAACCATCCCATATGAGGTTCCTCCCACAGACTTAGGAACTAGACCTCTCGATCCCCTTATTATCCCATGAGGTTCCCTAGGGGCTCAGGAAATAAGTCTATTGACCCCCTGATCATCCCGATCACATAATCTCATTCTCATGCTAATTATTCATTCATAACATAAGCATATACACTTTACTCTAAAAGGTTAAGACCTAAAGGAAAGTACCACTCACCTTGGTTGGGTTGGAATCTTCTCTCTAGATTGTTCTTACTTTTTGTTCATCATTTGTTGTTCATTTTCTGTCTATCATTCATATCTCCGTAACAAATGCTTTACTAATTAATATCACCACCATGTTCATCTTCGTCTCTCTGTTCACCATTATGCATCCATCTTTCATTTCTTTCACCATGAGTCACTAAACTTGTAGGGTGTGGGGGAAGGATTGAGCGAGTGAGTCAATCTATGTTGAAGATGTCAGCTAAGTTTATTTAACGTATACTCAATGACATCTTTACCTGCGAGAGAAGAAGTGAAGATGTTAATCCACCTCTTGAAAGAAGGTTGATAGAATATGTTAAATAAAGCAAGAAGTATTTCTAGAGATGGAAACAACCTTGTGTTTGGAAACGTTCATCCCTGATTATTATAGAAATATGGTGACACAAGCGATCACCGAGAGGTGTAATCTAAGGGAAGATGAAAACTTAGTTGCATCCTTAACGGGATTGAAAAACTCATTATAATCGTTTCCCCTAACCCGTTTCACCCTATGTTTCTATCCACAAGACTTGCCATCACATTCACTCATGCACACCTTGCATAATTTCAACTTTATTTGTTACCTGTTTGTTCATTTACCATCACATTTTACTCTCTAGCACTTCACAATCATAATTTATTTACGATCGCACATATCACCTCATTGTCGCACAAACACCGCAAATCCCCCCGCTCGACCTCGGATCATTCTGAGAAACTCGCGGTGGAATTATACTTGGCTTCATCGCGCGAAAACTTGTAACGCACATAACACTATCTGAACGCATCAATTGGTATTCTACAACAATCTTTGTAACATCACATATCATTTATCATCTGAATGCATAACACTATCTGAACGCATCCAAAATTCAACGTTGACCCAGAAATCGAGAGAACCTTTCGCAGGAGAGCATGCCAAAATCGTAACAGGCATCGCAGAAATATGGCGCACAACAACAATGACAGGGCCGAAGTAAACCAAGGAATGAATCAGCCGCCGCAAGACCCAGTCTTCTTGGCTACTGATCGCAATATTCCTATGCAGAACTATGTTGCGTCCAACTTATATGATTTTTCGCTTGGTATTGCAAGACCAATGGTAGAAAAAAATTCCAGGTTCGATGATACTAAACGCGGGCCAATTTGGAGGTTTGCAAGGAGAAGACCCGCATGCACATCTCACCAGTTTTGTCGAGATGTGCAATACGTTCTTCATTCCTGACGTGACACCCGAAGGCATCAAACTCTATCTATTTCCTTACACACTCTGAGATAAGGCCAAGAAATGGGCCCATTTGTTGGAGCCAAACGAAATTAACTCCTGGGATCAGCTGGTAGAAAGATTTGTGAAGAAGTTCTTCCCTCCCGCCGTTAACGCAAGAATACGACGGGAAGTACTAAATTTCGAGCAAGCAGACAATGAAACTCTAAGTGCAGCATGGATGCACTTTCGACATTTGGTGAAGAACTGTCCATATATAGGAATCCCAGATTGTGTTTTTATGGACACTTTCTATAATGGCCTGAACAGAGCGACGCAAGCGGTCGCAGATGCCTTAGCAGCTGGAGGTTTTATGGATAAGACATATACTGAAGCCAAAGTCATCCTAGATTGCATATTGCAAAATACGGATGATTAGGTTGATGATGGATATAGAGGCAGGAGCACGGAACAAAGGAAAATAAACAGCACCATTGTACCAGTGGACACAATGACAATGCTGGCCGCCCAGATGGTCGTAGTCACCTCGCTCCTACAAACCCTGGACTAAATCAAGGAGCACTCTCTCAGAATGCAGCGCAAGAAAATGCACTGATGCAAGTGGCAGCAGTAAGTTGTATACCATGTGGAGGGGCTCATTCAGTGGAAGCCTGCCCATCAAATCAACAATAAGTACATTCAATCCATAATAACCCCTTCAGCAACACTTATAACCCAGCTTGGAGGAATCATCCCAACTTCAATTAGGGAGGGAACACTAACCAGGGAAGCCAGAGGAATCTGCAGACCAATTATTCAGGAAATAGAGGAAATCCTCCAAGCTTTCATCATCAAGGTCAAGGCTAGAATCATTATCAAAACAGACAACCTCACAACAAACCCTCTTCATCCAACACTTCAACCAATTCATCGTCTTTAGAATCACTGCTCAAAGAATACATCCAGAAGAATGACGCGCTTATTCAATCGCAAGCATCTTCCATTAGAAACTTGGAGGTATAGGTTGGCCAGCTTGCGACCGAATTGAAAAATAGACCACCTGGTACACTACCCAGCAACATAGAAGCACCTAAATCTAGTGGAAAAGAACAATGTCAAACGGTGACATTAAGAAGCGGTAAAAAGGCGGTCCTCGTGTCAATAGTACCAACAGTAGTAAGACAATCAAAAGAAGCAACCACCAATAATGACCACCAAACTACGAACAGTAGAACCATTGGTTTGGATGCAAGGACTACTACACAGACGCAATTTGCACATGACTCTTCAAAAACCCCAGAATTAGAATCATAAAAAACACCCGCATCGGAACAATCTCTAGCCCCAAGAGCACAGGAAATTAGGGACCTTAGAAAACAATCAGTCGATCAGGAAGTGCGACGGGATCCTCCACCATTCCCGTGTAGGTTGAAAAAGAAGGATGACAGTAAGCAATTCAAGAGGTTCCTAGACGTTCTCTGACAGCTACATATTAACATCCCCCTAGTGGAAGCGTTGGAACAGATGCCCAGCTATGTGAAGTTCCTCAAAGATATACTCACAAATAAGAGGAAGATTGGGGAAAATGTAATCGTTGCACTAACATACGAGTGTAGTGCACTCTTCCAGAATAATATCCCCAAGAAAATGAAAGATCCGAGAAGCTTCACGTTGCCATGCTCGATTGGGGGGAAAGAAGTCGGAAACGCACTTTGTGACTTAGGGGCAAGTATTAACATGATGCCCTTATCAATCTTAAAAAAGTTAGACATTTGCGATGCAAGGCCCACCACAGTCACATTACAGTTAGCTGATAGGTCAATAATGCATCCGGAGGGCAAGATAGAGGATGTGCTTATGCAAGTAAACAAATTTATCTTTCCAACTGACTTCATTATACTAGACTACGAAGCTGATACCGAGGTGCCAATCATATTGGGTCGCCCATTTCTCGCAACTGGGCACGCACTGATTGGCGAACAAAAGGGAGAGCTTACTATAAGGTTTGAGTAAATAGTCAAAATGATATATGGTACATGAATAAGGTTGGGTACCTTATTCTGGTAACACCATTGGATGTGGCCTACTCTGTAGTTGTTACAAAGAGTTGTAAAGTGCAACATACGATGTGATTCTAATTCGTACATATTATGACAAGAGGAGTGAGGGCGACCTATGTAATGATTTTGCATACGATCATGACAAAGAAATAAGTCACTCTTACTTTATAACGTTGTTTACTATTTAAGATTAACTATTTCACCTAGATGACCTAGGTTAACTCGATCTTAATCCTGAGCTAGTTATGAACTTCTATTTATTCAGGTTTATCCTTTGATCTGCAAATGATGAGAGTAGTTCAACAGCACTGCTGAATAAGCTTACCATTTTGAGGATAAGATCGAATGAAAAGCTAAGAACATAGCCTTGCAAGATGGAATTCATGCCTACCCGATTTAGAGATAGAAGAAAGGTTGTTCTCTCAAGTACTGAATCCAGGTCTTGAACAAGGGGCCCCACCCTCTCATTGGGCTAAGAGAGTTTGGTTTAGTGATTGGATCACAAACCAGTTATTCATTAGAGGATCAGTAGGGACTTGAGGAATAAGACATAATCTCGGGGGGTAAAACAAATATTTGACCCGGCCGTTATTACAAACAATCTGTGAATGGTCGACTTGCTGATTATTGTTAAATCATGTGGACATAATATATCTACAGTGTGGGGAGTGCAACTATGGGCTTTAGTCAAATGACTCATTAGTTAACGAATGGGGATTAATTTAGTCTAATGAGATTAGCCAATTAATCTCGATCGTTGGAGCCCATGACCTGTAGGTCCGCAAGATCCCCCTACTAGCTCGTAATGGACTAGCTCTAGAATAGCGTGATAAGTTAATTTGAAACGTTCAAATTAGAATTGAGGAAATTAGTGAGATATAATTATATGTTTAATTTTAGAATTAAACGGAATAGGAGATTTTATATATTTAAATATTATTTAAATATATAAAGATGGATATGTGTTAAAATATTTGATTTTAAATTAATTAAGTTTTATTTAATAATTAATTTATGAAATTAATTAATTTTTTATTTTAAAACCAAATTTTGATTTTTTTGAGATAAAATTGAAAAAGGAAAAACAAACAAAAACACTTAATTGGAAAAAAAGATTTTTCCATTATCCATCACCAAGTAGCTCACTCAAATGGCAATATATTCTTCTCCAAGCATGAGCTGCAAACTATGCAACTCTTCTCTTTGCATGTTGATCTGCAATATAATGAAGAGATTGAAGTGAAAATCGGCATGCAATCCATAGAGATTTTGAGAGAAAAACTGGTTTGAAGAAAGAGTTCTTCAGCTGTTTTTCTACAGTGAGCTTTTCTCCTTCTACCCTTGATTCAAGCTTGTTTTGAGTCTCACTACTCTATCTAGAGCACCAAGAGAATAGTGGGGAAGATCTTGAGGTGGTCTACATCAAGATTTGGAGAAGATAGTAGCTGGTGAAGGAGCTTTGAAGAAGTTCTACAAGAGGTATGTCTTGAAACTCATTTTTTTCTGCAAAAATATGCTTTATATTTTGCCAAAATTAGTGAATTTAATTGCTTAAATGATCCTTGTGCTTCTGTTGTTGTTGATACAATCCTAACAGTTGCTATTAAAGCATCAAATAAGTATTCAATTCGATTTAATTTTGGTTTGGTGGGTGTTTTATATGAGAAATATGAAACTAGTACACTGATATGGTTTTATGAGTTTTGGCTGTTTAATTCTCTTTAATTTCTCATTTAAATTTGTAATTAGCTCTTGCTTGATGAGCTTTAATGTGTTACTAAAAGTCTGCAATTTATTTGGAGTCATTAGAGTTGAAATTAAGCTGTAAATCGAAGAAACAAGCAAAGAGGCCGAGTTGCAGTTCCATAAAATCAACCTTTGTTCTTATCGTCATTGAGCTTCAGTAGCTAAACGATCATTTAGCTTTATGTGTTAGATGATGTGAAGAAAAGCTAAGCGATCATGTAGTTTTGGGCATTGATCGTTGAGGTATCCTGCACAAAACGATCGTGTACCTGCGGGAGCTAAACGATGCATTCAATTTGCTATACGATAGCATTAAGTGACCGTTTAGCTTTGGCGTGGGAATTAAAGGATACGTTGAACTTACTATACGATGTTACTATTCGATCGTTTAGCAACGATGCATGCTAAGCGATGCGATGAAGTGCTACGTGGTAGCGCTTAGATGTGGAGCTAAGCAATCATGTAGACGAATAGCTAAGCGATGCGTTGAAGTTTCTATGCGATGGAACTAAACAAATCGCTTATCTACGATGTTGAACTATGCGATGTTCTATACGATGGAGCTAAGCGATTGTTTAGCTACGGCGGATACTAAACGATGAAATGAAGCACTAGACGATGGTGTTAAGTGATCGTTTGGTTCTATACGATAGAACTAAGCAATGCAATGAAGAGTTATATGATAACCCTGAGCAATCGCTTACTATGATTGTTTTATCTTTGATCGGGAGCTAAACGATGCATTGAGTTGCTATACGATAGCATTACGCGATCGTTTTCCTCTATGCGACAGCTAAGCGATGCGTCGAGTTGCTATGCGATAGCACTACGCGATCGTATACCTTTGCAATGTGTTGAATGCTATGCGATGGCATTAAACGATCGTTTGCCTTTTGCGGGCGCTAAACGATCGACTTCATGCGTTAGATGATGGAGCTAAGCGATCGTGTAGTAAATTTTTCATGCTAAATGATGGATGTGCGCGATAGTGTGAGACACTAGGCAATCGTGTAGCTTCCTTCGGCACTAGATGATGACTATGCGATAGAAGGAAAATACTACACGATCTTGTAGCTTTGCTAAACGATCAGACAAAATGCAAGATGATGGTTGTTATTGCTAAATGATGAGACTTAGCGAGATGTTGAACATGTGCAAGAACTACCGGTTCGACCGGTTCTCTTATTGTCTGGTCCTGTTCAGCTTCGAATGGTTCTTAGTTGGTCTGGTTCAGACGGTTCGGGTCCGGTTTAAGCTACTTGAGTTCATTTTGGAGCAGTTCGAGCGGTCCAGGAGCGGTTCGAAAGCTGTTTTGTAATTATTAGGTTTTGTTTGCTTGTTTTTGCCAAAACTAAAAATCATATCAGTCTGTGTTTAATTATTTATGCATTTGATGTATGTTATAATTAAATAAATCTTGTGTGCGCATATAGTATGCTATTTAGATTTAAAATCCCACCATAGGAAGCATGTTACATGCATTGAAAGTATGTTATAATTGTTATAATATATAGTATGCATGTTAGGGTTTCTCATATTTAATATAAATGTTATATTAAATGTTGAATGTCTTATGTATTTTATGGATGTTTAGCATATCTAAAAATTTTTAAGTTGTTATAAAATTGGGTTAAACATTTAAAATCCATAAATAACAGCTGCATGCTCACGTAGGTTGACCACCTGTTTTAATTGTTAAAACTTATAAAACCTGGTTACAAACTCAACTGGTATATAATCCTATCTAAGGCTGGGGGTACTTAAGTTGACGGATTACAGAACACCTCCAACCTGTGGATTATGGCCGAATTATTGAGCGTTGGTAACTGATTTTATGAGCATACGTGAGTGATGTAAGGTAATAAAATGATTTATCATTAGACATTATAGGTTAAAATCTAATTATAAGAGTTATACTTGGATAAACCACATAGACTAGAGTTGTTTTATTAGCCGAAAAGAACCTAAGTATAAATCTACCCAAAATAGAACACTTCAGTGGGAGATTAATAATATATTTGATATATAGTATTTAGCTCTCATGTCCTCAAGAGTTTACACCGTGAGATCCATGCTCGACTTCTTGTCGATTTTACCTCGACTGCTCCGTACGAAAAGTGTTTGCATGTGTCAATAACAAGGTGAATGAGGGAAGTGGTTCATAGTAAGTGGGTGAGGAAATGTGTCAACATTGTCTTACGGTCTCCTCCATTAGTTTGAATCGTGAGATTCCTATGTTGCACCTGCTGTCATTTTTATGCAGCACTAGCTAGTCGTTAACCGCGACGATCCCTACGAAGGGTTGTAACATAGGATTCAAAACAACCCAGGCTTCAGTAAATGAATAGGGTCTTATAGTTCCGTCTTGGATGTTGTCTTCTATTTCGGAGGCAAGTTCATACCATTCTATAAGATCTGAAAATGGCAGGTCACACTTACAAGAATTACTAAGTTGTTAGTAAAGATCTTGACCGAAAATGATAACTAAACGACTATGGAAATAAGAGTTATTATTGGGATAGTGTTTTGTCAAAATGGTTTGTTTAAGTGAAGGAATATCTGACTGCCCCATGGTAGCACATATTCTGACTCACTAAAATATCGTTGCAAATAAATAATGGTTATGAGTACATTATTATTTTTTGCTAAAACTTGATTTTGGATTTAGTTATAATTTGCAACTTAGAATTTGTATGAATTTTATCAGTATGTCGAATTTTTCTGTAATACTCGCTTCCGATATTATTAACAGTAAAATCAAATCAACAAACCAATTACTAGCAGTTGATTACACCAACAGAGTTTTAACAGAGGATTGTCCTCTATCTCCCAATTCATCTAAAATTATGAATTATGTAGATGAGAATGTTGAATTCGAACAACAAGATAAATATGATTTACTTGTTATCGAAGCATGTTTAGTGGAAAACGATAAAATCTGGATAATTGATTCAGGTGTCATTAATCATGTATGTACTATCTCATAGGAAACAAGTTCCTGGAGACAGCTGACAGAAGGTGAAATAGTCTTGAAGGTAAGGACCGGGGAGATTGTTTCAACCAAAGAGTGGGAGATATGAAGTTATTTATAGAAGATAAGTACATTTATTTGAAAAATATATATTATATTCCTTCTGTGAAAAGGAATCTAATATCTGACTCTTGTTTGCAAGAACAAAATTAGAAAGTTTATTTCGAAAATGGTGAAGTGTTCATCAATATGGGAAATAAAAAGTCTTGCTCTGCAAAATTATAAAATAACTTGTACATGTTAAAACCAATGGAGGTCGAAACTGTTTTGAACATAGAGATGTTTAAAACTTCTGGGACTCATAAGAAGAGGAAGATTTCTTCAAATGCCTATCTTTGGCACTTAAGACTGGGTCACATAAATCTCAACAGGATTGAGAGATTGGTTAAGAACAGTCTTTTAAACAAGTTGGAAGACAGTTCATTACCACCATGTGAGTCCTGTCTTGAGGGTAAAATGACAAAAAAAAATCTTTTTTTGGAAAAGGTTTTAGAGCCAAAGAACTCTTAGAGCTGATTCACTCAGACCTTTGTGGGCCTCTAAATGTTAGAGCAAGAGGAGGGTTTGAATATTTCATCAGCTTTATAGATGATTATTTCAGGTATGGGCATGTTTACCTAATGCACCAAAAGTCTAAAACTTTTGAAAAGTTCAAAGAGTATAAGGCTGAGGTTGAAAACCAATTAGGTAAAAAGATGAAAACGCTTCGATTGGATCGAGGTGGTAAGTATATAGACACAGAATTCCATAACTATTTGATAAAACATGGAATTCAGTCTCAACTCATAGCCCCTGGCACATCCCAACAGAATGGTGTGGCAGAGAGGAGAAACATAACCTTGTTGGACATGGTTCGTTCCATGATGAGTTACGCTCAATTACCAAATTTTTTTTGGGACACGCAGTTGAGATTGCAGTGTATATTTTGAATATGGTTCCCTCGAAAAGTGTTTCTGGAACACCTTATGAGCTCTGGAGAGGATGTAAAGGAAATTTATATCACTTCAGAATTTGGGGTTGTCCAGCACATGTGTTGGTGCAAAATCGTAAAAGTTAGAACACCGTTCAAAAGTGTGCCTATTTGTAGGATACCCAAAGGAAACAAGAGGTGGTCTTTGTTATAATCCTCAACAAGATAAAGTGTTTGTATTGACAAATGCAACCTTCCTGGAGGAAGATTATATAAAGAACCATCAACCTCGCAGTAAGCTAGTGATAGAAGAAATGTCCAGATAAATAACAAATGTATCAATAAGAGTTGTTGATAGAGCAGGTCCGTTAACAGAAGTTATTGATGAAACTGATACTTCACATCCTTCTCAAGAGTTGAGAATGCCTTGTCGTAGTGGGAGGGTTGTGCAACATCCTGACTGGTACATGGGTTTAACTAGAACTCAAGTCATTGTACCAGATGATGGTTTAGAGGATCCAGTGTCTTTTAATCAAGCAATGAACGATGTGGACAAAGACCCATAGTTTAAAGCCATGGACCTTGTAATAGAATCTATGTATTTCAATTATGTCTGGGATCTTGTAGATCAATCGGAAGGGGTAAAACCCATCGATTGTAAGTGGATCTACAAGAGAAAATGAGACTAAGCTGGTAAGGTACAAACTGTCACACCCCCTCCCTAGCCTTAGCCCCAAGACTTGGAAGAGAGCATGAAGATACACCAGTAGCATTCTAAAACAACATTTTAATTTAACATTTCCCCCCTGTATCTATTAAAGATCTTAACATGTTTACAATAATCTATCTAACTTTCATATGTATAGTTTAATTTCCTATATTCTTTTATCACATGATCCGAGCCGTGCCCTGAGAATTTACCAAGTCCTGGTGTTTTGGTGGTTTGTAGACTCCTTCCTGAACGCTCCGCTTTGCTACCTGTGGGGGGGGGGGGGGGCCCATAGAAGAAAAACATTTGGAAGAGTGTGAGCTAATAAGCCCAATGAGTGGTGCCTTTTAAAATAACAATCACTTTACAAAACATATTTTTGGGAAGTCAATCACATAATCACAATTTCAGTTTAATCTATGCATGATCATGTATAGTTTCATTCAATCATTATTCTCCAGTCCCATGCTATACTTGGCACGTTCACATCATGCATATCACAACAACTTTTATGGAAACTTTCCTATAACCCGCTTTTCCCGCCAATGTGCACATCGACAATTCTTTCCCGCTAGTCATGCTTAAGTATCTTAACTATATTTCCCGTCGGTCGTCACTGACTATTATTTCCCACCGACCGAAGCTGACTATATTTTCCCACCAAGTACCCTTTTAAGCATGTTAACTTATGTATTTTGGGTATAATCTCAGTTTCTATAGAAATTTCACAGACAATATCATGGTAAGTAGCATAAAATCAACATGCATTTTGCACTTACATATGCATATATTCACATATCAATGTATAAAACTAAATAACCACTCACCGTAGGCAAGTTTTTCTACTAAAATCACCTTGAGAACACCTTCCCTACTTCAATTTAGCCAAAATCCTAAAATTAGCCCCTTTAGAGGTTATTTAGACTGTGGTAGGCAGCTGGGTGTTTGGCCATGGAAGGGTGGGTGTGCTGTGCCGCACAGGGGGCTGACGCGTTGGGCGTGCGTTGCACGGTGGGCTGCTGCGCTGGGTGTGATGCGTCGCACGGTGGGTAGCTGCGCTGGACGTGATGCGTCGCACGGTGGGCAACTACACTGGGTGTGATGCATCACACGGTGGGCAGCTGGGTGGGCTAGCGCGCGGGATGCGTCGAGTGAGGCGCGCTGTTGGACGGACGTAGCGCTGTAAGGCGCAAGGCGTGCACGTAGGGTGCCGGATGCGTTGGCTAGCTGTGCGTCCGGGCTGGCTCAATGCTTCATCAATGCAACCTTTGCTCTTTTGAACTCCAATTAACTTGGCAACCTAATTACTTAAGCGTAACACTCTAAATATGCTCTCAACATAAAGATTTTAGTGATGGTATGAATAAATCCCTCTGGCCTAACCCTTCTATTTATAGCCATCCTAAACTCACCCCCTTGTGACAACTCAACTCCTATTTGTCCCACTTTAGAGCTGCCAACACTTAACCTACTCCAGCATAGCCTTGAGTTGTTCTCACCTCAACTTGCCAGCAAAAATTTCCTTTTTGCATGTAATCTCCTTCACCCACTTCTTGCTTAGGGTGATAAGACCTCCATTGCATGTAATCTCTTTTGTCCACCTCCTGCTAGAGCTTTGTGTGAACCTTCTTTTGCCACCTAAATCACTTAAATACTTAGACATATTCCTCTATTTAAATTGTTAAGACTTATGATCATATAACTATTGGCATCTTCCCTTGGAGTTCCTTTCCATCAATTAGCCTTACTCTTTGTCCATAACGCATAGCAAGCCAACTTATCTTCATTAAAATCCCACTTAGCCATCGCATGAGTCAGCCATCACCAACGCATAGGGTGGCCGCTCACATTCGATGCATGGCTTTCTAGGTATGCTTGCTCAGCCTGCTTTGCATGGATGCATGGCGCTAACCATAAACGCATGGGCGTGCTTCCTAGGCACTTTCTTGCTTGGCCCCATATGTGCGCTGGCCGCATAGGCGTTCTCGATCGCATAGGCGTGTTTGGCCGCGTGGGCGTGTCTTGTCGCATAGGCATGCGCTTGGAATAGTGCATCGACGCATGGCTGCTCGGTAGACTCGGCAGCGCTCGACGCATAGGAGGGACATCCAGCTTGCTCGCTCGACGCATAGGCAGGGCGCTCAGCATACCTGATCGATGCATGGGCTGCGCGCTTGGCCTCGACGCATGGCCTATGCGCCTGGCATGCCCACTCGACGCATGCCTCCTGCCCGTGTCTGCATGTCTTGTGCCTGCCTTTGCGTTAGTTGTATGCAAGCCCTTGGCCATTTCTAAAGTCTTCTTGCTTCCATCTTCCATGCATTCTTGCGTTCAACATGTTTAAGCTCTCCATATGCGTTGGACTTTTGGTCACCTTTTGGAGAATTTAGTATTAATGTTTTTCACCCTTTGCCCTAATATCCTTACTTAGGATTTTTCTTCTCTAAATAACCTTTCCACTTTAGATTTAGTGTTAGGGTCTTACAAGACCTACAAAGCTAGACTTGTGGAAAAAGAGTTTACCCAAAGAGAGGGGTTAGATTTTGAAGAAACCTTCTCTCCAGTTGCCATGATAAAGTCAATTAGAATACTCTTGTCCATAGCCACATTTTATGATTATGAAATATGACAAATGGATGTCAAGATAGCTTTTCTGTATCTTGAAGAGAATATATACATGTCTTAACTAGAAGCTTTATACAGTAGGGTCAAGAGCAAAAAGTTTGCAAGCTTAATCGATCCATTTATGGATTAAAACAAGCTTCTAGATTCTGGAATATGAGATTTGATGCTGTGATCAAATCTTATAGCTGAATTTTTTTTTGACAAACCCTGTGTATACAAGAAGACCGTCAACAAAACTGTCGCTTTTCTGGTGTTGTATGTTGATGATATTCTACTCATTGGGAATGAGGTAGAATATCTAGCTAACATTAGGAGATGGCTGGCTTCACAATTCCAAATGAAAGATTTAGAAGAAGCACAGTATGTTCTTGGAATCCAAATAGTTTGGTATCGCAAGAACAGAACATTGGCATTATCTCAAGCATCTTATATAGACAAAATGTTTTCTAGGTATAAAATGCAAAATTCCAAGAAAGTCTTTACCTTTCAGGCATGGAATTCACTTGTCTAAGGAGTTGAATCCTAAGACACCTCAAGAAGTTGAGGAGATGAATCAAATTCCATATGCATCTGCAATTGGCAGTTTGATGTATGCAATGTTGTGTACTCGTCCTGACATATGTTATGTCGTATGAATTGTCAGCAGATTTCAGTCCAATCCTAGTCATAACCATTGGACTGCTGTTAAAAATATTCTTAAGTATCTTCGAAGAACGAGAGCTTATATGCTCCTGTGTGGTCCTAAGGATCTGATCCTTACTGGATACATTGATTCTGACTTTCAGACCGATATTGATTCTAGGAAATCAACTTCGGGGTCAGTATTTACTCTTAGCGGAGGAGCAGTTGTGTAAAGGAGCATCAAGCAGAGTTGTATTGCGGACTTCACAATGGGAGCTGAGTATGTTGCTGCAAGTGAATCAGCAAAAGAAACATAGCTGATCCTTTTACGAAGGCCCTCTCGGCTAAAGTGTTCGAGGGTCACCTAGTAGGACTAGGTCTACGAGTTTTCTATCACTAGGGCAAGTGGGAGAATTGATGGGTATTGTGATGCCCTAGTTTATTGTATTTGTACATTTTATTCTCTCCATGTAAACTCAACATTGTATATATTGATCCACTGGAGTTTAGTCGAAGTGGGAGTATTGTTGGGTTTTATGTCCTAAAAACTCGTAGTTTGTAAAATAACAAACATTTTCTATTATCAATATACTTGTTCTTGATCTCATAAATTGTAAATCCAATAAACTAAGACCCATGACTGTTGTATGAGTACTTGAACTTTATGTGGAGACAAAAGAGTGAATCAGGTTCGAGTAAATAGTCAAAATGATCTATGATACATAAATAAGGTTGGATACCTTATTCTGGTAACACCATTGGATGTGGCCTACTTTGTAGTTGTTACAAAAAGTTGTAAAGTGCAACATACGATGTGATTCTAATTCGTACATATTATGGCAAGAGGAGTGGGGGCGACCTATGTAATGATTTTGCATACGATTATGACAAAGAAATAAGTCACTCTTACTTTATAACGTTGTTTACTATTTAAGATTGACTATTTCACCTAGATGACCTAGGTTAACTCGATCTTAATCCTGAGCTAGTTATGAACTTCTATTTATTCAGGATTATCCTTTGATCTGCAAATGATGAGAGTAGTTCAACAGCACTGCTGAATAAGCTTACCATTTTGAGGATAAGATCGAATGAAAAGCTAGGAACATAGCCTTGCAAGATGGAATTCATGCCTACCCGATTTAGAGATAGAAGAAAGGTTGTTCTCTCAAGTACTGAATCCAGGTCTTGAACAAGGGGCCCCACCCTCTCATTGGGCTAAGAGAGTTTGGTTTAGTGATTGGATCACAAACCAGTTATTCATTAGAGGATCAGTAGAGACTTGAGGAATAAGACGTAATCTCGGGGGGTAAAACAAATATTTGACCCGGCCGTTATTACAAACAATCTGTGAATGGTCGACTTGCTGATTATTGTTAAATCATGTGGACATAATATATCTACAGTGAGGGGAGTGCAACTATGGGCTTTAGTCAAATGACTCATTAGTTGACGAATGGGGATTAATTTAGTCTAATGAGATTAGCCAATTAATCTCGATCGTTGGAGCCCATGATCTGTAAGTCCGCAAGATCCCCCTACTAGCTCGTAATGGACTAGCTCTAGAATAGCGTGATAAGTTAATTTGAAACGTTCAAATTAGAATTGAGGAAATTAGTAATTATATGAGATATAATTACATGTTTAATTTTAGAATTAAATGGAATAGGAGATTTTATATATTTAAATATGATTTAAATATATAAAGATGGATATGTGTTAAAATTAATTTAATATTTGATATTAAATTAATTAAGTTTTATTTAATAATTAATTTATGAATTTAATTAATTTTTCTTTTTTAAAATCAAAATAGATTTTATAAAATCAAATTTTGATTTTTTGAGATAAAATTGAAAAAGAAAAAACAAACAGAAACAGTTAAATGGAAGAAAATATTTTTCTATCACCAAGTAGCTGACTCAAATGGCAATATATTTGCCTTGTCTTCTCTAAGCATGAGCTGCAACTCATGCAACTCTTCTCTTTGTATGTTGATCTGCAATATAATGAAGAGATTGAAGTTAAAATCGGGCATGCAATCCATAGGGATTTTAAGAGAAAAACTTGTTTGAAGAAAGAGTTCTTCAATTGTTTTTGTACAGTGAGCTTTTCTCCTTTTACCCTTGATTCAAGCTTGTTTTGATTCCCACAACTCAATCTAGAGAACCAAGAGAATAGTGGAGAAGATCTTGAGGTGGTCTATAATAAGATTTGGAGAAGATAGCAGCTGGTGAAGGAGCTTTGAAGAAGTTCTACAAGAGGTATGTCTTGAAACACATTTTTTCTGCAAAAGCATGCTTTATATTTTGTCAAAATTAGTGAATTTGAATGCTTAAATGATCCTTGTGCTTCTGCTATTGTTGATACAATCCTAACAAGTGGATTGTTGCAAAAATTGTGTAGAGTTGCTACGTTTGGCCAACGATGTTTAAAGATGCCCATGCTTATGTTGTGCAATGCGATAAGTATCAGCGCACTGGGAACATGTCCAGACGAGACGAAATGCCTTTAACTGCCATCTTAGAGATTGAGCTTTTTGACGTATGGGGAATAAACTTCATGGGCCCGTTTTTGTCTTCAGAGGGCCACACTACATTCTAGTTGCGGTTGATTACGTTTCAAAATAGGTTGAGGTCATCGCATGTGCTAGAAATGATGCAACCGCGGTGGCAAAATTTCTTAAGAAAAACATCTTCACAAGATATGGAATGCCCTCTGCACTAATCAGCGATGAAGGCACACATTTCATCAACCGCATCATCACCAACCTGTTAATTAAATTCAATATCAGCCACAGAGTCGCAACTATTTATCACCCACAAACTAACAAGCAAGTAGAAATCTCCAACCAAGAAATTAAGACCATCTTAGAACAGGTAGTCAGTACTTCCAGAAAGGATAACAGAAATTAATCGTATGCTATAAGAAAATACAAAGGATAAAGTATGTGTACCTTTGAAGAACTATTCTTCTAGTATCCCTCGATCGATTTCCTCTACATCCAAACGATGCACTCGAACGCAACGAACGGAACAACCAACAACACGAACAACTGAATCCACCTCGAATCCAATCGAGTCCAACTCAATCCATGAACAGATTTAGAACACCTTAAATACATGGTTACCTTGGTATTCTCAGTGTGAGAATTCAGGATTTATGGGTTCTGTATGATATTGGATTGAGGAAGATAGGAGGTAGACGAAAACGCAAAACAAAATCTCCTTAGAACTTCTTTAGCACACTTAACCAACCTAAAGTTGTGGCTTGGTCCAAGACGAATTCCAAAACTTGATTCAATTAGCCAATCTGATCAAGAATTAAATCCAAAAATCAATAACTTAATTTTCCACTATTGGATATCCAAACCTTTGTTTTGCAAGTAGCAGGTATCACCGCATGCAGCAATTGCTCATGGACAATAAGATCAACGCATTCTCGGGGATTCCTGAAATCATACAGCTTTTTCTGACGTACGGCCTGACAAATGGAATGTGGATCAGAGCGGACATTCCCACTAGCCATAACAAGAAAAACTAACTTTTTTCAGAGTGGGACCACTGAAGCAAGAGGCGCTAAAATCTATAAATAGTAACACTCAGCACAAGCTGAAGAGAGACGATGGAGACGACGGAGAATAACAAAAAGAAGTTTTGTGCAAGGAACACTCTTCTCCCAAGAACTCTCCTTAGAAGGAAGTTTTCCACCTCATTCCTCCACTCATCCAACACGCCTGCAAGCAAGCAGCTCTGATCGGGATCCGTGCCAGGACATTGACTCACAACTCTCGACTGTTCTTACTTTCTGTTCATCATTTGTTGTTCATTTTCTGTCTATCATTCATATCTCTGTAACAAATGTTTTACCAATTAACAAACCTACCATGTTCATCTTCATCTCTCTGTTCACCATTGTGCATCCATATTTCATTTCTTTCACCATGAGTCACTAAACTTCTAATGTGTGGGGGAAGGATTGAGCGAGTGAGTCAATCCATGTTGAAGATGTTAGCAAAGTTTATTTAACGTATGCTCAATGGCATCTTCACTTGCGAGAGCAGAAGTGAAGATGTTAATCCACCTCTCCAAAGAAGGCTGATAGAATACGTAAACTAAAGCAAGAAGTATTTCTAGAGATGGAAGCAATCTTGCATTTGGAAACAATCGTCCCTAATTATCATAGAAATATGGTGACACAAGCGATCACAAAGAGGTGTAAGCCAAGGGAAGACGAAACCTTAGTTGCATCCTTAACAGGATTGACAAACTTGCGATAATATTTTCCCCTAACCCATTTCACCCTACATTTCTATGCACAAGACTTTCCATCACATTCGCTCACACACACCTTGCACAATTTCCACTTTATTTGTTAACTATTTTTTCATTTACCATCACATTTTACTCTCTAGAACTTCACGATCATACTTTATTTACGATCACACATATCACCTCATTGTCGTACAAACACTGCAAATCCCTGCGTTCGACCTTAGATCATTTTGAGAAACTCGTGGTGGAATTATACTTGGCTTCATTGCGGGAAAACTTGTGACGCACATAACAGTATCTGAACGGATCAATTGGTATTCTACAACAAACTCTGTAACATCGCATATCATTTATCATCTATTAGTGCGATTAAGACATAGAAGATAAATCATGCAATTATAGAGATAGCAAACAATGCCACTTTTGCATATGAGGTTGCCCAGCACATGTGCTTAAGGCTAATCCAAAGAAATTGGAACTACGGTCGAGGCTGTGCCTCTTTGTAGGCTACCCCAAAGGTACATGAGGGGGTTACTTTTATGATCTGATGAAAAATAGAGTGTTTGTTTCCATGAATACTACCTTCCTAGAGGAGGATCATATTAGAGAGCACAGTCCATGTATTAAGATCGTGTTACGTGAGCTTTCCAACGAAACTACTGAAACTTCAACAAGAGTTGTTGAAGGGCCTGCTTCATCAGCAAGAGTTGTTGATGATAGTTCATCTGGTAGGTTGGTTCGACCTCAAGCTTTGAGGAAACCTCGATGCAGTGGGAGTGTTGCAAACCTACTTGTTCGCTTTATAGGTTTCACGAAAATCCTGACTATGATAGTCGATGGCGACGTTAAGAATTCGTTGTCTTATCAAAAGGCAATAGATGATGTTGACCGGGATGAATAGGTCAAAGCCATGGATCTTGAGATGGAGGTGATGTACTTCAACTCAGAGTGGGATCTTGTAGATCAGTCTGATGGGGTCAGACCTATAGGTTGCAAATGAATCTACAAGAGGAAACGAGGTGCCGATGGGAAGGTGGAAACCTTCAAGGCATGACTTATAGCAAAGGGTTATACCAGGTGGAGGGAGTCGACTATGAGGATACTTTCTCGCCTATTGCCATGTTGAAGTCGATCCGCATCCTCCTGTCCATTGCCGCTTATTATGATTATTAGATTTGGCAAATGGAAGTCAAGACTGCCTTTCTGAATGGAAATCTTGAGGATACCATTTATATGGTGCAACCCAAGGGATTCATAGCCCAATGTCAAGAGTAAAAAGTTTGCAAACTGAATTGGTCCATTTCTGGGCTGAAACAGGCGTCTTGATCTTGGAATATTCGGTTTGATACTGCGATCAAATCGTATGGCTTTGACTAAAATGTTCATGATCCTTGTGTCTACAAGAAAATCATCAACAGTTCAATAGTTTTCCTAGTGTTGTATGTAGATGATATTCTACTCATTGGGAATGATGTAGGACTACTGACTGCAGTTAAGAACTCGCTAGCAACCCAATTCCAAATGAAAGGCTCGATTTGTTCTTGGGATACAGATCTTTTGAGATCGTAAGAACAAAGTGCTAGCACTGTCTCAGGCATTGTACATTGACAAGATGTTGCTCAAGTACTCGATACAAAACTCCAAAAGGGGCCTACTGCCATTCAGGCATGGAGTTACTTTGTCTAAGGAAATGTGTTATAAGACGCCTCAAGAGGTTGAGAAGATGAGATGGGTCCCATATGCATCTGTCGTTGGCAGTTTGATGTATGTGATGCTCTGTACTAGACCAGACATCTACTATGTTGTGGGAATAGTCAGTAGGTATCAGTCTAACTCAGGTTAGGGTCACTGGACCGTAGTCAAGAACATCCTCAACTATCTTCGGAGAACGAGGGACTACATGCTCGTGTACAGAACTAGGGATTTGATCTTTACTGGATACATAGATTCTGACTTTTAGACTGATAAAGACTCTAGAAAGTCCACTTCAGGGTCAGTTTTTACTCTTAACCGAGGAGCAGTAGTGTGACGAAGCACAAAGTAGGGGTGCATCGCCAACTCCATGATGGAGGCCGAGTACATAGCAACTTGTGAAGCTGCTAAGGAGGCCGTTTGGCTCAGAAAGTTATTGACTGATCTGAAAGTTGTTCCAAACATGTCTAGGCCCATCACCCTCTATTGTGTCAATAGTGGTGCTGTGGCGAAGTCCAGGGAGCCCAGGAGTCACAAGCGCGACAAACTTATAGAGCAGAAATATCATCTCATCCGAGAGATAGTGCATCGAGCAGACGTTGCTGACTCGTTTACAAAGGCTCTCACGACTACAGTTTCTTAGGGTCACCTTCAGAGCATGGGTCTACAGGACTGCTCGCGGCTGGATTAGGGCAAGTGGGGAGATATTTTTGTACTGGGCCTTAATGCCCTAGTTTATTGTTTTGTACTTGTTGTTTGTACACCCTAATCACTTAAGGACAAATGGGAGATTGTTGGGGATGATGTCCTAAACTCTCATTGGGTCTTGTAGTTTGTAAACACAGTTTTGAACAAAAACTTGTGATGTAATAATATATGATATTTTCTTCACTTTTTTCTATGGAACATTGGATGTTTTAATTACTTTAACACAAACCAAAAAAATAAGATCCCTGGTTGTCATTTATAACTTAAGCATGTATGTGGAGATATACAGGTGGATCATGCCTTAAGTGATAACCAAAATGGTCTGTAGTATATGGAAATATGAGGGAAACCTGATCCTGGTAAGCTATGGATGCGGCCCACTTTGTAGAATGGTTACAAGTGTTATGATTTGCTACAGATGGTTTGATCCTGACCATTCATGTGGAGACATGCAAGTGGAAGCATCCTATACAAAGAAGTTTGTATAAGACCGGACCGCGAAGTGTTATAGTCTCATTACATAATGCCGTTCATGATAGAGACTTCACTTCACTAGGATGACCATAGGTAACATGACCTCAATCCTGGTGAGTTGGGAACTTCTGGCTTTGAGGGTGGTCCTTTGATTTGCTTGGGTGCGAGTGGCCAGATCCTAACTCAAACCTACTACTTTGGGGATTCGTCTAATTTGGGAGTTGGGAACACAGCTACATAATAAGAAATTCACTCCTTCCCCGATGCAAGGGTAAGTAGATAGATTGCTCCCTTAAGGGCTGATTCCGAGGCTTGAACGATGTGGTGCCACACTATTGGGGTTGATGCTCTAAAGTCTCGTGTCCTGTAGTTTGTAAACAATTTGTACGAACGCTTGTGATATAAAATATATGATATTTACTTCACTTATTGACTTTGCACATTTGGATGTTTTATTTGCTTTACCACAAACCAATAAACTTAAAATCCCTGGTTGTCCTTATATAACTTAAGCATGTATATGGTGGCATACAATGGATCATGTCTTAAGTGATAACCAAAATGGTCTGTAGTATATGGATATAGGAGGGAAACCTTACCCTGGTAACGCTATGGATGTGGCTCGCTTTGTAGAATAGTTACAAGTGTTGTGACTTGTCACAAATGGTCTGATCCTGATCATTCGTTTAGAAAACATCCGGGGGCGTCCTATACAAAGAGTTTGTATAAAACCTGACAAGTGTTAACATCTCGTCATATATCCCCGTTCATGACAGTGACTTCACTTCACTAGGATGACCATAGGTAACATGACCTCAATCCTGAGTTGTTGACAATAAATTGAGATATACAATGATGCACAAGAGACAAGTCCATGTCCCCATATCCAGTTCCCCGGCAATGGCGCCATAAACTTATTGTAATGCTAAGATGTGTGATGTTCTATGCTCGAAGTGATACGATACTACTTCTAGATATGCGTTAATTATGGATGTTCACGTAGTATGCCATGCGTTGTCACGTGTTTCCTTATGATGGAACCAAGTGTAATTCCATCATAAGTTTCTCGGTGTGATTCGAGGTCGAAAACAAGGACTATTTTAGGTTATTGTGGTATGTTCAAGATATATGCGATCAGGTTTTTCAATCTTTAAAAATGTGTTTGTATAAGTATTAAAATTGCGGTAAAATAAAGTAAAGCCGTAAGAATGCGATAATAAAATAAAAATAAAGTAAACCTAAGCTAGATGATACAAGATACATGCTTCATGTACAAGATGCTAGGGTCAAGGCTGACTATGAAGGTTATGCAAAGAACATGGAATGCGGCGGCAAGTCTTATGAACATAATAGAAAGAGAAAGATAAATAATATAAACATCGCAAGTTCTCAATTGCGTTGAAGCTATAAATACTATTTCGCTCTTCTCTTGGCATACACTTTTCAGTGATCGGCCGCACTCCCACATGTTTGTGGTGAAACAGAGACTAACGTAATGAACGCAAGGTTGCTTCCATGTCTGGAAGTACTACTTGCTTTAGTTAATGCATTCTTCTAACCTTCTTTCGATAGATCAGAATGACATCTTCACTTCTGCTCTCACAGGTGAAGATGTCGTCTAGCATGCCTTGGCTAAACGCATTTTATATCTTTAACACAGATTAAGTACTTGTTTAATTCATATTAACTATCAGGGAATTAAGAAAACATCATGAAGAAAGTGATTAACGAGTGAATGGAAATAAACAGAGAATGGAATATGAAAGCTATCAAAACATTTAATATGTCTATTAAGCGTTTGATACATGGTGTGTGAATGAAGAGATAAAGAAAAAGTGAAATACAACGATGAAAGAGATAGAACAAATACAAACAAGCGTCAAAATCTTAGCACTGATTCGATGGAGATCTGCTTGCCGGATAGGATGGATCTGATGGTAGGGAGAGCTTCCCTCTCAGGCTTGCTCCACCGGTAGTAGAGATCTATGCGCAGAGCTTTTGATCGAGTGTTTGGCAGATTAGATCTGAGACTCACCTCTCGGCCTTGTCTCGTCTTCTTCCCGGATTTCTTCACTTAAACACTCAACTTAACCTTTTCTCTTAACACTTTTGCAGCAATTAGCCTCGAATCAAGTAGCATGTCTTTTCTCTGAAATCTATGGGGTATTTATAGGTGCAGGTCTTTGACTCTGGCCTTGTGGTCCCCACAAATTGTTATGGTAATTCCCAAGATGGAGGAATAATTATTCCTTCTATTATGTAATCAGATTGTCAATTTTGCACAACCGTTAGTTGTACACGTGTCTCAATCCTCTGCTTTTGCGTTGCTCAGCTGCATCTTTTGATCGTGAATTTGCATGCAGTGTTATTTTTATTACCACATGCGATTGAAATACAGCTCTAGATTGACTGTCGCATTGCGCCGTCATTGCGGTAATCGTCTCTTCATTGTTGATTGACAGGCGCAATGTGACAGAGATACATTAATCAGTTCTCGTGAGCCTTGAGCGCAAGCGGTGACTTGATTTCCTACAAAACAGAGTAAAATTCGGCTTGTCTTCCATCTTTATGGTGTTAATGGGTGTAATTGCGATCATTTATAATTATTGTAATTCTAGGCTAATTTTCATACAATCGGCGCATATTCACTAACTTTTGGCCGCAATATCAAGATAAGGGGGCATAAATAACTTGTATTTCTACAAGTTATCATGAGTGAGTTGGGAACTCCTGCCATTGAGGGCGGTCCTTTGATTTGCTTGGGTGCGAGTGGCCAGAGCGCCAACTCAAACCTACCACTTTGGGGATTCGTCTGATTTAGGAGTTAGGAACTCAGCTACACAAGATAAAGTTCACTCCTTCCCCGAAGTTGTTGTAAATAGATAGATTGCTCCCATAAGGGTTGATCTCGGGGCTTGAATGATGTGGTGCCACACACCTTCTCATGGCCTGAGAGGTGTTCACACATAGTAGGACTATGTTGTATTGTTCATTAAAGGGATCAGTGGTACTTAAGGAGTAAGATATAACTATAGGGGAAAACCAGTAAATTGGCCCAACTGTACTTACGAGCATCTGTGAACGGTCATCGTACTGATGATTGGTTATATCCAATGGACATAGAAATATATCTGTGGTAAGAAGAGTTCAATTTTTGGTCTTTAGTGAAATGCCTGGTAGTTAACAGATGGTGGATATCATTGCTAAAGAGTTTAGTCAGTTATTCACTTACCGTTAGAGCTTCAAGCCATAGGTTCATAAAGTCCCATTGGTAGCTTGGATTCAAGTTGAGAATATATTTTTGGGTCAATTTGAAATGTTCAAATTGACAAGAGGGAGTTCGATTATATATGATATAATTGAACTAGTTCATTATATATGATATGATTGAATTTATATATGAGATATATTAATTTGAAGGAAATTGGATATGAATATGAATTATATCTAGTGGAGGAAAAAGACTATAGTTAATATATGATATTAAACCATAGATTATGAATATAATATGATTATATTTATTATTTATTAATCGGATAGTTATGGGATAATTGGTCCGTGTCTCTTCTATTTTCATAATTGATGTGTAAGATGAAGAATCGTTTTATGATTCTAGAGAGTCATCGCTTAGTAAATCAAAGCCTTTACGATAATGCTGCTTACTGAACAATCGCTTACACTCGTGCACGTTACTTACTAAATGATCGCTTATCTTTTACTAAACGATCGTTTAGTGCCCAAGCTTTACTAAACGATCGTATAGACGATCGCTTCGCTTTTCCTACATGATCGTATACTTCACCTAAACGATCAAGCATGTTGTCTATACGAAAGATGAGTTTTTCTACCACTTGCTTGATCGTTGTATACGATCTCTTTTCCTCCTCTTCTCTACCAAATCCGAATAGAGCCCACTCTTTGGATTCTCGCTCTAAGAATATTGAGGGTTCCAAGTGGTGGTGTCGTATCTTTTCTTCATCTGTTCGTGCGGAGACTGTGCGTGGTAGACGATTGGGTGTTGCTGAACGATAGCTTGTCGTTCCAGCGAAAGCAAGATTTGCTGCAAAGAGAGTCTTCAACTGGTAAGTTTACTTATTCTCCTGTTTATTTATCTCTAAGCACGTCAGTAATTTAGTATTATGATGCACATCTGTATGTGCGAATGTAGATGTGATAATTCTGTCACAATGCTTTTGGATAGATCCGCTTTCGCTCAGAGGTACTCTTGTATAAGTGTTCCTTCACCACACACCTTCTCATGGCCCGAGAGGTGTCCACACATAATAGGACTATGTTATATTGCTCATTAGAGGGATCAGTGGTACTTAAGGAGTTAGACGTAACTACAGGAGCAAAACGGTAAATTTGTCCAGTTATACTTACGAGCATTTGTGAAGGGTTATCATACTGATGATTGGTTATATCCAATGGACACATAAATATATCTGTGGTAAGAAGAGTTCAGCTGTCGGTCTTTAGTGGAATGCCTGGCAGTTAACGGATGGTGGATCTCGTGACTAAAGAGTTTATCAGCTATTCACGTACCGTTGAAGCTTCGAGCTATAGGTCTATAAGGTCCGCTTGGTAGCTTGGATTCAAGTTGAGAATCAGTTTTTGGGTCAGTTTGATATGTTCAAATTGACAAGAGGGAGTTCGATTATAAATGATATAATTGAACTAATTAATTATATATGATATAATTGACTTTATGTATGAGATACATTAATTTGGAGGAAATTGGATATAAATTAGATTTATATCTAGTGGAGGAGAAAACACTATGATTGATATATGATATTAGACTATAGGTTAATGAATATAATATGATTATATTTATTATTTATTAATTGGACAGTTATGGGATAATTGGCCACCGTTTTCTCTGTAACTATACGTTAGTGGGAAGTTCCATTCGGTTTTCAATAACTGAAGAATAAAATGAAAATTGTTTTCATTATGCAAAGAACACGATTAATTGCTCATGGTGTGTTTTGCTTTCTATCGCTTAGTAAATCAAAGCCTATATGATAGCTTATATTTACTATCCGATCACTTACACTCACGTGCGCATCTACTAGACGATCGCTTACCTTTTCCTAAACGATGGCTTAGCATCGAGCTTTTACTAAACAATCATATAGACGATCGCTTACCTTTTCCTAACGATCGTGTACCTCACCTAAACGATCAAGCATCCTGTCTATACGATAGATGCTTCCTTCTCCCACTTGCTTGATCATTGTATACGATCTCTTTTCCTCCTCACCTTTACCAAATCCGAACAGACCACTCTTTGGATTCTCACTCCGAGAATACTTAGGGTTCCAAGTGGTGGTGTCATCCCTATTATTTGTCTGTTCGTGTGGAGCCTGTTCGTAGTAGACGATCGAATGTTGCTGAACGAAAGCTTGTTATTCTAAGGAGAGCGCGAGGACTCTATTCACTTAGAGAGAACGAGCTTTGCCGAGAAGAAAGTCTTCAACTGATTAGTTTCCTTGTTCTCGTGTTTATTTATCTCTAAGCATGCTGGTAATTTAGTAGTTTGATGCATATCTGTTTGTTTGAATGTAATTGTGGAAATTCTATCACAATGTTTTTGGAAAGATCTGCTTCCGCTCAGAGGTACTCTTATATTAGAGTTCCTTCACACACACTTTCTCATGGACCGAGAGGTGTCCACACATAGTAGGACTATATTATATTGTTCATTAGAGGGATCAGTGGTACTTCAGAAGTTAGATGTAACTACAGTGGCAAAACAGTAAATTAGCCCAGTTGTATTTACGAGCATTTGTGAAATGTTATCGTATTGTTGATTGGTTATATCCGATGGACACAGAAATATATCCATGATGAGAAGAGTGTAGTTGTCGGTCTTTAGTGGAATGCTTAGCAGTTAACAGATGGTGGATCTCGTGGCTAATGAGTTTAGTTAGCTATTCATGTACGTTGGACCTTCGAGCCATAGGTTCATAAGGCCCCCTTGACAGCTCAATGGATTCAAGTTGAGAATAAGGTTTTCGGTCAGTTTGAAATGTTAAAATTGACAAGAGGGAGTTCTATTATATATGATATGAATGAACTGGTCAACTGTATATGATATAGTGGACATAATGTATGAAATACATTAATTGGAGGAAAATAATATAAATATGATTTATATCTAGTGGAGGAGAAAATGACTATGGTTCATATGTTGCATATGATGTAATAGTAAACCATAGGCTATAAATATAATAAGATTATATTTATTTTTTAATTTAACAATTATGGGATAATTGTGGTGGCTTTTTCTCTGTAACTGAATGAGTTAGTGGGAGGTTGTATTCAGTTTTCGTAATTGAAGGATAAAATGAAAATTCTTTTCATTTTGCAAAGGATCAGACAATTCACTCACCGATTGTGTATACTGTCTATTGCATAGCAAACCAAGAGCATAAACGACAGCTCAAAGTTTCTAAACGATCGTATACAAGCACGCGGTTTACTAAACGAACGCATAGGTTTTACTAAACGATCGTCTACCTTTTTCCTATGCGATCGCGCGCCTGAGCGTTTACTAAACAATCGTCTATATGATCTCGCTCCTTTAGCTAGGCGATCATGTACCTTTACCTAAATGATCAAGCATCGTCTATATGATAAACACCTGATATCTCCCACTTGCTTGGTCGTGGTAAACGATCGTCTTTTCCTCCTTCCATCTACCAAATCCAACAGAGCCCACACCTCCTGGATTCTCACTCCGAGAATACCGAGGGTTCCAAGTGGTGGTGTCTTTCTTGCTGCCAAGTTCGTGAGGAGTCCATTCATGGGTGGATTTGTTGGACGATTGCTTGGACGATCTCAGCAAGAGCGAGAGGTGCAGTCCGTTAGACTAGAGCGAGATTTTTGTGAAGAACGGTTCTTCAACTAGTATGTATTTCATTCTGTTAGTTGTTTAAAGTTCAAAACATGCCTGTAATTTGTTGTTAAGGCATATCTAGTCTTTTTGATTTTGAATGCGGTAATTATGTCACAATGAGTTTGGAACGATCTTGCTTCCACTCAAATGTACTCTTTGATAAGAGTTCCTTCAAACAAAGCATTTGAAACATTAATACAAGTTTCTGTTGGAGGTTGATTTCTTTGATTAATTTTGGAATTTCAATTTGAGGTAAGTAACCTTACTACTGAAACCGCCTTTGTGCCAGGAGATAAAATTAAGGATAATTTTTATGGTTCTAAGAATGTATGAATCATGATGCCTGATTGTAGAGGAAATATGAACATACGAATGTCCTGTTTGATATATGTGATAAGAATGAGCATGATCTTATTTTATAAAATATTTTACAAGAATGTAAGAGCATGATCTACATCTTTTTTAACATTTATGAGGATGAATGAGCTTTATATTATGATGTATGAGTGGGACTCTATTTTCTTATGCATGATATTTATGTTAGTGATAGTTACTCTGTACCCGTAAACATGTACCTACCAAAGGTTTGTGTTTCCTTCGGGATTTACCAGAGGTTTGTGTTTCCTACGGGATTCACAAGAGGTTAGTGTCTCCTTCAGGATTCACCAAAAGTTATTGTTTCCTTCGGGATTCACCAGAAGTTTGTATTTCCTTCGGGATTCACCAAAAGTTTGTATTTCCTTCGGGATTCACCAAAGGTTAGTGATCTCCTTCCAGATTTCACCAGAGGTTAGTGATATCCTTCAGGATTTCACCAAAGGTTAGTGATCTCCTTTGGGATTTCACCAAAGGTTTGTGGGTACATCTCATCTACAGTAGGCCAGATTAAACTATTTACTAGATGGCCACTGAGGATTAGTAGAGGTTTTTGCATGTCTCACTAGAAAATTACATTTATTGGACATAAATGCATATCGTGACCTCGGTAGTGGGGTTACTTACTCAGTGTTTTATACTCATCCTTTCTTATGTTATGTTTTCAGGTAAGAACAAGGATATACGAGCGAATGATCAAAGGAATCTGTGACTATGCCTTTGAGACCAAAGAGGTGCTTCCGCTTGTGTTTTCACACTTTAATGTTTTAAATTCTAGTCTTGATGTTTGAAATTAGAGTTCGATTGTTTAAAATTTTTATTTATAAAGCTTCATGAAATTTATTTTGAACTTATATTTCAGGGGGACCCCAATAAAAAAATTTTAGTAATATAGATTTTACAAAAAACTATTTTATTTAATAAAATTCTTTTGATTTTAGTTAAAATTTATGAGAGATTCGTTTTAAGATTTATGCTTGCATGTAGCAACAACCTAGTATAAGTCTTAGGAAGTCGGGTCGTTATAATGCCTAACCCATCCCAAGTCTAACCAGTGAAACAAACACTTCCTAAAGCTCACACAAGCTTCCTTGTTCGAAAGATAATAGCAGAAAAGATCGATGGTCATGTCTTACTCGTGATTTGATCGTGCAGTGGATCTAGAAGATTGGGAAAATATATTTGAGAATTTGTTTTACAAAGATTTTAATTCATCTTCCCTAATTAATTACTGTATGAAGCATGTTTAGTCTAATACTTTATGTTTCTATTATGTACTTTTTCTTTAACAAAATTGGGGTAAAGCGATAAATCACTTTCGCATTGGGAGTTAATCCCTTCAAATTACTGATATATAGTTGCTTATAGAAGATTGATAGAGAGTGATAGTATTCTATCACTGTGTATCAAATAGACCACTATCACTGTGTATCAATGATTGTATAGTAATAGATTATAAACTCTCTATAGTTTTGTTGATATATAGTGTTTTTTTTTATATAGTTTTGTTGGTGACAGATGAGTTTTCTATTTAGTTTAAAAATATTATTGAGTGATAGTTTTGTTGCTCTGATAGATCAGTTTTGGGTTTAGTTTCAAAATGTTACATTGTTAGACTACATTTGGTCGTGTTTGTTTAAGGGTTTAGTTATCTTTGTCTATCAGTGATCGTTGATAGATTATTTCATATCTACTATTGTCTTCACTACTAATTGAATTGTCCACTACATTTGTTGCATCATAATTCATCTGATGATAGATACTTGTTATATAATGTTATTGTTGATATACAAAAGTTGATAAAGAGTGATCTATCAAGGTAATGCTAGCAGTCTATCATTGTATATTAGTGATAGACAGCAATAGAAGTCCATCATTGTATATCAACGGTAGACAGTGATAGAAGTCGATCATTATCTATCACCTTTAGAGAGTAATAGTGTTCTATCATTGTTTATCATGGACAGTGATAGTAACTTTTTGTTGTGATATTATTTCTTCATTTGTTGTTGTTTAGGGGTATATATCATTGTCTATCACTGATAGACAATGATAAACAACTATCATTATCTATTAGTATTTTATCACTGTCTATCAATTGATAATGATTTTGTTGATAATTTTGTTGCTAGTTGCTGGGAATTTTTTTTACTTATAAATACTTATTGATACATACCTACTATGAAGTTTGTCCAATTTTAGTCCATATATTTTAATTATCCAATTTTAGTCTCCATGCACCTCAACATTTATTATAATACATGCTTCATATCGTGAAAGATTATAGTCATAGCAGTATGGTATATGTAACGTTGTTGCCCCAGTTTGAGACTGAAAGACATGACATGTTAACAAAATGTTCCCCACTGAAGAATACTGAGGTTTTATGCATATCTTCTTGCGCCATCTTTATCTGATTGCACCCTGAGAATGAAGGAACTCTTATTCAAGAGAACCCATCAGCGGAAGCAAGATCTTTCCAACCCCATTGTGATAGAATTAAAGGCATTCATAAACTTATAGAACAGTTATGCATCTTCTAACAAATTATAACATGCTTTAGTAATTGAACACAAAAGGGAACGAGAGAAATCCAGAAGAAGAATCATTGGAACAATATCCTTTCACTGTCGCTTAGAATGCCTACCCAATCTCTCGCCGTCTCTTAGATGACAAACAATCTTCTCCACGAACAAATACCCTTCGACACCACCACTTGAGAACCTTCGTATTCTCGGAGTGGGAATCCAGAAGGTGTGGGTGATGCGTGGTTAATGTGGTGAAATAATGGTGTAGAATGCGATAGTGGAATATACATTGTGCATGTAAGTTTTCTTAGCAAGATCCAAGTATAAACCCTACTAAGTTTCCTGGTAAGCTCAGGGTCGAACACAGGGACTATAGAAATAGTATGCGACGGTAATTTCTGATGACTTTGTGATGACAAATAAAACAATATGTTGGTTGTATGTTTATTTAATGTATAAAGTCTATGCGGCAGAATTGAGAAAAGAGTCAATAACAACGAAAATACAATGAGTATGCGGAGGAATAGGTTGAGAAGGTCTTTAGCTAGCGCTTCCTGAGATTGCGTTCAAACTATGCGATCATGCTACACACATGCGACAACAATTCATTTTCCAATGCAAATGCGATAGCTCCTAGTTTTAGGATGCATGCGATATATGCAATGATGTCTATAGGACTTATTTCTAAGTCTCTATTTCTTGCCTATGCGATGATGAATGATGCACACAGATACAAGGTGACCGCATACCATCATATCCTATCTCTAGGTGCATGCGATGTGTTAATAACAAACAGAACTTATTCCTAAGTTTCTATCTCTTGATTATTCGGTTCTAATCTGACTCTCCCGAGCCTAGATTCTATCCTCAGACCACCCTCCTGAGTATCTCTAAATGACGAATGACGATTACATAATATAAGATGATCGCATAAAGTGAAGATCTCATGTTATGCTAGCTAAGTGCTTTTCAACTCATTCAACAGTTTAGTTACTTAGGCGTAAAAGAGAGTGGACAGATATAGAGATGCAATTTCCATTTTATAAATAAACTCAGAACACAGAATGGCAATGGAAAGTAAGGATAGAGAGCCTAGTAGCAATATCTTACTTCCCAAGGCTTTACACTGAGTTTTTTCTACTCTGCCCAAAAGATGTTCTTGCTTCCGCAAGAGTTAGCCCTCTCTCTGTTTTCAACGCTCACCGGCACTCTTCCGAGTTAACCAGGATGATTTCTCGGCGTATTCTCCCTTTACTCGCCTCCGCCTTCTAAGTATATAAAATTATAAACTACGACTATCTATGGTGAAAAAGAACTCTAAATTCTGATTAGCGGAACCGAACTCCTTTAACGAAGGTGGCCTTCGGTATTTATAGAGCTTCAGGGTGAAGAGCTTTTTCTCTCAAATGATTGCATTGATAGGATGTCATTAATTCTCTATCTGATGCGCCGAATAATTGTCACCGAAAATTTGAATGTGCTTGCTACAGTATGTCGTTAACGGCTTGTCAACTAAATTCGGATTCGACCGTCATCAGCTTTCTGTCCCATTGTGATTTAGTAAGCTTTCACCTTGATGCGCCAGCTCTATGCGGCCACCTTCTTGGGCAGATTTTCGCGAATGCATATGATCACATAGCCTTGCGGTCGTAATCTCTTAATGTGCTCGGACGCTAAATTCTTTGGATCGCAATTCTGCCTTGCGCCAACGCATGTTTCTACAAAATACATAAGTTAGCTGCTTTAATTTGATGGACCCATGCGATCGCAATATTCTAAACTTAATGCTTTTGGACGCGATTTTATATATTTTTACCGTCGCAATCCTTCATTGTTTTATATCTTTGCACTGTAATAACATGCATTTCTGCCCGCTCTGTTGGATTTAGTAGAGGGATGAAGGAAGGCAACAATCGAACTATATGATCAAGCAAGTGGGAGAAGGTACTGTCTATCGCATAGACTTAGATGCTTGATCATTTAGTAAATCTCGCTAGGTACACGATCATTTAGAAAAACACACTTGATCTTTTACACAATCGTTTAGTAAAACTCGCTTGACACGCGATCGTTTAATAAATCGCTTTACACGATTGTTTAATAAAAGGCGCTTTACACGATCGTTTAGATTGTCGCTTAGAAGGCTATCGTGTAGTCTCTCGTCAGCTAAACGATTAGTTATGCACTTAATGAAATGATTTCTTACAAAATGAAAACTCTTTTCATTTTATCCTTCAGTTATTCAAAACTGAAAATAACCTCCCACTTTCACGGTTAATGGAGAAAATAACCAACCACAATTATCTCATAATTTTTTAATTATAAATAAATATAATAACTAACTTATCATATTGTATTTATAACCTATAGTTTTAATATCACATCATATGTAATATTTAAACCATATTTCTTTTCTCCTTTATTTAATATAAATCATATTTATATCAAAATCCTCCAATTAATGTATCTCATACATCATATCAATTATATCACATATAATTGAACCAGTTCAATCATATCATATATAATCAAACTTCCTTTTGTTAATTTGAACACTTCAAACTAACCCAAAAATTGATTTTCAACTTGAATCCATTGAACTACCAAGGGGACCTTATGAACCTATAGCTTGAAGCTCCAATGGTACGTGAATAGCTGGCTAAACTCTTTAATCACGAGATCCACCATCCGTTAACCATCGGGCATTCCACTAAAGACCGATAGCTGCACTCTTTTCACTACAAATATATTTCTGTGTCCATTGGATATAACTAGTCAACAGTACGATAATTCTTCACAGATCGCTCGTAAGTACAATTGGACCAATTTACTGTTTTGCTCCTGTAGTTACATCTAACTCCTTAAGTACCACTAATTCCTCTAATGAACAATACATATAGTCCTATTATGAGTGGAAACCTCTCAAGCCATGAGAAAGTGTGTGGGCAACATTGTTCAAGCCCCGAAATCAGCCCTTAAAGAAGTAATCTATCTACTTACCCCTGCTTCGGGGAAGAAGTGAATTCCATCTTGTGTAGCTGAGTTCCCAGCTCCCCAATCAGACAAATCCCCAAAGTGGCATTGAGTTGGCAATCTGGCCACTCGCATTCATGCAAATAAAAGGACCACCCTCATAGGCAGGAGTTCCCAACTCACTCAGAATAAAGGTCATGTTACCTATGGTCATCCTAGTGAAATTAAAGTATCTATCATGAATGGCGCTATATAACGAGACTAAACATTTCGTGGTCTGGTCTTATACAAACTTCTTTGTATAGGACACTCCCGCTTACATGTCTCCACATGAACGATCAGGATCAGACTATCTATAGCACTTTACAACACTTGTAACATCTACAAAGCGGGTTGTATCCGTCGTGTCACCAGGATAAGGTTTCTCTTCTTTATCTATATACTACAGACCATTTAGGTTATCACTTAAGGCATGATCCACTTGTATGTCTCCACATACATGCTTAAGTTACAATGACAACTAAGGATCTTCGTTTATTGGTTTGTGGTAAATGCAAATAAAATATCTCATATGTCATAGACAACAGTGAAGAAAATATCTCATATTATTACATCACAAGTGTTTGTTCATACAGGTGTTTACAAACTACAGAACCCTACGAGATTTAAGACATCAACCCCAACAGAGAACCCATCTAATACTTCATGCCCTGCTTTATTGTCAATCAAGATGTCAATGTGTGGCAAAGGGAAATCATCCTTGGGACCGACTTTGTTGAGGTCACAAAAGTCACCACACATGTGAACTTTGCAAGTAAATGGATTTGTGGGTTCACCAATCATTTATGGTTTTAAAACCGTTAAGCTCATGTTACATGCAATAGTACCTATAGATATTCTGATTTTCTCTTACCCTCCGGTGAATGAACTCAAGCTTAAGTGTTACCGGTCTATGAACTGATACAAATTCATTGAAATAGCATAAGAGAAGAGAGTTTAGTCTATAAGATGCTGGCAGAGCTTTAGCCATTGGACTACATCCATTGAGACTACCTAAATCGTCACCCTTTTCACGCATTACCTTTTACCATGAATGGATAAAGAAAGACCCTCAAAGAGCTCTTGCAAGGAAATACACAAGCAAGACTGTTCATCTAGTGGTATCCTGTATTTTATATAAGATATGTGTCCTTACCCTATGCATGGTATTTCGTTAGTGAAAGATCTATTCTAGTGGTTCTTGCTAACCTAACCACTTATGGAATTTGATTCTCACTTGAGAGATGCGATTTGAAAGAAGAGAAGATGTTATATCAATTATAGTTAATCACCATCCCTTCCTCTAATGAAACAGATCCCATTTGCTAACTAGAACTAAATTAGTTTTCCTTATCGAAATTGATCAAATAATATTAATTTTAGAATAAAATATATGAATACGTTTTCAAAATTTATAGTAAAATGTTATAAATAACAAAAAGTTTTTTTTTTTAAAAAAATAAACAATAAATTATATGGAGGTCTAAAGTTAATAATCACTAAAAATACAATGACTAAAAATGAAAATTAAAAGTATGAGGATTAAAATTGAATAAATTTCAAAGTATAGGGATCAAAATGGTATTTTAGCCTAAAATATATTATAATCTCAAAATACATGAGAAATAGTGTTGGTCGGAGGCCCAAAGTATCTTTTATCACAAAATAATTTTAAAGAAAAAAAAAAGACAAATGCATCCTTAAAAAATAACTCACATCTATATAATATTAAATTTGTTCACACATTAACTTAAGTTTTTGGGACAACTAGTAATTTAAGATGATATTAGAACAAGTGGTTTAGGAGATTAACCGCATCTATTAGCTTAAATTTTTGAGCCAATCGATAATTTAAGATTCATATTGTGACCAAGAAATCGACGCATAAAAATCACAAGAGTACTTAAGCTTCACGATAAAATACCCAACCCTAGGTCATCACTTAAAAAGACACATTTAATTAGACATGTCCATAGGACGAGGCGAGACCGGGGATGCCATTTTCCATCTCCATCTCTGCTCCCTATTTCATTCCCCATCCCCTTGAAATTTTCCACGGAATTTGGGGTGGGGAATCCCCGCGGGGAATTCGCAGGGATCGCAGGGAAATGTTTTCCATTAGTTTTTTTTTTAAAAAAAATCAATTAATTTAAATCAATAATGTAGATAAATTTTAATTAAATAATTAATTATATCACCAAAATTTTTATTGGATAGTTTTACACGACAAATTGAATTTAAAGATAAATTATTCAAATTTTGGACTAAAAAACTAATCGACTTTTTTAGTATAAAGAAATTAATATAAATCAAATTTTCACATATATAATCTAAATTTAATTATTAAATTTAAACATATTTATTATTTTAACCAATAAAAAATCTAACTTGAAATTTAAATGGAATATTTATATAATAATAATAATAACATTACGTTAAATAATTATACTAAATAAATAAATATAACTATTTGCACTAAAATTCTCAAATCTCTGCAACTCTCTAAAACTCTCTCAAACTCTCTCAAACTCGAACATCATTTTTCTTGGCCCACTCAATTTCTACTCGCACAAGTTAAAGGTACTCTATTATTGTTCTGACATTCTCTTACGTTTTGGTTTAACTAAAGCTTAGAATTTTTAATATGCGTCTTTTATATGGTTTGTTGTTTCGATGAAATATTGACACTGTATGATGGGTTAAAGTAGTAGTGTTTCAATTTTTGGGTGTGCAATTTAGTGTTTAGGACTTAGGCTGGATTATTTGGGAAAAAATATATCGTAGTTGCACCCGAGCACAGGTTGAATCTATCTCGGTATTGCATGAATCTCGATCGAGATTGATGCAATCTCACCCGAAATTGGTCTTCAGATAGAGATTTATAAGACATTCCGTATTTGGTCTCAGTGACCATCTTAATTTGACCAAGATTAGGAATGAGACAAAATATAGAATGTGTAGTAACTGAATCATGAAGCATGTCTTGTTCCAAAAGGTCTGAGATCTTTAGTTTATATGTACAATGTTTTCAATCTCGGTGTCGATCTCACTGGAGATCTACACCGAGATATATACATACTCTTTGTTAATTTTTTGTTTATTAATTGTTTGTCTATTTAGAATTGCAATTGAGTTTAGTTCTCATTTTTTGACTTTTTATTATAGATGGCAATGTTTTTGTTGCCCTAACATGTTGTTCCCATCTTCGAAAAATAGTTTTGATAATTAAGATTAGTCAATGCCCGTTCAGTTACATATGTTTAGACAAATATGTTTGTTTTTAATGGTCCTGTGTCATTATATTTTGTTGCGAGAGGTGAATGGGACTAGGGAAGATATTGTGAGCTTTAGTATTTTAGGGAAGAAGGTATCTTTTGGCCAAGAACAATTTGATTTAGTGATCGGTTTTAGACATGAGTTTAGGGGTGTGGCACAGGTTGATGAGTTGAGACCACACAACCTTAGGGTGATATTTGGATGATACCGAGTCTAAACTGGATAAGTTATTTTCGACATTTGATTTTGCGAGTGACAAGGATGCAGTTAAAATGACCATATTTTACTTAACTGAGCTTGCTATGATGAGGAGGAAGAGAAAAAACATATGAACTAGACAATGTTGGATTTTATTGATGATTGGGAGGACTTCTGTAACTACCATATGTTTGGCAACACTTTCTCAAAATTATTTTTACTACAGGTTTTGACCAATGGTGGTGGTGGCAATGACCGGCGAATGGCAGTGATGGGCACAGCAACCTAATAAAAGTAAGGTAGATGACTTTTGAAATGTTTTGGTAATTTTAAGAATTATACAAATTAGGGAGAGATTAACCATTAAATCATTTATGTAAAAGTTGATTTCAAATGTTTATTCTAAAGCAACTTATATTATAAATTCATTTCACAAAAACTACTTTGAATGATCTCCAAACCATTGATTTTTTTTTTTAAATGACTTATTCTTTAAATTAAATACTTGAAGATGTATTCCGAATAAATTGTCAAAACATTTTCGTAAAGAAACACGAAAAAAAGGAAAAAGAAAATAACATGTAAAGTAGTAAGCGGTTGGACCATGCGGCTGGGGTGATAAAATGCATTTGGATGTGACAGTGTTTCAAAGAAATAAAAAAAATAGAAAAAATGAAGTGGAGCCATATGAACACATACCTTAAATAAAATCTGAAAAGGCCAAGAAAAAAAGAACTCAGTAATACATTTTTAGATATTTCACAAACACAAATACATATAAAATGTCATTTTAAGACTTGATAACTACATAATCAATCGAGAAAAGGAAAAACGAGAGATTTTTTTTCTTTTTGAAAAAAATTATTATCAACTACATAAACACACCGAGTTTCTAAACATACAAATACAAAATACCGATTGCTGCCAAGAAGTAGAAAGACGGTAGGATTAGTCTTGAGTTGAAAGTGCAAGAAGTCCGATGGCATCCAGATACACACCAGATCTGCCATGAATGCCAACGACCTTCACCCCAACAGTTGGGAATGAAAACTTGGTTCCATTTTCAACTCCAAATGGCCTGTAACTTCTTTTGTTCGTTTCCAGAGTCAACGATCGAATCACAGTGCCATCAAATCCCCAATTATGTATATCATCATAGTAGCCATGAATTGTAACAAGATGCTCATCTGGGAAATCTAAAACAACCTACACTTCCATTTTCATCACATTATTTCTTTGATTGATTTGTTTTTCTTCTAATTTGAAAAACTAGACATTCAGGATCTAATAATGAGCACAAACAAGTTAACAGCAAAAACAAAAAAGAAATTAATGAGGGATTTTTGCGCTAACCTCTGATTGGGAACCTCCATTTCCACCATGCTTCTCTGACCAAACCAACTCCCCGTTCTCATCTTCATATTCCATTTGAATGGAGTCGATCCACTGTCCATGATTAATCACCAGTTGCCTCATTGTCCTAAAACTCTCATTCCAAGGATCTCCACCTTCGCCCCCCCATTCTCCTAAGCTAAATTTCTCACACCCAATCTCATTTCTGCATGAGAAACTGAATCAGTCATTACATAATCACAACTCCTCAATGATATCATCAAAATATAGCTAAGCACAACTAAGCCTACATTTGAGTTGTATGTACGTAGAACCCAATTGCATCCAGATACCAGCCAGATCTTCCATGAATGCCAACAAGCTTTAGCCCTTTAAATGAAAATGAAAATTGGGTTCCATCTTCAATCCCAAATGGCCCATAAGTTCTTTTATTGGTTTCTAGAGTCAATGATCGAATCACAGTGGCATCAATTTCCCACTTATGTATGTCACTGTAGTATCCATGAACCAGAACAAGATGCTCATCTAAATCCAGAACAACCTGTATTGTTTTCCATTCCAATATTATCAAATCCCATGACAACATTTTTTGTTTGTAAATTTCCACACGTGAAATGAAGCTATAACTATAACTAGCTTAACAAACTTAATGAAAGATTCAGGCTAACCTCTGATCGAAAACCTCCGTCACCACCATGCTTCTCGGACCACACTAACATTTGATACTCATCCTCATATTCCATTTGAATGGAGTCGATCCAAAGGCCATGATAAATGACCAGCCGTCTGATGGTTTGGAAAGTATCTTCCCAAGGATCTCCACCTTTGCCTCCACATATTCCCATGTTCAAGTGCTTCGGCTGAGGCTCAGGCTGGAGCCCAATTCTACATATCATGTTATGATATATTTAAGCAATACATTGAATTATTATGTGATTAACGAAAAATGAACTCTTTAATTATATATTTAGCAAAAATGTTATGTTTATGTCCTTTGTTTTATATAGTTAGCATCAAATCAAGACATGAATGGCATACATACTTTTGAATTGTTTCTACATGAACTCCAATTGCATTGAGAAACCGACTAGATTTGCCATGGAACCCAACAATCTTCCCCCCAGTAATTGGAAATGAAAATTTGTTACCATCTTCAATTCCAAAGGGTCCATAAGATCTAATGTTGGTTTGGAAAGTCAATGATCGAATCACGGTGCCATTAATTCCCCAATTATGTATAGAGCCATAGTATCCATAAATTGAAATTAAGTACTCGTCTGGATAATCTAAAACAACCTACAATCATTCATTTGGTTTAAAGAAAGAATTTGAATCTGCAAACTGATTGAAGGTAATGGTAATTTAATAATCTAGAGTTATGCTCTGACTGACCTCCGATACAGAACCTTCGTTTTCACCATGTGTGGGCGACCAAATTGATTCTCCATTCTCATCATATTCAATCTGAATCGAACAGATCCACTCTCTCTCGTAAACTACGAACCCTCTGATCGTCGAATAAACTCCGTCGTCCCAAGTGATAGACGCTACCGGATTCTGGGAACCGTCGTCTTCCTGCAGAAAGAAAAATTGGAATCAGAAATTGCTTGCAAGTTCATCATCACTTCCAAAATGAAATTTAGACATACCATTATGAGCTGTGTAGATTTGTGGCGGCAAAGGGCTACGGTTTTGAACGGGGAAGAAGAACATTTTGCAACCTGTGTATAGAATGGGCAGAGTAGGTGAAAATGGCCACTGGCGGCGAATATATAATATAATATTAACCGGAAATGCTGACCTCTTGCAACTTGTTTGGGGATTGAGGGCTCTGTTCTTATCATATTATATAGAAGTTGACATAAATCCTTTCATCGTTCCAAGGATGCGTAACCTCCAATCCCAAACTTCACCGCCTTTTCATCTTCCCTGCACAAAATCAGTCTGTACTTTGCTAGTGACACGATCGTTATCGTCACTTTCAAGTTGCAGGTAACAGCTAATGTAATATATACTTGGGAGAGAATTTCCAGTACAATACAATAATGGATGGAAGGAGTTGATACTAAGGTAATATAAAGTATTTTTTCCATGTACCTACCATCTAGCCATTGCAAAATACACCGATGGTGAGAAGAAAAATTTCACAAAATAACCTAAATTTTTTTTAAAAAAAATCTATGAATGATCTCTTCCTAAAAACTTATTTGACGTTTTGTCCATGTGAAATACTAATTTTATCCCAATTTAAAAAAACTCTTGAGACCGTGCCACATTTCTTCTTCCTTCAACGATTTCTTTAGATTTTCATTCAACATGTATTCAATACAACACTGATATTCCACCAAAGGATTTATTTCCAACCAATATTCTACCAATAGCATTGAATAACATTGATATCAAGAATGGAATGTCACTCTTTATTCATTTTCTGTCGAACTCACCATGAAGTTCTCTCATTGTTCTCTCAGAATTTCAGTCCAACAATCTCATTGTCGATCGCTTTCATCCTTGTTCATTTCATTATGTCTTTAGGTATAGAACAAGATTCATTCATCAGATCGAGAAATGGAGAGAATGTAAGTGATATTCTATAGTATTTCTTGTCCCCCAGATCACTTCATAATAAGCGTCGTTTAGTATTAAATGAACTTTCGTATAATAATATGTAGACGATCAATCATTACAATATAAATGCTCTATCATTTATATAACATATAAACGATCGTTTGATATAATGTAAACGAACGTTTATATACTACTTAATGATTGTGTAGAATTATAAAAACGATCATGTATATAATACTAAACGATCGTTTAGTAGTATATACGTGATCTCGTATACAATTCTAAGTAAACAATTATAAATAGCTGGGTGATCGCTTATTAATTACTGGGTGATTTATTAAAATTTGATTGAATATTGCTTAAAATTTGCTAATCCGATTGTAGATTAATGACGCTACTTTGCATCTTTGTACGACTTGGTGAGGAATGGGACCAGTTTGGAAGCAATTATGTTGGAGGTCATATGAAAGGTATGAAGGTCAAAAATGATATAACAATCAGTAAATTAGTGAATATTATGCACCGACGACTAAATATCGATCCAAATATGTTGATATACACATCAAATATTGCTACAATCTATTCGTCCCAACTCCCCCAATTGGCATAATTAACAATGAGGATCTTAGCTTCTTTTTAGAAAGCAATGATGCGTCCCGGATGCCATTATTTATATCAGTTACACCTTGCCAAAGTCATGGAGTACACACCGAGAATATGTACCAGCAGTACAATCCAACAAATCAACCTATTCCAACCAATCAAAACTTTGGGTTTGCAACCATTTCAACACGTAGTATTCCCACCATGTATTCACTGGATGATCATATTGAGCCATGTAACTTGGGGATGACCGAAGTGAAGCTTGGTTTGGTCACAACAATGAACCCAGATGTACTCCATGATTCAATACTGACTATGAATATGGACAATCTTTAGGACCATAAACTTCTCCAACACCTTAAATTCATGTTCCAACCTCACCTGCTCCCATCTTACAATTCGTGATGCCTTCAGCTTCAAATACATTCCTGAAGGAAATTTAATACAGGGATTTTCATGAGCAGCGGAAGTGGATCGTTCCAAATTCCATTTCGATTGAACACAATCAATCACAGTCTTAAAACGGAAACTAACAGTCATGCAGATACAGAAATTAGAGCATGCTTAAATAGAAATCAAGGGATAGAGTATGTATACCTTTGAAGAACCGTTCTTCAAGTATCCCGCAAACAATCTACAATGCGTCCATAGAAACACTCGAACGCAACGAATAGAAACACCAACAACACAAACACAAACACAATGATCGTCTGGATGCTCCTCGAACCCAATCGAGTCCAACTCGATCCACGAACTGAATAAGGACACCACCACAAGTGTTACCTTGGTATTCTCGGTGTGAGAATCAAGGAGTCATGGGCTCTATATGATCTTGGCTTAAGGAAGAGAGGAAGTATGCGATCAAGTAAGTGGGAGATATGAACACTGTCTATCGCATAGACAAAGTACTCGATCGTTTAGTAAATGAAGCCTATTGCATAGACTTTGCTACTCGATCATGTAGCAACGATCAACTGAGTAACTATCGTATAGTCAACGCTAAGCGATCGCTTAGCTGATCGTGTAGTCTCTCAATGGCTATTGCTTAGTAAAACAATTTTACTTGACAACCTTTTTTCCGTGAGTACTTTCCGAATGAAGCCATTACTAATTTTGGAAAACAATTCTTCTTTTATCTCACAGTTACCATAAAACTTCCAATAACCTCCCACTCAAACGGTTGTCAGAGAAAATGAATTAATTATCATACAATTAATTTATTATAAATAAATATGATAACCAACTTATCATATTATATTTATAACCTATAGTTTTAATATTTCATCATATGAAACATATAAACCATAGTTCTTTTTCTATTTTATGGTACTTCATATAAATCATATTATATTAATTCCTCCAAATAATGTATTAAATACATCACACCAATTAATCACATATAATTGAATTTCCTCTTGTTGATTTGAACACTTCAAGCTCACCCAAAATCTGATTCTCAACTTGAACCCATTGAGCTACTAAGGTGACCTTATGAATCTGTAGTTTGAAGCTCCAACGGTACGTGAATAACTGACTAAACTCTTTAGTCATGGGATTCACCATCCGTTAACTGTCGGGCACTCCATTAAAGACCGACAGATGCACTCTTCTCACTATAGATATATTTCTGTGTCTATATGACCAATCAACAGTATGATAAACCTTCACAAATCGTTCGTAAGTATAGTTGGGTCAATTTACCATTTTTCCCTTATAGTTACATCTAACTCCTTAAATACCACTGATTTCTCTAATGAAAAATAAGTCATATGAAGGAACTCTTATACAAGAGTACCTCTGAGCGGAAGCAGATCTTTCCAAAGACATTGTGACAGAATTACCACATTTATATTCAAACAAACAGATATGCATCATACTGTAAATTTTCGGCATGCTTTAAGAGCAATAAAGAACAAGAGAACGAATACATACCAGTTGAAAAACTTTTCTCCTCAGAAAATCTCACTCTCTCTAAGGGAACAGGTGCTCTCGCTGAAACGTCAAGCTATCGTTAACCAACACCCGGTCGTCTACCATGAACAACCTGCACACGAACAGAAGAAAGAAGAGGACGACACCACCACTTAGAACCCTCGGTATTCTCGGTGTGAGAATCCAAAGAGTGGGCTCTAATTAGATTTGGTAGAGAGGAGGAGGAAAAGAGATCGTATACAACGATCAAGAAAGTGGAAGAAGGTTGTGTTTATCGTATAGACAAAATGCTTGATCGTTTAGGTTAAGTACATGATCGTATCGTAAAAGGGCGACGTTCGTTTATCAGATCGTTTAGTAAATGCTCGGGCACTAGACGATCGTTTAGTAAAAGATAACTGATAACGGGCAGAAATGCACGTTATTACAGCGCAAAGATATAAAACAATGCAGGATTACGACGGTAAAAATATATAATATTACGTCCAAAAGCATTAAGTTTGCAACATTATGATCGCATGCGTCCATCGCATTAAAACAACTAACTTACGTATTTTATGCAGGAAAATGCATTGACGCAAGGCGATATTGCGATCCAAGGAAATTAGCGTCTGAGCGCATAAGAAATTGCGACCGCAAGGCTATGCGATCGTTTGCGTTCGTGAAAATCTGCTCAAGAAGGTGGTCGCATAGAGCCGACACATCAAGGTGGGTGCATCAAGGTGAAAGCTTAATAAATCACGATGGGACAGAAAGCTGATGACGGTTGATTCCGAATTAAGTTGACAAGCCGTTAACAACATACTGTAGCAAGTACACTCAACTTTTCAGTGACAAATATTCGGCGCATCAGACAGAGAACTAATGACATCCCATCAGTGCAATCATTCGAGAGAAAAGGTTCTTCACATTGAAGCTCTATAAATACCGAAGGTCACCTTCGTTGAAGAAGTTCGCTCAGTTCAGAGAGCTCACCATATAGAAGATAGTAGCCTTATTCATAGTTTACTTTTACTTAGAAGGCGGAAGCAAGTGAAGGGAGATTACGCCAAGAGATCGTCCTGGTTAACTCGGAAGAGTGCCAGGAAGTGTCAAAAACAGAGAGAGGGCAAACTCTTGCGGAAGCAAGAACATCTTTTGGGCAGAATAAAGATAACTTAGTGTAAAAGCCTTGGAAGCAAGATATTGCTACCAAGCTCTCGACCTTTATTCTTCCATTGTCATTTTGTATTCTGAACTTATTTATAAAATGGAAATTGCATCTTTATATCTGTCCACTCTCTTTACAATACGCATGAGTAGCTAAAACTGTTGAATGGATTGAGAAGCACTTAGCTAGCATAACCTGGGAACTTCACTTTATACGATCATCTTGTATTATGTATGCTTCATTTGTCCTTTAGAGATACTCGAGAGGGTAGTCTAAGGATAGAATCTAGGCTTGGAAAAGTCAGATTAGAATCTAGGCTCAGGAGAGTCAGATTAGAAATGCATAATCAAGAGATAGAAGCTTAGGAATAAGTTCTGTTTACTATTAACACATTGCATGCACCCTAGAGATAGGATATGTTTGTATACGATCACCTTGTACCTGTGTGCATCATTCATCATCGTATAGGCAAGAAGTAGAGACTTAGGAATAAGCTCTATAGACATCATCGCATACATCACATGTGTCCTAAGACTAGGAGCTATCGCATTTGCATTGGAAAATGAACTGCTGCCACATGCGTGTAGCATGATCGCATAGCTTGAACGCAATCTCAGGAAACGTTAGCTAAAGACCTTTCTCAACCTGTTCCTCCGCATACTCATTGTATCTGTCGCCTAATTAACTCTTTTCTCAAATCCTTCGCATAAACTTTATACCTTACACAATATACCAACCAACCCATTGATTTACTCGTTTCCGCAAAGTGATCTAAAATTACCATCGCATATTGTTTTCCTTAGTCCCTACGTTCGACCCTTGGCTTACCAGGCAACTCAATAGTATTTATACTTGGATCTTGCTGAGAAAACTTACATGCACAATGCATATTCCACCATCGCATTCAACACTATTATTTCATCACATTAAACAATGCATCAAGTTTTTGGCGCCGTTGCCAGGGACTACGGCAATACATTGTGCTATTGGATTTTTTTTTTATTTTCTTTGCAGCTTTCAATCTCTGGCGAATTGCGACCTAGAGATTGAAAGAACGTTCCGACGAAGATTGAGAAACAACCGCTAACAACAACAAGATAGAACTCCAAGAATGGCGGAACAACCAGAAGAGAGGGCCGCAAACGCAAATAATATAATGGCCAACCCCATCCTCATGGCGAATTACTGCAATAGACCCATTTGGGACTATGCGTCGCCCAACCTATATGATTTCTCCCCAGGAATCATGAGGCCAACTCTAGACGGATCGAGGTTTTAAATGAAACCGGTTATGTTGCAGATGATTCAAACGGCTGGACAGTTTAGTGAAAGGCGTGGCGAGGATCCACACACCCATCTCCGGAGTTTAATTGAAATTTGCAACACCTTTGTGCTCCCTAACATCTCCGCTGAGAAGGTTTGATTAACATTGTTTCCATTTTCATTGTGTGACCAGGCACGAAAATGGGCTTATTCTCTCGAACCAGGGGAGATTACATCATGGGAAGAAGTAGTCGAGAAGTTCATGAAGAAGAACTTCCCTTCGACGAAGAATGCCAGAAGAAGGAATTTGATCACGAATTTTGAACAGGAAATTGATGAATCGCTCAGTGACGCCTGGGCGAGGTTTAAGATGCTGGTAAGAGATTGCCCGCATAACGGCTTACCAGATTGCTTACAGATGGAAATTTTCTACCACGGACTAAACCCTGCATCGCTGATGACTGCCAACGCGGCAGCAGCTGGTGGTCTGCTTGAAAAACTTACGATGAGGCGAAGAATATACTTGATCGCATTTCTAAAAATCATGAAGACTGGAAAGAAAGCGATCAAAAATTGAGGATCAAAGATAGTGACGCAACTAATGGGGCCATCGCATCCCTACAAACCCAAATGAACGCGATGATGAGTTTGATACAAGGCATCGCAATCAATAGCACGAGAACACAGAAAGGGCAGGTCAACACAATTGCTCAAACGACCACGAGTTGTGTCATCTGTGGAGAAGCACATCTGATGGAAGAATGCCCAAGGAATCCACAGTCAGTATGCTTCATTAAGAACAACCCTTTCTCTGATACATACAACCCCGGGTGGAGAAACCATCCCAATTTCGCATGGAAAAATCAACAACAAAGCTATCAACCAATGGTGCAAAAGGAAGAGCCTCCAGGATTTTTCCCGCGAACAAACAGTCAAATGCATAACCAAGGCAGCAGTTCGCAGGCACCGCAATCTTCATCCTTAGAGAGCTTTCTAAAGCAGTATATTGAGAAGAATGAATCAGTGCTTCAGAATCAAGTGACGGCCATTCAAAATCTTGAAATTCAGATAGGAAAGATTGCGGGCGAACTCAAAAATAGACCACATGGAGCATTGTCGAGCTCAACTGAGCTCCCTTTCAACTCTGGGGGTACAGGAAAGAAACAATGCCTAGCAGTCTCTTTGCTAAGCAAAAAAACGATAGCGGAAGTAGGGGAAGAACCCATCATGACCAACTCGAATGAGGTGAAGACCAAGAACCCGTTGACATATGATGCAAAGGAGCCCGAAAAGATGAACCTAGAAGTTGCGCCCACCTACAAGCCTCTGAAACACGAGATAGAAGAAGTACAGCTACCACCATTCCCGCAAAGATTGAAAAAGAAACAGAATGATGAAGGAAAGATCGCTATAGTGATAATAACGCAAAATACTATGATCCCACAAAAATGTGCAACCCAGGAAGCTTCACGATACCTTACTCAATTGGAGGGGTCTATAGTGGTCAAGCACTATGCAATCTCGGAGCGAGTATAAACTTAATGCCGCTGTCCATCTTCAAACGATTAAATATGGGAAAACTCCACGACGAAGACTTTCCTGCTTTCGGACAGATCCCAAATACATCCCGAGGGAGAGTTGAAAGATGTCGTAGTCTCAATTGACAAATTTATCTGACCAACATAATTCATCATTTTGGATTATAAAGCGGACAAAGATACGCCCATCATATTGGGACGACCATTCCTCTCGACCGGTCGCGCTCAAATTGATGTGCACAAGGGGGAAATTGTAATAAACGTCAATGGGGAAAAGCTCCGGATTAAGGAAATCAAGATCCCAGAAGATCGAGAAAAGAAAAGAAAGCCGCCTTGGACGTAAAAAGCCCAGATTGAAATAAGCAGTCCCTGCGTTAATATACATCTCAAACTCATCAAGGATGCAATCCTTTTGGAATATCCTTTTTTCTGTCAATGATTCATGAACTTTCATTACCCTTCTTTTATTTGTTATCGTATATTTGTCTTTTTGCATCTCTAAAAAAAATGCGATCGTAGGTGAATGATCATGGTAAACGATTTTGCTAACTCTGTCTTTTATTTAACCCTCTCAATGTTTTCTTTGCAACGATCGTGGTGAACGATTGTGGAGGAGCTACACGAAAGATGCAACTAGCTTAGTCCGCCACCACAATCGAAGAAAGTAGTTCGCCACAAAGAAGGATGCGTTCACAACCAATGCGGGTGACAGAGCAAATTTGGGGGTTGTATTTTTCCGTGACTTTGTTTATTTCAAATTTTTCTCTATCGCGTTTCATTTTAACTTTGATAATTTTATCATCGCATCCTCGTTAGTCGGTGCAATCATTTAACATTGATTAATTTAGTAAGTCACCACATTATTTCTCTTTGCCAATTATGATTTCAATGATGAAACACATGCCTCTATTTTTTTTGTATATACTAGAGTCAACTTAATTTTAGGATAGTCAAATCATGAAATATTTCTAGAAGTTAATGGTCCACCAGCATTCTTTCAAACTGACTTTTATGAAATTTCCTAAGAACATCGCATGACTTCTTTCAATCTTTCAGCAATTAGGACATTGTTGCGTTTAAATTTAGGGGTGCGATATTCATTTTCAACCTTGCTATTTTTAGGCATTACAAAAAAAATCATAATGATGCTATCGGATCCTACTCTAGTTGGATGTCCGCATGACACTCGTGGAGGCAAGCCAAAACGATGGTAGGAATCGTGATCAATGCATAGATAACATGATCGCAACTCTACTGCCAAATGGGCATGAGTTTAAACTGAGGAAGAGTGTCTTGCTCGTAGTTAGATGTCCGCATGACACACATGGGGGCAAGCCAAAACGAAGGCTAAGCACTCGGATCAGCACAAGGTCATAATAGAATATATGTCTAAAGCAAGGATGAAAATAATTTGAAAATACCCCAGTTGAAAAAGCTTTTTTAAATAAATCATACGATGCCATGGAAACAAGTAAAGTCTTTTTTAAGGGTACTTGCGGTCCCTAAAGTTTAGAAATATTTTAAGAAGAGATCTGGATTAAAATTAAGGATATTTTGAGAAATCTAGAAAAGAAGAAGGCGGTCGACTTGCTAGAGAAAATCTTTAGCTTATGCTTGAGGACAAGCATTGTTTTAAATTTGGGGGTGTGATAACAGGCAGAAATGCACATTATTCTAGCGTAAAGATATAAAACAATGCAAGATTACGATGGTAAAAATATATAATATTGCGTCCAAAAGCATTAAGTTTGCAACATTACGATCACATGCGTCCATCACATTAAAACAGTTAACTTATGTATTTTATGCAGGAAAATGTGTTGACACAAGGCGAAATTTCAATCCAAGGAAATTAGCGTCCGAACGTATAAGAGATTGCAACCGCAAGGCTATGCGAGCGTTTGTGTTCATGAAAATCTGCTCAAGAAGGTGGCCGCATAGAGCCAGCGCATCAAGGTGGGCACATCATGGTGAAAGCTTAATAAATCACGATTGTACAGAAAGCTGATGACGGTCGGTTCTGAATTAAGTTGACGAACCGTTAACACATACTGTAGCAAGTACACTTAACTTTTCGATGATAAATATTCGGCGCATCAGACAGAGAATTAATGACATCCCATCAGTGCAATCATTTGAGAGAAAAAGTTCTTCACCCTGAAGCTCTATAACACCGAAGGTCACCTTCGTTGAAGAAGTTCGCTCAGTTCGGAGAGCTCACCATGTAGAAGTAGTAGCCTTGTTCATAGTTTTCTTTTACTTAGAAGACGGAAGCGAGTGAAGGGAGATTACACAGAGATCGTCCTGGTTAACTCGGAAGAGTGCCGGGAAGCGTCCAAAACAGAGAGAGGGCCAACTCTTACGGAAGCAAGAACATCTTTTGGGCAGAATAAAGATAACTTAGTGTACAAGCCTTGGGAAGCAAGATATTGCTACCAGGCTCTCGACCTTTATTCTTCCATTGTCATTTTGTATTTTGAACTTATTTATAAAATGGAAATTGCATCTTTATATCTATCCACTCTCTTTATAGTACGCATGAGTAGCTAAAACTGTTGAATGGGTTGAGAAGCACTTAGCTAGCATAACCTGGGAACTTCACTTTATGCGATCATCTTGTATTATGTATGCATCATTTGTCCTTTAGAGATACTCGGGAGGGTAGTCTAAGGATAGAATCTAGGCTTGGAAAAGTCAGATTAGAATCTAGGCTCAGGAGAGTCAGATTAGAAATGCATAATGAAGAGATAGAAGCTTAGGAATAAGTTCTGTTTACTATTAACACATCGCATGCACCCTAGAGATAGGATATGTTTGTATACGATCACCTTGTACCTGTGTGCATCATTCATCATCGCATAGGCAAGAAGTAGAGACTTAGGAATAAGCTATATAGACATCATCGCATACATCACATGTGTCCTAAGACTAGGAGCTATCGCATTTGCATTGGAAAATGAACTGCTGCTGCATGTGTGTAGCATGATCGCATAGCTTGAACGCAATCTCAGAAAATGCTAGCTATAGACCTTTCTCAACCCGTTCCTTCACATACTCATTGTATCTGTTGCCTAATTAACTCTTTTCTCAAATCCGCCGCATAAACTTTATACCTTACACAACATACTAACCAACCCATTGATTTACTCGTTACCGCAAAGTGATCTAAAATTACCATTGCATACTGTTTTCCTTAGTCCTTGTGTTCGACCCTGGCCTACCAGGCAACTTAGTAGGATTTATACTTGGATCTTACTGAGAAAACTTGCATGCACAATGCATATTCCACCATCACATTCTACACCATTATTTCATCACATTAAACAACGTATCATTAAGCGATCGTTTAGAAAGATGGCGCCCATGTGTAACCGATCGTGTAGTAAAAACGAGCTATAGTATGGTCTCTCAATTTACTAAGCGATAAGCAGCAAAACACTTTGTGAGGAATTAACCGTGTTCTTTACAAAATGATAATGATTTTCATTTCATTCTTCAGTTACATAAATTGATTAGAACTTCCAACTAACACACGATTACGGAGAAAACGACATGCACAATTATCCTACAATTGTTAAAATAAAATAATAAATATAATCATATTATATTCATTAACCTATAGTTTAATATCACATATCAACCATAGTATTTTTTCCTCCATTAGACATAAATCATATTTATATCCAATTTCCTCCAATTAGTGTATCCCATACATAAAGTCAATCATATCATATATAATTAACCAGTTCAATCATATCATAATTGAACTCTCTCTTTTCAATTTGAATGTTTCAAACTGACTTAAAAATTGATTCTCAACTTGAAACCATTGAGTTACCAGGGGATCTTATGGACCTATGGCTCGAAGCTCCAACAATACGTGAATAGATGACTAAACTCTTTAGCCACGAGATCCACAATCCGTTAACTGCCAGACATTTCACTAAAGACCGACAGCTGAGCTCTCCTTACCACAGATATATTTCTGTGTCCATCGGATATAACCAATCAACAGTACGATAACCTTTCATAGATGCTCGTAAGTACAGCTAGGCCAATTTACTATTTTTCCCTCTATAGTTACATCTAACTCCTTAAGTACCACTGATCCCTCTAATGAACAATACAACATAGTCCTACTATGTGTGGACACCTCTGGGGCCATGAGAAGGTGTGTGTGGCGCCACATCGTTCAAGCCCCGGGATCAGCCCTTAAGGAAGTGATCTATCTACTTACTCTTGCTTCGAGGAAGGAGTGAATTCCATCTTGTGTAGTTGAGTTCCCAACTCCTAAATCAGACGAATCCCCAAAGTGGTAGGTTTGAGTCGACAACCTGGCCACTCACACCCATGCAAATCAAAGGACCGCCTTCAAAGGCAAAAGTTCCCAACTCACTCAAGATTGAGGTCTTATTACCTATGGTCATCCTGGTGAAGTGAAGTCTCTGTCATGAACAATGTTATATAACGAGACGTGAACACTTCGTGGTTAGGTCTTATACAAACTCTTTGTATAGGATGCCCTCGCTTGCACATCCCCACATGAATGATCAGGATCAGATCATCTGTAGAAAGTTACAACACTTGTAACTATTCCACAAAGTGGACCACATCCGTAGCATTACTAGGATAAGGTTTCCCTCCTATATCCATATACTACAGACCATTTTGGTTATCACTTAAGACATGATTCACTTGTATGTCACCACATACATGCTTAAGTTACATAACAACAAGCATGGATTTTAGTTTATTGGTTTGTGGTAAAGCAAATAAAACATCCAATGTTAAAGACAAGTAGTGAAGAAAATATCATATATTATACATCACAAGTGTTTGTACAAAACTGTGTTTACAAACTACAGGACACGAGACTTTAGGGCGTCATCCCCAACAATATAATCCTACTATGACTAAGTGTACTCTTCCAAAGAGAAGGTGTGGCCACTATGTTCAAGACTTAGAGTTAGCCCTTAAGGGAGCAATTTATCTACTTACCCCTGCTTCGGGGAAGAAGTGAACTCCGTCTCGTGTAACTGAGTTCCCAACTCCCCAATCAGATGAATCCCTAAAAAGGTAGGCTTGTTGAGTTGACAATCTGGTCACTCTCTCCCATACTAATCAAAGGACTGCCCTCATAGGCAGGAGTTCCCAAAACACTCAGGATTAAGGTCATGCCACCTATGGTCGTTTTAGTAAAATGTAAGTCTCAATTATCAACGGCGTTATATAAAGAGACTAATCATCTCGTGGTCCGGTCTCATACAAACTCTTTGTATAGGACACCCCCGCTTGCATGTCTCCACATGAATGGACAGGACCAGATCATCTGTAGCACATTACAACACTTGTAAATATCTACAAAGCGAGTCGTATCCGTAGCGTCACTAGGATAAGGTATCCCTCCTTTATCCTTATACTACAGACCATTTAGGTTATTACTTAAGGCATGATCTACTTGTATGTCTCACATACATGATTAAGTTTACATGAAATAACCATGGATCTTAGTTTATTGGATATGAGTAAATGCAAATAAAATAACACTTATTTTATTAATAACAATGTGTACAAATTGTTTACAAACTATGAGACTTCGATAGAATTAGGACACCAATCGCAACAATCTCCTACTTGTCCTAAAGCCTTGGGATACTAATGTACAATACATGAAAATAATACAATAAACAATAAACTAGGGCATACTCTATACCCCAGTATCATCTGCCACTTGCCCTAGAAAAGATGTCGCATGTCCCATAGACCCAAACTCTCTAGATGACCCTCGAACACTTTAGTAGTGAGAGCCTTTGTAAATGAATCAGCAACGTTGTGCTCCAATGCGATTTTTGTGACTATCACATCACCCGGATGAACAATCTCCCTAATCAAATGATATTTCTGTTCGATATGCTTGCCTCTACGATGACTTAGAGGTTCCTTTGAATTTTCTATAGCACCGTTGTTATCATAATAGAGTGTGATCGACAAAGACATAGTTGGAAAAACTTTCAAATCTATAAGGAACTTCCTAAGCCAAACAACCTCTTTAGCAGCTTCACAAGCGGCTACGTATTCGGCTTCCATAGTGGACTCCGCGATGCATCCTTGCTTGATGCTTCGCCAAACTACAACCCTTCCATTCATAGTGAAAACTAACCCTATTGTCGATTTCTGAGAATCTCTATCAGTCTGAAAGTTAGAGTTTGTGTATCCTGTAAGGATTAAATCCTTATCTTCATACACGAGCATATAGTTCCTCAGTCTCCAAAGATACTTGAGGATATTTTTGACCGCCGTCGAGTGATCTAATCCTGGATTGGATTGATAATGACTGACAATCCCTACTGTATAGCAAATGTCAGGTCTAGTACATAACATTGCATACATGAGGCTTCCAACAACTGAAGCATAGGGAAACCATCTCATTTCCTTAACCTCTTGAGGTGTCTTAGGACATTGATCCTTAGACAAAACAGTTCCATGCCGGAAGGGTAATAAACCCCTCTTAGAATTCTACATCGAGTATCTGATCAACACCTTGTCAATGTACGATGCTCGAGACAAGGCTAACCTCTTGTTCTTACGATCTCGAATGATCTGGATCCCTAGAACATACTGTGCCTCTTCTAAATCTTTCATTTGGAATTGGGCGGCTAGCCACTTTTTAATGTCAGTCAGAAAACCTACATCATTCCTAATGAGTAGTATCATCCACATACAATACCAGGAAAGCTACTGAGATGTTGATGAATTTCTTGTAAATACAAGGCTCATCAACATTCTGACCAAAGCCAAACGATTTGATCGAATTGTCAAATCTAATGTTCCACAATCTATATGCTTGTTTCAACCCATAAATGGACATATTAAGCTTGCAAACTCTTTGTTTTTTATCTAGAACAATGAATCCCTCTGGTTGAGCCATGTAGATGGTCTCTTCAAGATTACCATTTAGAAAGGTAGCCTTGACGTCCATTTTCCATATCTCATAATCATAAAATGTGACCATGGACAAGAGTATCCTGATTGAATTCAACATGACAACAGGTGAGAAAATTTTCTCATAGTCCACTCCCTCGACCTGGGTATAACCCTTTGCCACGAGTCTAGCCTTAAAGGTCTGCACCTTTCCATCTACACCTCGTTTTCGCTTGTAGATCCACTTACGCCCTATAGGTTTTTCCCCATCAGGCTAATCCACAAGTTCCCAGACATAATTGAAGTAAATAGACTCCATTTCTTGATTCATGGCTTTAATCCACTCATCTTTGTCAACATCCTCCATTGCTTGTTTATAAGACAATGGATCTTCAACTCCATCATCAGATGTGATGTTTTGGGCTTCAGCAAAACCCATGTAGCCTACAAAGAGGCAAACTTTCGAACGTAGTTCCAACGTTTTGGGGTTAGCCACAAGCACGAGGGCCAAACATCCCCATATCTTGAAGTGGCGTAAACTACCTTTACGGCCTCTCCATAGCTCAAAAGGCATTTCAGAAAGACTCTTTAAGGGAACGTTGTTCAAAATATAACTTGCAGTCTCCACTGCGAATCCCCAAAACGAGTATGGGAGATGAGCATAACTCATCATAGACCGAACCATGTCCAACAGGGTTCTGTTTCTCCTTTCTGATACACCATTCTACTGAGGTGTACCTGGGGCTGAGAGTTCCGACTATTGGGGTTGATGCCCTAAAGTCTCGTGTCCTGTAGTTTGTAAATAGTTTGTACGAATTCTTGTGATGTATAATATATGATATTTTACTTCACTTCTTGATTTTACTCAGTTGTTTGTTTTATTTGCTTTACCACAAACCAATAAACCTAAAATCCCTAGTTATCTGTATGTAACTTAAGCATGTATGTGGTGACATACAAGTGGGTCATGTCTTAAGTGAGAACCAAAATGGTCTATAGTCTATGGATATGAGAGGGAAACCTTATTCTGGTAACGTTATGGATGCGACCCGCTTTGAGGAATGGTCACAAGTGTTGTGACTTATCACAGATGGGTTGATCCTGATCATTCGTGTCAGGAACATGTGAGCGAAAGCGTCCTATACAAAGAGTTTGTATAAGACCTGACCATGAAGTGTTAACGTCTCGTAACACCGTTCAAGACAGAGACTTCACTTCATTAGGATGACCATAGGTAACATGACCTCAATCTTGAGTGAGTTGAGAACTCCTGCCATTGAGGGTGGTCCTTTGATTTTCATGGGTACGAGTGCCCAGGTCACCAACTCAAACTTACCACTTTGGGGATTCGTCAGATTTGGGAGTTGGGAACTCAGCTACACAAGATGAAATTCACTTCTTCCCCAAAGCAGGGGCAAGTAGATAGATAGCTCCCTTAAGGGCTGATTCTAGGGCCTTAATGATGTGGTGCTATATGTAGGATTGTATCAACAGTAGCGAAAGCACAAGAATCATCTAAGCACTCAAATTCACTAATTTTGGCATAATATAAAGCATGCTTCTACAGAAAAATGAGTTTCAAGACATACCTCTTGTAGAACTTCTTCAAAGCTCCTTCTCCAGCTGCAATCTATCTTGTTGTAAACCACCTCAAGTTTTTCCCCACTATTCTCTTGGTGCTCTTTGAGTTGTGGGACTCAAAACAAGCTTGAATCAAGAGATGAAGGAGAAAAGCTCACTACAGCAACCTTGTTGAAGAACTATTCTTCAAACCAGTTTTTCTCTCAAAAACTCTATGGATTGCATGCCCGATTTTCACTCCAATCTCTTCATTATATTGCAGATCAACATGCAAAGAGAAGAGTTGCATAAGTTGCAGCTTATGCTAGGAGAAGACAAGGCCAAGATATTGCAATATGTGTGAATTAGTTCAAAGATGGATAAATGGAAAAAAACCATTTTTCCATTTTGTGTTTTTGTTTTCCAATTTTTCCAATTTTATCTAAAAATGAAATTTTGATTTTATAAATCTATTTTTATTCTAAAAATGAAAATTTAATTAATTTCATAAATTAATTATTAAATAAAACTTAATTAATTTAATACCAAATATTAAATTAATTTTAACTCATATCCATCTTTATATATTTAAATCATATTTAAATATATAAATTCTCCTATTCCGTTTAATTCTAAAATTAAACATATAATTATATCTCATATAATTACTCAATCCCTTAATTCTAATTTGAACGTTTCAAATTAACTTATCACGCTATTCTAGAGCTACAGATCATAGGCTCCAACGATCCTACAGTCCTTACTTTATCCAAGCTACCAAGGGGACCTCACGAACCTACAGATCATAGGCTCCAACGATCCGAGATTAATTGGCTAAACTCATTAGACCAGATTAATCTCCATTCGTTAACTAATGGGTCATTCCACTAAAGCCCATAGTTGCACTCCCCTCAATGTAGATATATTATGTCCACATGATTTAACCATAATCAGCAAGTCGACCCTTCACAGGTTGTTCATAATAACGACTGGGTCAAATTTATATTTTACCCCTGAGATTATGTCTTATTCCTCAAGTCCCTACTGATCCTCTAATGAACAACTGGTTTGTGATCCAATCACTAAACAAAACTCTCTCAGTCCAGTGAGAGGGTGGGGGCCCTTGTCCAAGGCCTGGATTCAGTACTTGAGAGAAGAACCTTTCTCCTATCCCTAAATCGGGTAGGCGTGAACTCCGTCTTACATCCTATGTCCCCAGCTATCTATCTGGTCTTACCCCTGAAATAGGAGTCTTATTGAGCCGGCGCTATTGAGCCAACCCTCAACTATGCAAATATAGTGGCAATCCCGAATAAACAGGAGTTCATAGTTAGCTCAGGATTAAGATCGAGTTACCTAGGTCATCTAGGTGAAATAATCAGTCTTAAACAGTAAACAACGTTATAAAGTAAGAGTGACTTATTTCTTGATCCTGATCTTATGCAAACTCATTGCATACGATGCCCCCACTCCTCATGTCATAACATGTACGAATTAGAATCACATCATATGTAGCACTTTACAACTCTTTGTAACAACTACAGAGTAGGTCGCATCCAATGGTGTTACCAGAATAAGGTACCCAACCTCATTCATGTACCATAAATCATTTTGACTATTTACTCGAACCCGATCCACTCTTATGTCTCCACATAAAGTTCAGGTACTCGTACAATAGTCATGGGTCTTAGTTTATTGGATTTAGACTTTCATACAATTTATAAGATCAATAACAAGTATATTGATTATAGAAAATGTTTATCATTTCACAAACTACGAGTTTTTAGGACATAAAACCCAACACCATACACCTTCTCTTGGCCAGAGAGGTGTTCACACAAAGTGGACTATGTTGTATTGTTCATTAGAGGAATCAGTGGTACTTAATGAGTGTGATGTAACTACAGGGGCAAAACGATAAATTGGCCCAATTGTACTTACGAGCATCTGCGAAGGGTCATTGTACTCATGATTGGTTATATCCGATGGACACAGAAATATATCTGTGGTAAGAAGAGTTCAACAGTTGGTCTTTAGTGGAATGCCTGGCAGTTAACGGATAGTGGATCTCGTGGTTAAAGAGTTTAGTCAGCTATTCACATACTATTGGAGCTTCGAGCCACAGGTCCATAAGGTCCCCTTGGTAGCTTGGATAAAGTTGAGAGTCAGTTTTTAGGCCAGTTTGACATGTTCAAATTGACAAGGGGGAGTTCGATTAACTATGATATAATTGAACTGGTTAATTACATATGATACAATTGACTAAATGTATTAGATACATTATTTTGGAGGAAATTAGATATAAATATGATTTATACAAAGTAGAGGAGAAATTACTATAGTAGATATATGATATCAAACTATATGTTAAGAATATATATGATTATATTCATTAATTAATTAATGTGGCGGCTATGTGATAATTGGCTGAGAATTTCTTCGGAATCTTGTGAAAGTGGGAAAATCAAATTTGGTTTTTGTAACTGAAGAATAAAATGAAAATTGTTTTCATTTTGTAAAAAGTTCAAAAATTTGCTCACGATGTGAAAACTTCACGATCGCTTAACACTGAGAGCCTATACGATAGCGCCCATCCTCCTAAACAATCGCGCTACCGACCGTGTAGACGACCATGGTGCTACTAGGCGACTATTTACTGGGCGATAAGAAGCGGAGAGGAGTTGCTTCCGTTGGACTGAGTTCGATTGAAGATTGTTTTCAACTGGTACATTTACTCAGTCTTTTGTACTTTAATTGTTAAAGCATGCCAATAATTAGTGTTATAATGCATATCTGTTTGTGAGAATGTATGTGTGGTAATTCGGTCACAATGAAATCGGAAAGATCCAAACCCGCTCATGGATACTCTTGTTCAAGATATCCTTTAATTGGTATCAGAGTCAGGTTGCTGATATTCCAATCTCATTGATGCAACGAATTGCATATACATTCTCGATGGGTGCATATCTGCTCTTTGTTTAATTGTTAAATTGTTTGTGGATGTGCGGATTAATGGAGTTTTCTAGGATGAAACCTCGGTTTGATTAATTCTTTTGCATTTTCAGTTAATTGTAAAGGCCCTTGCATTTTTGGGCATAATTAATTATTATCGAGTTTATAATTCAAAGTTAGTTTGAGTCTTGAGTCGTTCGTGAAGAAGTTCGGAGTAAGGGTTGTTGTTCTTCGAGGAAGAAGATGATGAAGAGTTGATCGGATCATGTAGATGATGGGGTAAGCGATCGCTGAATATCGGATGCTCTAGTGTCTTTTAACGTGCGAGCGTACTAGATGATCGTTTAGTTCTGCAAGCTTCATCGTTTAGTAACTGACTAAACGATCGAGGAGTAAATCGCACGGTAAATCGTTTACCTTTTGCCGCGTTAAGCGATCGCCTAGACGATCAAGCTTCGCAGCCTCGTTGTCGTCTAAGTGATCGTTTAGCTTTTCGCGCTATCATCTAGTGTGCGCTAAATGGTCGTTTACCTGTGGCGTTTACTAAATGATGGAGCTTCGCCTGGCAGTTCAAGACCCGGTTCACCTGTGAACCAGTTTGCTCGATGAAAAATGGTTATTTATATGTCATATGGTATGCACATATAGTAAATCCCACCTTAGGTTATGCATTTTTCATGCATCATCTTTTTATTGTTAATGTTATACTTTAGAGAAGCATGATTTAATTATGTAAGAACATGCTCATGCATCATATAATATAAGAGTTATATTTATGCATGCATAAAAAGCATTGACATGCATCATCGTTATATTATAATTCTTATAGTATGAGGGTGTATGGAAAGCATGTTTACTTGGTTATTATGCGTATATAAAAGTTATGTATAGTAATGACCGGACATTGCATGAAGCATAACACATAAGTTTCTTTAGAAGGGTTATAAACACCTAGTTATGCGCAATGTGTTTTAGTTGTTTCTTTTTAAACGTTAAAGAGAAATTAGAACTAAAAGAAATAAGAAAGACATGCATGCTCACTTAGGTTTAATTCATGGTTTTAAAATGTTTAAAACTTGGATGACATAGACCTAAGATCACGGTTCTAATATGATTAGCAACCATTAGGCTTTAATCTTTTAATCAGTTTAATAGGATTAAATTGACTAATAAATGGTTAAAGTGTAACAAGTCTATCTATAAGGGACTTTTTGTCTAACGTGGGTTTTGTCTGGTATTTAAGTTGACAGAAACATAACACCCCTACCTGAGAACTTACCTGGAAAGGTGAATTAGATAGTTTTGATGCATGCATGTAAGTTAAGAACAGTCCATTAAAGTGTTTAAGTGTGACTACTTAAACTTGTTCATATTTCATAGACAAAAGTTGTTTATGAGCGGACTTAAAAAGATGACTCAGACTAAAATCAGTAGCCGGATTGTCTAGGTTAATGAACTCCTAACTAGAACATTCAGTGGGAGGTACTTGGGGCATATGATACTTCATTTAAACCTTTCACGTTTCTTCTATATAGTCCACACCGTGAGATCTACCCTCGACCTCATGGCACCTTGGGAGTGTCCCCCTAAAGGATGGTATTTGGGTAGGTCAATATCAAGGTGGATGAAGAGAGTGTTCATAGTATGTGGGAGCGGGAAGTACGACAGCATATCCCACGGTCTCTCTCATTGGATTGAATAAAGTTATTGTGCATCGCCTCGAGGAACCCTGGGAGTGTCCCCCTATAGGATGGCAGTTTTGCACGTTTCTTTATTTGATCTCCTATAAGAGGATAAGATTACTTAGTCTCTTCTCCTAATCTGCTTCTTCCCTATGGTGAGATCATTAGGGCAAGACTCTGGCACCGAAAGCGAGGGGTCACACTTATACGAAATTGTTAAAGGTTAACAGTTCTGGACCAAATAAATGGTGGCTGTTAGGTTCAATTCCAATAGTTGGTTCTGCCAAATGGTTGAGAAGGTTTCATCCTAGTGAAGGGGTATCTAATCACCCCACCAGTGGCGTTTGTCCTGCCTCACTAGGGCATCATTGCAAAAATAGAAGTCTTTCACTTAGGGTACTTGAAACCGTTTTGCAAAATTAATGGGTTAAAATGCGGTTTAGCAAAATCTAATAAAAGTTTTGTTCGTTTTTAGCAACAAGTTTTCAAAAATGGTCACAGCCACAATTGCTTTGCTTAGCGCCGAGAAATTAATTGGCGATAACTTTTCGACATAGAAACATATGATCACGACGATACTAATCATCGAGGATCTCATGTTTTCCCTTACGGAGGTCTGTCCTCCTATTCCAGCTCCAAATGCTGCTCGAATGTTTGAGAGCATACGAGCGATGGACACAGGTTAATGAGAAGGCCCGAGCCTATATCTTGGCAAGTATTAATGGCGTTTTGGCCAAGAAGCATGAACCCATGGTCTCAGCACATGAGATCATGGAGTCCCTATGGGGGATGTTTGGAAAACCGTCTTAATAGCTCAAGCATGAAACTCTTAAGTATATCTTCCACTCCAAACTGGAAGAAGGCACCTCTGTTCGTGAACATGTGCTTAACATGATGGTCCACTTCAATGTGGCAGAGTTGAATGGGTCTACCATCGATAAGGCAGCCAGGTTAGCATAATCCTGCATTCTTTACAGGAGAGCTTCCTACACTTTGTTAGCAATGTCATTCTTAACAACATGAAATACACCCTTACAACTCTCCTTAACGAGTTACAGACCTACCAATCTTTACTGAAAGGTAAGGAGAGAAAGAAGTCTAAGGAAAATGTTGCTTCATCTTCTAGAACATTCTATAGAGTTTCGACCTCAAGAATGAAGTCTGCACCTTCTACTTCTAACTCTGCAAAGGGGAAGAAGAAGAAGGGTGGTCAGGGGAAAGGGAAGGCGCCTGCTAACCTACCACCTGTCGCCCCAAGAAGGTGTCCGCCGCCCGTTGAAAAGGGAAAATGTTTCCACTACAATCAGGACAGACACTGGAAGAGGAACTGTCCTCACTGGCTGAAGGAAAGGAAGGCAGCCAAGGGTAAAGCCAAGATAGATAAAGGTAAATATGATTTACTTGACTTGAAACTTGTTTAGTGGAGAATGATGATTCTACCTTGATAATTGATTTAGGCACCACTAATCACGTTTGTTCTTCTTTTCAAGGGATGAGATCCTGGAAACAGCTGGAGGCTAATGAGATGACGATGCGAGTAGGCACTAGGCACGTCGTCTCAGTTGTGGCAGTGGGAGGGATCTAGTTAACTTTACATAATAGGTCTCTTGTTTTAAATGATGTATATATTGTTCCTGAACTTAAGAGGAACCTCATTTCTGTAAACTGCTTGCTACAATGTAAATACACTATTTTATTTAATGTGGATAAAGCGTTTATTCATAAAGATGGTGTTAATATTTGTACATCATATCTGGAAAGTAACTTGTATGTGCTAAGACCGTTAGCCATTAATTCCCTCCATAACACAGAGTTGTTTAAAACTTCCAAAACTCAATCTAAACATCAACGAATTTCTTCAAAAGAAAATGCCCAACTTTGGCATCTTCAATTAGGGCACATCAATCTCAATAGGATTGAGAGATTGGTGAAGAATGGCCTTCTAAGTGGTTAGAAGAAATTTTTTACCGGTGTGCGAATCTTGCCTTGAGGGTAAGATGTCTAAACGACCTTTTACTGGAAAAGGTTATTGAGCCAAAGAGCTTCTTGAGTTACTACATTCTAGCCTTCGTGGTCCTATGGATGTGCGAGCCTGAGGTGGCTATGTGTATTTTATCAGTTTTACTGATGATTACTTTAGGTATGGGTATGTTTATCTTATGCAACGAAAGTTTGAATCCTTTGAAAAGTTCAAAGAGTTCAAGGCTAAAGTTGAAAATGCATTGGATAGACAAATTAAAACACTTCGATTAAATCGAGGTGGAGAGTTTTCAGACTCGGCATTCCAGGACTATTTGATAGAACATGGAATCGTTTCCCAACTCTCAGCATCAGGTACACCTCAGTAGAATGGTGTAGTGAAAAGGAGAAATAGAACCTTGTTGGACATGGTTCATTTGATGATGAGTTACGCTTCCTTAGCGAACTCGTTTTGGGGTTTCATAGTGGAGACTGTGGTATACATACTCAGCTGTGTTCCTTCTAAGAGTGTTGCGAGAACACCTTTGGAGTTGTGGAACGAGCGTAAAGCTAGTTTACGTCACTTCCGCATTTGAGGTTTCCCTGCACATATGTTTGAGGCAAATCCCAAGAAGTTGGAACGACGGTTGAGGTTATGCCTCTTTGTAGGCTACCCCAAAAGTACACGAGGGGGTTATTTTTTATGATCTGTTGGAAAATAGAATGTTTGTTTCCACGAACACTACTCTCCTAGAGGAGGATCATATTAGGGAGCACAGTCCACGAAGTAAAGTCGTGTTGCTTGAGCTTTCCAATGAAAGTACTGAAACTTCAACAAGAGTTGTTGAAGAGCCTGCTGCATCAGCAAGAGTTGTTGATGGTAGTTCATCTAGGAGGTCGGTTCCACCTCAAGAGTTAAGGGAACCTCGACGCAGTGGGAGGGTTTCGGATCCGCCCGTTTGGTATCTGGGTTTCACGAAAATCCTTACTATGGTAGCAGATGGCGACATTGAGGATCCGTTGTCTTATCAGAAGGCAATGGAAAATGTCGACCAGGATGAATGGGTTAAGACCATGAATCTCGAGATGGAGTCGATGTACTTCAACTAAGTATGGGATCTTGTAGATCAGCCTGATAAGGTAAGATCTATATGTTGCAAAAACTTGGTGATGGGAAATTAGATATCAAATTACTCAACAACTAAAATCCCTTGGACGCAATATGCGATGCATGTTCTAAGGGTATGCATTGATTATCATGCGTCAATGGTCATGTGTTGAAGTGACTATGTGTTTCACTTAGTGACAGGAAATTAGACGTCAAATTACTCGACAACTAAAATCCCTTGGACGCAATATGTGATGCATGTTCTAAGGGTATGCGTTGATTATCATGCGTCGATGGTCATGCGTTGGAGTGACTATGCATTAACAGATGTATTCGATGACCATGCGTCCTGTCACAAGTTTTCTTACACTCGCGCCAAGTATAACGCGAACGTAAGTTTCTCGGGTGATCCAAGGTCGAACTCAGAGACTTGTCAAAATGAATACGGTGATGTGCATGCGGTGGTTTGAATAAAAGAATGAAAGGGAGGTTGCTAAGTTAACCCGACTCCTACTCTTAAGTAACAGACAACGCAATGAGAATATGAATGAAAGGTAGAGACACGAAAACTCTTGACATGAAATAGATGAATGGGAAAATAGATAAAATGTGGAGAGGATTTCATTGCAACCCTTAAGAGTGACCGCAAAGGCAACCTTAGTCAACACAAGCCATGCGATCATGCTACACACACTAAAAGCCTAAATATAGGACGTATACGGTGGGTATGCATAAGTGTCGAGATGACCGCATACAACCACCATATCCTACTTCCTAGATGCATGCAATATCCTATCCGTAGGGTGCATATGCTGTGTGACAGTAAACGAAGCTTATCTCTAAGTTCCCCATTCTTGCCTATGCGTTCCAATCTGCTCTCCCGAGTCTTAGATTTGGGTTTTAGACTACTCTCCCAAGTATGCCTAAATGATGAATGAAGCGCTCATAGGACAAGGTAACCGCATGAACTTTGCTGAGCTAAGATTATTCCTATCCCTAGTGAACAATGACTTACATTGCTTAATGCGACCAACCACTTATCCTCCCGGGCAGTTGATTGTTGCTGTCTTTACTCATAGACAAGTAATGCGTTCGCCTATAGACAGACATTGTCGCAGCTTCACACTAAGCAAATAAGGTTTTCTCACATACTCCCACAACGCACACCTCTCAATGGGTTACTACATGCTTCATATCCCTAATCTACATGACTAAGTATGCGATACCCAAGCAATCTCACTAAGTGTTGCAATGAAAGTAAGGATGCTAAGTAAAGAAGATGGAGATGGAATTGAAGGAAACATAGAAATGTATTTAACACAAATGTATTATTTTCTTAATCACAAAATGTATACAATACAATATAAGAAAAGAAAGGAAAATTAAATGACCGATTGGAAGCAGAGACTTGCTTCTAGTGGATGTGCGTCAAGGCTGTCAGTGGTGCCATGGATGGGTGGATGCTTTCATTCCACCAACCTTGCGTTGATCTCTTTATCATGCATTATCATGTAGCCGCAATCATTCGGTGTCCGCATTCACTTAATACTGCAACTCTACATGGTGACCGCAATCGCTTGACAAATGCAATTCCCATGCGATGGACGCATGCGACTGATTACTGCAACATCCATGCATTGATCAAACACGTTCGCCTTTGCGATGGAGTGTTTCTCCACATGCAGTCGTCTATGCGGTGGTCCAGTTTTTGCATCTGCATTCACTTTCTGTATTAGCTACAAAAATAGAACGTTGAACGCATAATAACACATAATAACAGGTTAGCTGAGATTCATCATGCTGAACGATGCAAGCTCACTTTTCTCATGGATTCCTAGCACAACTGCCACATATTCTACTTAACAACCTTCATAATTCTAAGTAAAAGGCCTAAGATGACATGCATTTCTGCATGTCATCAGTCACAAGTGTTGTGACTTGTCACAGATGGTCTAATCCTGATCATTTGTGTAGGCGACATGCGAGCGGAAACGTCCTATACAAAGACCTGACCACGAAGTGTTAACGTCTCATTATATAACACCATTCATGACAGAGACTTCACTTCACTAGGAGAACCATAGGTAACATGACCTCAATTCTGAGTGAGTTGAGAACTTCTGTCATTGAGGGCGGTCCTTTGATTTACATGGGTGTGAGTGGCTAGGTCACCAACTCAAACCTACCACTTTAGGGATTCGTCTGATTTGGGAGTTGGGAACTCAACTACACAAGATGAAATTCACTCTTTCCCTGAAGTAGGGGCAAGTAGATAGATAGATCCCTTAAGAGTTGATTCTAAGGCTTGAACGATGTGGCGCCACACACCTTCTCTTAGCCCGAGAGGTGTTCACACATAGTTGTACTATGTTGTATTGTTCATTAGAGGAATCAGTGGTACTTAAGGAGTAAGATGTAACTACAGGGGAAAAACGGTAAATTGGCTCAGTTGTACTTACGAGCATCTGTGAAGGGTCATCGTTTGGTTATATCCGATGGACATAGAAATATATATATGGTAACAAGAGTTCAACTATTGGTCTTTACTGGAATGCCTAGCTGTTAACGGATCGTGGATCTCATGGCTAAAGAGTTTAGTCAGTTATTCACGTACCATCGAGCCACAGGTCTATAAGGTCCCTTAGTAGCTTGGATAAAGTCAAGAATAAGTTTTTGGGTCAGTTTGAAATGTTCAAATTGACAAAAGAGAGTTCGATTATATATGATATAATTGACTAAATATATGAGATACATTATTTTGGAGGAAATTAGATATAAATATGATTTATATCAAGTAGAGGAGAAATTACTATAGTAGATATATGATATCAAGCTATATGTTAAGAATATAATATGACTATATTAATTAATTAATTAATTAGGCGGTTATGTGATAGTTGGCCAAGAATTTCTCCGAAATCGTGCGGAAGTGGGAAAATCAAATTTGGTTTTTGTAACTGAAGAATAAAATGAAAATTTTTTTCATTTCGTAAAAAGTTCGAAAATTCGCTCACGATGTGAAAACTTCATAATCGCTTAACGTTGAGAGCCTATACGATAGTGTCCATCGTCCTAAACGATCGCACACCCACGCACTAAACGATCACACGCAATTTCTAAATGATCGCTTAGCACGCCAAGCAGACCTAAACGATCGCTTAACATTTGCTAGATGATTACTTAGTAAAACCTACACGATCGTGTACCTTTCTCTAAACGACAAGCACCCGACTATATGATAGTCATCTACTATCTCCCACTTGCTTGTTCGTTTTACATGATCGTCTTTTCCCCTCCCTCTACCAATTCCATCAAAGTCCACTCTTTGGATTCTCACTCTGAGAATACCAAGGGTTTCGAGTGATGGTGTCATCCCCAGTTGTTGTTGGTTCATGCACTGCCAATCGTGTAGACAACCGTGGTGCTGCTAGGCGATTATTTGTTAGGCAATAAGGAATAAAGAGGAGTTTCTTCTGCTGGACTGAGTTCGATTGAAGATTGTCTTCAACTGGTACATTTACTCAATCTTTTGTACTTTAATTTTTAAAGCATGCCTATAATTAGTGTTACAATGCATATCTGTTTGTTAGATTGTATGTGTGGTAGTTCGGTCATAATGAAATTGGAAAGATCAGAACCCGCTCATGGATACTCTTATTGAAGAGTTCCTTCAGGGATGTGATTCCATGTTCTATCATATAGTTCTGGAATTCGAGGTCCATATACTCTCCACCATGATTAGATCGTAGTGTTTTTATCTTTTTACCTAACAAGTTTTCAACTTCAGCCTTATATTCCTTGAACTTGTCAAGAGCGTCAAACTTATGTTGCATTAGGTATAGATACCCATATCTCTAATAATCATCTATGAAAGAGATGAAATATTCATACCCACCTCAATCTTTAACACTCATCGGACCCAGAGGTCTGAATGTATAAGCTTCAAGGTTTCTTCGACTCTATAACCTTTTCCAGTAAAAGGTCATTTGGTCATCTTGCCTTCAAGGCATGATTCACATACTGCAAGGAGTTTTCTTCTAAACTTTTTAGAGGTCCATATTTCACCGACTTCTCAATCCTATTGATTTTGATGTGACCTAACCTCAGATGCCAAAGATGGGAGTTTTCCTTAGGAGAAACCTTTGGTCTTTTTGTAGTTGTCGTTATTATGAACATTTCAGTATTAAGCAAGGCTTTTATGACTAACGACCTTAGTACATATAACTTATTTTCCATTGAGCCAAACCAATCTCCATACCATTCTTGAATATAAATATTTTACTCTCAGAAAAGGAGATGGTATAACCTTGTTCCATTGAGCCAAAACCAATCTCCATACCGTGGTTAGTAGAACCTGAATCCAGTATCCAGGCAGAATCATCATTCTCTACCAAACACATCTCCAAGATAAATAAATCACATTTACTATCTTTAGACTTCTTCCTCTTCTGGAGAGTAGTGGGATCAGTATCAGAACCTAAATAAGCTCCAAGTTCCATTTCAGAGAACAATTCTCTCGATGAACTTCATCAGAGTCAGCAACAATTGCTTTATCGTTTAGTGCCTTGACATTCAAGAAAGACTGGAGATTATCTTTGGAACTGACACTACTGGTTTCTTTGTCATCCATTCCTTTTTGCTCAAAAAGTGAGAACTGATGTTCAAATAATTCTTGCAACGAGTCCATGATCTTACATGCAATGATCATGGTCTCAACCCTTTTAGCCAATGCATCAGGTATGCTAGCCAAAATATGAAGCCGGGACATTGAGTTAGCCTTCATCCACACCTCATATGCATTACGAACATTTTGCGGTGCATTAAGGGTCGGGACTTGAGGACACTCCTCAACCATGACAAATTGGAGGTCGTTTACCACGAAATATATCTTAAAAGACTCTTTCCAATGTATGTAATCGGTCAAATTAAAAGAGGCAACTAATAGAAAAGCATTCATATTGCTGAAAAACAAACACATTGATCTACATTAGATTTTAGCAAATACTCTTTAAAAACAAAATCCAATATGGTTTAGCAAAACTGAAATGAACCTTGTGACATCTAGTTTCACAATGGCGCTTCAGTAGTTTAGGACAAAAGCCACCGAAGGGTAGTCAATTTATCCCTCCTCTGAATTGAGACACTCTCAACTAGTCATTAATACCATAACAACTCTTGTTCCTATAATGACTAGCTATCATTGATTTGGTCAAGAAATCATTAATTTGCTTAACAATTTCTCGTAAGTGTGACCCTTCATTTTAGATCCTAGAGTTCCACCCCAAGCAGCCAATCCGAAGGGAAAAAATCCGATTGGGGCAAAAACTAAAGCGACCATATCCATTTCTAGAGTTCACTTTGATATTGACCAACTACAAAAAAACCATCCGAAGGGGGACGCTCCTAGGGCACCACGTGGTCGTGCAAGAAGATCTCACGGTGAGAACCAATGAAGGAGACTGCAGGACATGTTGACACACATACTTCACCTACTTACTATAAACACTCTCTCCTTCCACCTTGATATTGACTCATGCAAACACCATCCGAAGGGGGATGCTCCTAGGGCACCACGAGGCCAAGCATGAATCTCATGGCGTGAACATTCAGGGAGAAACATGAGTAGAATTGACATATCATATATATCTTTTCCTCCTACTTAGTATTTTATAACCTATTTAGTTTACTTAGAAAAAAACACGGCTAAGAATTTTAACTAAGTAACTTTTTAGGTTTGCCCAAAAGTAACTCTTACTTGGGAAATTTGAACAACTTTTTTATCATCATCCATTAAACTCTTTAATGAAGTCTTTGATCAACTGTTGCATGCTTGTAGCAAGTCTATCTAATTCACCTTTCTAGGTAGGTTCCCAGGTAGGGGTGTTTCGTTTCCGTCAGCTTAAATACTCTAGCCTAGCCAGAACCAGCCTTAGACAAAAGGTCCCTTATAGATAGATTTAATACAAATTTAATCTTTTATGGAAATCAATTTAATCCTATTAAACCGATTCAAAAGATTAAACTTAGGTATCTAATCTCATTAGAACCATTAACTTAGATCTCTCTCAATCCAATTTTAAAACCCTTTTAAAACATGAGTTCACCTAAGTTTGCATGCAACTCTTTCTTATCGATTTTAGTTCTAATTTCCATTATAACGCTTATAACCGGAAACAACAAAAACCATCCACAATGCAAAGCAACACATACAAGGCATTCATAACTCTTAAAAATAAGCCTAAGTGTCATGCTCCATGCATTGTCATTCATTACTACTGGTATATAACACTTATAGAACAAAGCAATGAACCAAGCATACATGTTCTCATTCACCCTTATACTATAACTCTTATAATATAAAGATGATGCATGAATATGCTTAATGCATGCATAAATATAACTCTTATATTTCATGATGCATGAGCATGCTTTCTTGTAATTTCATCATGCCAATAACTATATTATAACACTTATAATATATGATGCATGAATAAAATGCATAACCTAAGGTGGGTTTTAAATCTATATGTCATACACTATGGCATATAAACAAACATACATCTCATGTATATTAAGTAAAAGATGATGAACCGGGATAATTAGCCTCAAATCCAAAAAAAAGTAAGCTAACTATTACAAAGAGCAATGAGTTTATCGATTCAAACAGGCAAATTGGGTCTTCAACCGTCTGGGTGAAGAACACGTCTCCTTGATTGTGTAACAACTCCTTGTGATCGTCTACACGATAGAGTAAACTAAGGTTATTTTATGATATGGAATTGTGGATGATATGCGATGATGAAATTGCATTGAGCACTCAAGTTTTCTCAATGGAATCCAAGTTTAAACCCCACTGAGTTCCTGGTAAGTCTAGGGTCGAACTCAAGGACTTGGGAAAATAATATGCGGTGGTAATTTTTATGAAAACTTTGTGGTAACCGGTAACTCAAATGATTGTTGGTTTGTTTGTTGATTGCGATAATGAAAAATAAACAAATGCGGCGAATTTGAGAAAAGTCAGTTGTGTGATAGATGCACCAAGTATGCGGATGAACGGGTTGAGAAGGTCTTTAGCTAGCGTTACTTGGGAATGCGTCAGACTATGCGATCATGCTACAACCATGCACAGCAAGTCATTTTCCAATGCAAATATGGTGCTCCTAAGTCTAGGATGCATGTGTTGAATGCAAAAGTGTCCATAGAGCTTATTCCTAAGTCTCTACTCTTTACCTATGCAATGATGCAAAATGCATAAAGGCAAGATGATCGCATACAATAATATCCTATCTCTAGATTGCATGCGATGCGTTAATAGCAAATAGTGCTTATTTCTAAGCTCCCATCTCTTGATTATGCATTCTAATCTAACTCTCATGAGCCTAAATTCTGACCTAACCTTCCCAAGCCTAGATCATGTCCTTAGACTACTCTCCCGAGTACCTCTAATGGACGAATGAAGCATACATAATACAAGATAATCGCATAGAATGAAGATCCCCAGTTAAGCTAGCTAAGTGCTTCTCAACCCATTCAACAGATTTAGCTACTCATGCGTAAATAACAGAGAGTGAACAGATATAGAGAAGTAAATTCTATTTCTATAAATGAGTTTTAAGTACAAAATAACAATGGAAGATAAAGGTAGAGAGCCTGGTAGAAATTCCTTGCTGACCAAGGCTTTTACACTGTCAATCTCTATTCGGTTCAAAAGATATTCCTGCTTCTGTAGAAGTCGACCCTCTCTCTAATCTTGAAGCTTTTGGCACTCTCCTAAGCTTATCGAAATGATCTATCGGCACAACTTCCTTCTTTCGTGTCCGCCTTAAAGTAAAAGAAAATCTAAGAACAAGGCTAAACTATAAACAGAACTTGTAAAACTCGTGAACCCTTGTGTACCCCTTTTCTGAAGGATGCCTTTGGTATTTATAGAACTTCCAGGGTGAAGGGTGGCTTCTCTCTCATGTTTGCACAGATGGGACGACTTTAATTCCCTGACTAATGTGTCGAATATTTGTCCCCGAAAAGTTGAATGTACTTGTTATCGTTAGCGGCTGTCAACTTAATTCAGATTCGACTGTCATCAGCTTTCTGTCCCATCGTGATTAATTATGCCTTTCACCCAGATGCGCCCACTATGTTGCGCCGACCAAGTTGCGGCAATCCTTCTTGAGCAGATGTTTGCGAACACAAACACCGCAAAGCCTTGCAGTAATGCTGCACTCGATCAATGATTTCCTATGATCGCAATTTCCGCCTATCGTCAACGCATATTCTGCATAAAAATACAAAAATCAATTGTTCCTATGCGATGAACACATGCGACCGCAATATTATGAATTTGATGATTTTTGGACGCAATTTAACATATTTTATCAACGCAAGCCAGCATTGTTTAAGAACTTAGCACTATGATAACGTACATTTCTGCCCGTTATCACACCCCCAAATTTAAACAATGCTTGTCCTCAAGCATAATCTAAAGGTTTCCTTTAGCAAGTCTACCACAATGTTTTTTTCCTAGATTTCTCGAGGATACTTCATTCAGCTCTTATACTCTAAAATTTCCTTAAGTCTTATCAAAGTCTCTTCTTAAAATATTTCTAAGACCTAGGGATCGAAAACTTAACTTTCAAAAGGACTTTACTAAATTTCGGAACATCGCATGATTTATTTCAAAAAGAAAACTTTTCCACTGGGGTGTCAAATGATTTTATCCTTGCATATTTCTTGACATTATTATGTTTTTTCTGACCTTGCGCTGATCCATGTGTCTTGCCTTCATTTTGGCTTGCCCCCACGTGTGTCATGCGAACATCCAACTTCGAGCAATGCACTCTTTCTCAGACTAAACTCATACCTACTTGGCAGTGGAGTTGCAGTCATTTATTTATGCGTTGATCTTGTTGACTTGCTTTTGTTTTGGCTTGCCCCCACGTGTGTCATGCGGACATCCAACTACGGGTAAGTGCCTTTCACAACTTAAGTCTTATCAACATGGGTTTCCCATTGCGTTGACAGTGGAATTGTTATTCTCAATTTTTTTTTTCAAAATAGCAAGGTCGAAAATAAATACCTCACCCCCAAATTTAAAATGCGACAATGTCCTCATTTCCAAAAGATTGAAATAAGTCATGCGATGTTCTTAGAAAACTTCGTAAAGAGAGTTTGAAAGAAAGCTAGCAAACCCCTAACTTCTAGAAATATTGCATGAGGTGACTATCTTAAGGTTAAGTTGACTCTAGTATATACGAAAGAAATAGAAGCATGTTTTTCATCATTGAAATCATAATTGGCAAAGAGACAGCATGCGGTAACTTACTAACTTCATCAATATTAAATAATTGCGGTAGTCAAAGAGGATGCGATGATAAAAATTTTGACTAAAATGCGATGCAATAGTGCAAAATTTGAAATAGAGATAAGGAAGAATACACCCTCAAATTTGCGTTGTCACCTGCATTGTGTATTGATGCATCCTTCTTTGTAGCGTTCTATCTTCTTTGGATTGCGGTGACAGAGTAAGATAAATTGCTTCTTCATGTAACATCTCCACAATCCTATGCCTCAATCGTTGTAAGAAAAAAACAGTGAGAGGGTCAAGTGATTTTAAACGAAACAACATTTTTTTAGAATAAGAATAGATAAAGCTGAAAGGATATGGTGTAATGAAAATTAGAGTAGTAGAGAAAAGTTGAAGATTCCATGATTCCCAAAACTTATGTCCCTGATGAATTTTGATCGTCTGATAGCACAAGGATCACCTACTTCCTTCTTCATTCAAGGTTTCTTAGTTCCACGGACTCGACTTGGCGATGCCAGCCTCTCCATGATACGTTTTTACTCGTTGCCCATTAACTTTAAACGTACGACTCCCATTTTCTATCAACTCCACCACACCATATTGGAATATTTCTTTAATGATGAATGGTCCGAACCAGCGCGATTTTAACTTGCCAGGAAAGAGTCGTAGCTGTGAATTGAAGAGCAAGACCTTTTGTCCCACATGGAGATTCTTACCGCATATGTGTTTGTCATGTCAGCGCTTTGTGCACTCCTTGTAAATCTTTGCGTTTTCATATGCGTTAATCTTCCATTCTTCAAACTTGACCAGTTGATGTTTTCGTGCTTCTCCTGCTTTCTTCAAATCAAAGTTCAGCTTCTTTACTGCCCACAGTGCCTTATATTCCAACTCCGAAGGAAAATGACATGCCTTACCAAATACCAACGCATATGGGGACATACCTATGGGTGTCTTAAATGCAGTCAGGTATGACTGCATCGTCGAGCTTTGTTGCTCGATCTTTTCGTGAAGGCCTTACTACCTTCTTGAGTATAAGTTTAATCTCCCAATTGGACACCTCGGCCTAACCATTTGTCTGCAGATGGTATGCGGTGGCCATTTTGTGGAGAATGTTGTATTTGCACAGCAGCTCCTTAACGGTATGATTGACAAAGTGAGACCCCTATTCACTTATTATGGCACGTGGGCTGCCAAAACGAGTGAAAATGTTTTTTTTTCAGGAATTAAGAGACTATCGTTGCATCACTTACGGCGCATGCCACTGCCTCTACCCACTTGGATACATAGTCGATGACTAATAAAATATATTGTTTACCATTCGAGGGAGGGAATGGTCCCATGAAATCAATACCCCACACGTTGATCAATTCAAGCTCCAAAATGGTGTTCATTGGCATTGCATGTTTCCATGAAATGTTACCTGTGTGTTGGCATCGACCACACTTCATTACATAGTCAACTGCTTCCTTAAACAATGTTGGCCAAAGAATCCACCCTGTAAAACCTTGGCTGCGGTGCGCTGTCCTCCAAAGTGCCCACCATATGGTGAGTCATGACACTGCGATAATATGTGCTGTTGAGCAGCATTTGGTACGCATAGTCGCAGAATCTGGTCTGCCCCCCTTTTTGTACAGATTCAGCTCATCCCAATAATAATATATGCATTCATGTTTGAGCTTCCTCTGTTGGTGGTAGGTATAATCTTCAAGAAATTTTCCGCAAACCAGATGGTTGACTATATCAGCATACCAAGGCAATTCTTCAATGTGGAACAGTTGCTCATCCGGGAACACCACACTCACCTCTGACTCATTGCGGTCAACCTCAGGATTCTCTAATCTGGACAAGTGATCTGTAACTTGGTTCTCCGTCCCCTTTCGATCAATTATTTCTATGTCAAATTCTAGAAAGAAGAGGACCCATTTGATCAACCTCGACTTTGTGTCCTTCTTTGTCATTAAGTACTTTATTGCTGAGTGATCAGTATGGATGAGTACCTTTGTCCCCAGCAGATATGCTCGAAATTTTTCCAACGCAAAAATTATCGCCAGAAGCTTTTTCTCTGTATTGGTGTAATTGGTCTGAGCAGGATTTAATGTCTTACTTGCATATGCGATGAGATGTAAGATTGTTTTTCTCTTTTGTGCCAAAGCTGCTCCCATCGCATACCCGCTTGCATCGCACATTATTTCAAAAGGAAGTGTCCAGTCCGGTGCAATTAACACAGGTGCGGTAATCAGCGCATTCTTCAAAACTTGATTGCATAGAGGCAGTTGTCGTCAAAATCAAATTTTTTGTCAGCCTCTAACAACGCACTCAGTGGTCGTGCTATTCTAAAAAATTCTTTGACAAAGCGTTTGTAGAATCCAACGTGCCCCAAGAAACTTTGTATAACCTTCATGCTTGTTGAAGGTGGAAGTTTTTCAATTGCTTTGATTTTTGCTTTATCCACCTCCAACCCGTCTCGGGAAACCTTATGCCCCAACATTATGCCTTCCTTAACCATAAAATGGCATTTTTCCCAATTAAGCACCAGATTCGTCTTTTCGCATCTCTTCAATATCTTCTCCAGGTTGGCTAGACAAACTTCATAGGCGTGCCCATAAATAGAGAAGTCATCCATAAAGATTTCAACAGAGTCCTCAAGATAGTCTGAAAAGATGGCCATCATGCACATTTGGAACGTGCTTGGCGCATTGCACGAACGACATGCGGCGAAAAGTAAAGGTCCCATATGGGCAGGTGAATGTGGTCTTGTCTTGGTCTTCTGGAGCTATCATAATCTGGTTGTACTCGGCATAACCATCCAGAAAGTAGTAAAAGTCATTTCCAGCTAGACGGTCTAGTATTTGATCAATGAACGGCAGAGGGAAATGATCTTTCTTTGTGGCTGCATTCAGCTTGCGGTAGTCCATGCAAATGTGCCACCCAGTGACGGTCCTTTGCGGTATTAATTCATTGTTTTCATTCAGGACTACCGTCATGCCACCCTTTTCGGCACACACTGCACGGGGCTGACCCACGTGCTATTTGCTATAGGATAAATAATGCCCGCATCTAACCATTTAATGATCTCCTTTTTAACGACCCCTTTCATCGCAGGGTTGAGCCTGCACTGATGTTCGATCGTTGCTTTGTGGTCCTCTTCAAGACGAATGCAGTGCATACAGTACGTTGGGCTAATTCCTCTAATGTCGGCAAGCGTCCAGCCGATTGCTCGCACATGCTTCCTCATAATGCTCATCAATGTATTTTCCTGGTCTTCATTAAACTCAGAGGAAATAATAACAGGCAGCTTCTCATTCTGCCCCAAAAACGCGTACTTTAAATGATTCGGTAGGGTCTTTAGTTCCAATGTTGGTGGTTCTACTAGGGATGGTTCCGTTGTTTTTCTTTTTTATTTTTCTATTGGCTCTTCTTCTTGGTTTATGATCATCTCTTCTTCCTTGCTTGTATTTGTTATGATCGCATTACAGGCAGCAACGAATGCTTGCATCCTCTTTTTCATTCTCTTCGTCAAAATTTTTTTCTTCAATCAAATTTTGGTCGTCGTCTGAGTCATGCAGGTCTTCTTCATCAGCAAACTTCATGGCACGAATTATGTTGAACTTGAGCTTCTGTCCGTTGATGCTCAAAGTGATCTCCCCTTTATGAACATCAATCTGGGCACGACCTGTTGATAAAAATGGTTGCTCTAGTATGATAGGCACATCCTTGTCGGCCTCGTAATCCAAAATGATGAAGTCGACTGGTAGGATAAATTTGTCAATGGTCATCAGCACATCCTTCACCTTTCCCTCTGGATGTACTAGAGATTTATCGGCCAATTGGAGAGTCACGGTTGCGGGCACAAGTTGCCTCACATTTAGCTGCTTAAAGATCGACAGAGGCATCAAATTGATACTGGCTCCAAGATCACACAAGGCTTGCCCGATGTATAGTCCTCCTATGGAGCAGGGTATAGTAAAGCTCCTAGGATCGTTCATCTTCGGTAGAATTATTGATTTTGAACTTTGTGTTAACGCTACTGTGGCAAACTTACCAGTGCTCCTCTTCTTGGTTACCATCTCCTTCAAAAACTTCGAGTATGTAGGCATTTCCTCAATCGCTTCACTGAATGGGATGTTAATATGTAATTACTTTAGCATATTCAGAAAGCGTTGGTACTGTACCTCTTCATTCTTTTTCCTTCTAAGTCTCTGTGGGAAAGGTGGTAACTGCACTATCACGGTCCCCTTCTCAGTTGGCTTTGAGGTGGATGTAACTTCTGGCTCTATTACTTCTTTTTCTCCTTCTCCTTCTTGTGTCACTGCAATTTCAAGTTCTGCCGAAATGGGAGCAATCCACTTCGCAATGTCACAACCTGACATTGCTCTTTACCTGATCCCCCCGGGTTGCGTGGGTGTTCTGTTGAACTCGACAGAGCCCCTTGTGGTCTATTCTTCAGCTCACTTGCAATCTGGCTCATCTGTAACTCTAGGTTATGGATGGACGTAGCCTGACTTTGAAGCACAGTTTCATTTTTTTCTATATATTGCTTAAATAGGCTCTCCAAGGAAGAGGATTGCGGTGGTTGCGAGCTACTAGCTTGATTGCTCGTCTGACCGTTATTGCTCGGGAAGAATCTAGGTGGCCTTTCTTTCTACGCCACGGATTGGAAGTTCTGTTGCTGATTCTTCAATGCAAAATTGGGGTGGTTTCTCCACCTGGGGTTGTAGGTATTCGAAAAGAGATTATTTTTACAAAGTAAACGGACTGTGGATTTTGTGGGCATTCTTCCATCGTGTGCCCATCGTCGCAAGTTGCACACCTTGCGGTGTTTTGACTGATTGCGTTGATTTGCCCATTTTGCAGTGTTGGGCTGCTGATCGCAATTCCCTGAATTAAGTTCATCATTGCGGTCATCTGATTTTGTAGTGAAGCAATAACACCGTTACTTGTGTCGTTATCTTTAATTCTCAATCTCTGATCACTCTCTCTCCAATCCTCATGGTTTTTAGAGATGTGATCCAAGATATTCTTAGCCTCGTCATACGTTTTATCAAGCAGACTACCAGCGGCTGCCGCATTGGCAGCGATCTGCGAAGTGGGATTCAAACCATGATAAAAGATTTCCATCTGAAGGCAGTCTGGCAATGCATTGTATGGACAATCTCGGACCAACCTCATAAACCTCGCCCAGGCATCGTTGAGCGGTTCGTCCATGTCTTGTTCAAAATTTTTTATGAGTTTCTTTCGTTTAGCATTCTCAGTTGGCGAAAAATATTTCTTCATAAATTTCTCCACGACCTGTTCCCATGAAGTGATCTCCCCCGGGTCGATAGAATATGCCAATTTCCTTTTCTGATCACAAAGAGAAAATGGGAACAAAGTTAGTCGAACATCTTGGGCAGAGATGTTCGGGAACACAAAAGTATTGCAGATTTCGATAAAGCTGCAGAGGTGGGCATGCGGGTACTCGCCACGCCGGCCTTCGAATTGTCCTGCAGTCTAGATCATTTGCAACATCAACGATTTCATTTCGAATCTGCTTCCATCGAGGGTAGGCCTCATGATACCTGGAGAGAAATCATAGAGGTTTGGCGATGCATAGTCCCTAATGGGTCTATTGTGATCGTTTGCCAGTAGGATTGGATTCGCCATGACGTTGTTTTCGTTTGGTGCTCCGTTTTCAGGCTGCTCTGCCATCTCTTCTTTTTCTGACTGTTTTGGCGGTCTCTTAATCTTTGTCTAAATGTCCTCTCAATCTCTGAGTCATAATTCGCTAGAGATTGAGAGTCTGCAAAGAAATCAGAAAAATTACCGTTAGCACACTATTTTGCCGAAGTCCCCGGCAACGGCGCCAAAAACTTGATGCGTTATTTATGATATGGAATTGTGGATGATATGTGATGATAAAATTGAGTTGAGCACTCAAGTTTTCTCAATGGAATCCAAGTGTAAACCCCACTGAGTTCCTGGTAAGTCCAGGGTCAAACTCAAGGACTTGGGAAAATAATATGCGGTGGTAATTTTTGTGAAAACTTTGTGGTAACCCATAACTCAAATGATTGTTTGTTTGTTTTTTGATTGCGATAATGAAAAATAAACAAATGCGGTGGATTTAAGAAAAGTAAGTTGTGTGATAGATGCACTGAGTATGCGGATGAATGGGTTGAGAAGGTTTTTAGTTAGCATTACTTGGGAATGCGTCAGACTATACGATCATGCTACAACCATGCACAACAAATCATTTTCCAATGCAAATGCGATGCTCCTAAGTCTAGGATGCATGTGTTGAATGCAAAAGTGTCCATAGAGCTTATTCCTAAGTCTATACTCTTTTCCTATGCGATGATGCAAAATGCATAAAAGCAAGGTGACCGCATACAATCATATCCTATCTCTAGGACGCATGCAATGCGTTAATAGCAAATAGTGCTTATTTCTAACCTCCTATCTCTTGATTATGCGTTCTAATCTAACTCTCCCGAGCCTAGATTCTGACCTGATCTTCCCAAGCCTAGATCATGTCCTTAGACTACCCTCCCGAGTATCTCTAATGGATGAATGAAGCATACATAATACAAGATAATTGCATAGAATGAAGATCCTCAGTTAAGCTAGCTAAGTGTTTCTCAACCTATTCAACAGATTTAGCGACTCATGCATAAATAACAGAGAGTGAACAGATATAGAGAAGTAAATTCCATTTTTATAAATGAGTTTGAGTACAAAATAACAATGGAAGATAAAGGTAGAGAGCCTGGTAGCAATTCCTTGCTGACCGAGGCTTTTACACTATCAATCTCTATTCGGTTTAAAAGATATTCCTGCTTTCGCAGGAGTCGACCCTCTCTCTGATCTTGAAGCTTTTGGCGCTCTCCCAAGATTACCGGAACGATCTGTTGGCACAACCTCCTTCTCTCGCATCCGCCTTAAAGTATAAGAAAATCTAAGAACAAGGCTAAACTATGAATAGAACTTGTAAAACTTGTGAACCCTTGTGTACCCCTTTTCTGAAGGATGCCTTTGGTTTTTATAGAACTTTCAGGGTGAAGGGCGGCTTCTCTCTCATGTTTGCACAGATGGGACGGCTTTAATTCCCTGGCTGATGCGCCGAATATTTGTCATCGAAAAGCTGAATGTACTTGTTATCGTTAGCGGCTGTCAACTTAATTCAGATTCGACTGTCATCAGCTTTCTGTCCCATCGTGATTAATTATGCCTTTCACCCAGATGCGCCCACCATGTTGCACCGACCAAGTTGGGGCAATCCTTCTTGAGTAGATATTTGCGAACACAATCACCGCAAAGCCTTGCGGTAATGCTGCGCTCGACCAATGATTTCCTATGATCGCAATTTTTGCCTTGCGTCAACGCATATTCTACATAAAAATAAAAAAAAAATCAATTGTTCCTATGCGATAAACGCATGCGACCGCAATATTATGAATTTGATGCTTTTTGGATACAATTTAACATGTTTTATCAACGCAAGCCAGCATTGTTTAAAAACTTAGCACTATGATAACGGGCATTCTACTCGTTATCAAACGCTGTATGAACATAATCGATCGTTTAGCAACGATCATGTACCTTTGACTATGCGATGAAGCATAAAGGCCACACGATCGTGGAGCGCGCATCGTGCAATGCAAGTCTTTAAGATCAAGTAAACGACAATAATGCGGTGAGGCATGATCATCTAAACGATCGCTGAGCAAGGAAAAGGTATCGTATACCGGGTGATCGTGTAGTCGATGACTATGCGATGAAACATGCTGAACTACACGATCGTTTAATGCATGCGCCTTTTATTAAACGATGAGCATCACATACTCTATTTGATCGTTTACTCCACGCGTCCACGCGATTAAGCAACTAAACTACACGATAGAGTAAACCCTTTACCCCATCGTTTACCATTAACTAAACGATCGTTTAGTAAATACTACACAATCACACAGAACTTTTCTACACGATCGTTTACCTGGGCTACACGATACGACCAACCTTTGGTCTTCTTCCTCAATGAGAACGACATCTCCACGCTTTGAAACTTCATCACGAACGACTCAAACAACTTCAAACACTTTGAATACAAACTCGATTGTTTGTTAATTATGCCCAAAAATGCAAGGGTCCTTACAGACTAACACTTTGTAAACTTAAAGAAAGCTTTAAATAGAGGCAACTATCCCGTAAGCATTTATCAATGTTAGCTCTCAAAAAGAGCTATTATTTTTAGCTTAATTTAGGCTTGTTAATGGATTTTATGTGTTTATTTTCTTATTTTGTAAGCTTCGTGTTTGTTTTTCTTCAAACCCCCAATCCGCTCTCGCTCGCCGCTACTAACGGGGTCTCGGTTGATTTCCCTTCCTCATGAATCAAGGAGGTAAAACCAAGAAATCGGAGTCAAACGGGACTGATTTGAAGATATTTGGAGGTGATTTGAGCTGTTAGGCTTCAAAATAGTGAAAATTACGAAACTGCCACTGCACTGTCACAGCGTTGCAATGCTAGCCTGACGCTCTACCCTGACACTCTAAGGCAAAATGTGCAGCGTTGCAACACTATTTTACAGCGTCGCGATGCTGCAAACTTTGATGGACGGACATGGTTAGCACGCGTGCAAGTGAGCATTGCAACGCTGTTTTCAGCATTGCGACGCCGCGATCTTTCCTATAAATACTCCCTTTCGTCTTTAGGTCAAAATATGTCGAATTTTGGAGGCCGAAGTTAATCTTTATTCTTCTTCCTTTTTCTTCAATTTTTAGTATCTTTAGGTTAGTTTTTGTTTGTTTTGGGTTTTTGTTTGTTTTGGGTTGTAATTGATGGATTGGAGGTTTGTTCTTGATTGGTCTATGAATTGAGAGAATCTCTATCTAATTTCTTTAAGCAAGAGTCTTATGTTAATTTCTTGAATATTTTCTAATTAATTTAACTGTACTCTTGTGAATTCTTTGGTTGGATTCATTTTAATCTTAATAGAGTTTCGATAAATTCTACTGACAAATTAATTTGTTGAAATTCTTGTTTGCAAAATCATTCTAGCCTATGCATCATTGATTTATTTAGTTGCAAGTATTAGGATCGCATGTTTAGGGCCTAAACTTTTTTTGGCCAAACTCATGTATGCCCTAGTATAACTTTCCAAATAAATCATGCTACAAGATATGACTTTCTGGCTTGTAGTATGTCTCAACAATTGAACTCTTTCTTAATGCTTTTCAATTTTAACTTCTATGTCGCTAAGAAGGAAAATTTTTAAACTGAATTAGTGCTAGTTTAGATTTTTATCAAAATTAGCTAATTGGGCTATTAGATTTTCTTGTAGGTTGAGGGATTGACAGATTCAGTGTAATTAATTGATGCCTAATGAAAGAAATTACATAGGAACTCTCTCTTGCTCTAGAAATTAGATAGAATCCTATCTTAGATTACATTTACCCCTTTTATTTTAATTTCACGCATTTATCTCTTCAACATCAACCCCCCCCCCCCCCCCCAAATTGTCGCTCTAGTTAGAAAATTAACCTAAGAAAACCTATCACGCTTCTCTACGGATTAACTCGGTCTTACCACTGTTGCTACGTTTCAGTAGTGATAGGAGTAGTTCGGTATTAAAAATTATCTTTTGCTTCACGGTCCTTTTCGGGAATTAAAACGACATCGAATTGGGTCTGAACAAACTTAATTCCTCATTTGAGCCAGCGTATTCTAACTCTTAAACTCTTAAATGCATTGTAGAACAAACTTAAAACCCACCACAACTGTAAAAGAAGTTCAATACAACAATGGTATTTGGTATATTAGAACAACCTGGCTCTGATACCAATTGAAGGAAATCTAACACAGAGATTTTCATTAGCAGTGGAAGTGGATCGTTCCAAATTTCATTTCGAATGAACACAATCAATCACAGTCTTAAAATGAAAATTAGCAGGTCATGCATATACATAAATTACAGCATGCTTAAATAGAAATCAAGGGATAGAGGGATAGAGTATGCGTACCTTTGAAGAACCATTCTTCAAGTATCCATCAAACAGTTTACAATGTGTCCACAATAATACTTGAACACAACGAACAAAAGCACCAATAGCACGAACAACGAACACAACAATCGTCTGAATGCTCCTCGAACCTAATCGAGTCTAACTCGATCCACGAATTGAATAAGGACACCACCACAAGTGTTACCTTGGTATTCTCAGTGTGAGAATCAAGGAGTTGTGGACTCTATATTATCTTGGCTTGAGGAAGAGAAGAGGTATGTGATCGAGTGAGTGGGAGATATAAACACTGTCTATTGCATAGACAAAGTACTCGATCGTTTAGTAAATGAAGCCTATCACATCGAATTTGCTACTCGATCGTGTAGCAACGATCAGCTGAGTAACTATCGTATAGTCAACTCTAAGCGATCGCTTAGCAGATCGTGTAGTCTCTTAACGGCTATCGCTTAGTAAAACAATTTTACTTGATAGCCTCTTTTACATGAGTACTTTCCAAATGAAGCCACTACTAATTTTGGAAAACAATTTTTCTTTTATCTCACGGTTACCATAAAACTTCCAATAACCTCCCTCTCAAACAATTATTAGAGAAAAAGAATTAATTATCATATAATTAATTTATTATTAAAAAATATGATAACCAACTTATCATATTATATTTATAACCTATAGTTTTAATATTTCATATATGAAACATATAAACTATAGTTCTTTTTCTATTTTATGGTACTTAATATAAATCACATTTATATTAATTCCTCCAAATAATGTATCTAATACATTACACCAATTATATCACATATAATTGAATTTCCTCTTGTTAATTTGAACACTTCAAACTAACCCAAAATCTGATTCTCAACTTGAAGCTACCAAAGGGACCTTATGGACCTGTAGTTTAAAGCTCCAACGGTACGTGAATAACTAACTAAACTCTTTAGTCACGGGATCCACCATCTGTTAACTGTCGGGCACTCTACTAAAGACCGACAGCTGCACTCTTCTCACTACAGATATATTTCTGTGTCCATATGACCAATCAACAGTGTGATAACACTTCACAAATCGCTCGTAAGTACAGTTGGGCCAATTTACCGTTTTGCCTCTATAGTTACATCTAACTCCTCAAGTACCACTGATTCCTCAAATGAACAATAAGTCATATTCCTACTATGACTGAGTTCTCTCTTCCAAAGAGAGGGTGTGGCCACTATGTTCAAGATCCGAAATCAGCCCTTAAAGGAGCAATTTATCTACTTACCCCTACTTCGAAGAAGGAATGAATTTTGTCTTGTGTAACTGAGTTCCTAGCTCCCCAATCAGACGAATCCCCAAAAAGGTGGGCTTGTTGAATTGGCAATCTAGCCACTCTACCCCATACTAATCAAAGAACCGCTCTCATAGGCAGGAGTTCCCAAAACATTTAAGATTAAGATCATGTCACCTATGGTCGTTTTGGTGAAATGTAAGTCTCAATTATCAACGACATTATATAAAGAGAGTAATCATCTTGTGGTTCAGTCTTATACGAACTCTTGGTATAAGACACCCCCGTTCGCATGTCTCCACATGAATGGTCAGGATCAGACCATCTGTAGCACATTACAACACTTGTAAATATCTACAAAGCAAGCCATATCCTAGTGTCACCAAGATAAGGTATCCCTCCTTTATCCTTATACTACAAACCATTTAGGTTATTACTTAAGGCATGATCCACTTGTATGTCTCACATACATGCTTAAGTTTACATGAAATATCCACGGATCTTAGTTTATTGGATATGAGTAAATGCAAATAAAATAACACTTATTTTATTAATAACAATGTGTATAAACTACGAGACTCCGGGCAACAATTCCACCATTCCAACCCAACCATTTATAGATATACCCAGACCATCAGAGGGCCCAATGTATGATGACCTCATAACAATACCTCATGACTATCAGAATGATAAGGATATAACGGTCGATCAGATTTTTTTTTTTTCGAAATATGACTTGTCAGTTAAATTGTCAATACTTGCAATAAAAAAAGAACTTCGACTATCATGCAAAGAAGTCAACGAAGATCTTGCTAACTATACGGTGTTTATAAGAGGAATGCAAGTGGAGGGTCTGTGCAAAAAAGAAATTGAAAGAGAGAATTTCCTTCAAAGTGACGAAATATCCAAGCGAACATACATGATCTCTTAAAATGAGAATGGGTAATCATTGAGAAGAAAAAATTTGGGTTATTGGACACTTAATCAAGTCCTACAAACAAGTTGGTAAAACATACCGCCAAGGGATATAACTGAGGACGTCCAGTGAGATTTTGGAGTGAAATAAGTTACGGACGGGCTATCGCACTAGAGAGTAATGATTGGTGTTCGTACGAGGGACACTGAAAGGATCATATGCTATTGTTAGGGCATATGGTGAGGCATTTAAGCTTGCAAATCCGAGTACGATCTTTGAGGTTGAAGTAGAGGACGGATAATATTTTAAGTACGTCTTCATGACATTTGGTTCGTGTATTATGGGTTCTTAAACTGTATCTGCCCAGTAATCGTTGTTGATGGGACACATGTGTACAAGAAATATAAAGGTATGTTGTTAATAACGACGTGTATTGATGGCAATAACAACATATATCCTATCACCTTCAGTATTGTAGATGGTGAGAAGGATGCATCATAGACTTGGTTCATGGTTCATTTGAAGGCTTTGATAGAATTCCTAATTTAAAGATTATATCATATCGTCACATCTCAATTGCAAAGGTTGTCTCAAGTATATTCTCTGATGCATTTCATGCTTTGTGTATATACTATATTTGAAACAATTTGATAGATAGGTTCAAGAATAGGGACATAATTTCACACTTCTATCTAGTGGTGAAATCTTATATAATGTTTGAGTTACAAATGTCTTGGGCTAAGATCCATCAATATCTTGGGGTGACAACCAATCTTAAGGAGATTAGATTATAGACAAGGTTTTATTAACTCCATTGTAGGTATGACAAGATGACGATAAATATAGTAGAATGTCTCAATGGAGTATTGAAAGATGTACGAGAACTACCAATCACAAAGCTATTGGAGCATATTTGTGAGTGGTTACAAGGTTGGTTCTATGTCCAATGTACACATGCAATGGCATGCACAAGCGTTGTAACTGATTATGCAAAGAGTATTCTTAAGGAATTAGAATTGATGTTTAGAACATGTTTTGTTTCCTCGATGGACATGCATATAACTAATGTGGATGATGGATATTGGTGGGGGGGGGGGGGGGGGTTGATCTTCGTTCACGGAAAAGTGTCCATCTAAGAATTCTAGGAATTACAGACTTGCTGACTTTGGTGGCCATAAACTTATTTGATGTGAATAAAATTTCGTAAACCCAAACTGTAATATGGGAGCTTTGTTACACGTACATAACACACAAATTCAACGTAGAATAAAGTGAAGTGGAAACGAAAGTACACACCTGGAATGCAAGTACAAATCCCTTTATACAGCAATATGAGGCCTAATGAGCATCTTTTGCTGTCTTTATTTCATGTGCCTCTTTCTTCCCACGCATGATAGTCTTCATGCTATTCAATGTACGTTTAAAAAAGACGGACGACCAGTCATAATGTCTAAAGACTTCATGTTCATCACCAATCCCAAATATCTTCACATCAAATTGAGTTTTCTTGTCTTTTCCAATCATTGTCTTTCTATGAATAATGTCAATGCAACTTTGACGGCATCTTCATCATCTATAAAAGTAAACTTCTCGAATGCGGTCTCCACGTCCTTGCAAGAATTATCCTTATCATTTTGGTCCTTTGGTCCAAGAATGAGTTGTCACAATCTCTCACCGGTTGTTTCTCTTTCTATTATTTCCTTGGTCGACCACAACCCAATTATCAAATTAAAATTGTCTTGGGAGAATGTTACCTTCTTCCTCAGTATGTTGAATGATATAACATTTGGGTTCACATTTGCAACCTCCTTTAACAGAAAATGATGGAAAATTTGCCCATTAAATACAATATCTACACCCAACAGTGGACCAAAGTTCGTTTTCCTACACATTCTGATTTTCTTTTTTATCAACTTATTCTTAATCACCGAAGCAGTTTTGTGGACTTGGCAAGAAATTGTAGCAGGGAAATATTTCTCAGTAGGGAAAATCATCTTAGCAATCTGTAACAAATGTATATATTACCACAATAAGTAAACGATCGCTGAAAAAAACTAAGTGATTGCATAACAGAAACTAAAAGATCACATAACAAATAACTAAACGATTGCATAATAAAAACAAACGGAATGCATAATAAAAAAAACTAAACGATCATATAACAAAGAACTAAACAATCGTGTAAGCGAAAACTAAACGATTGCATAACAAATAACTAAACGGTCACGTAACAAAAAAAACTAAATGGTCGCATTACAAAGAACTAAATGATCGTGCAAAAAACTAAAAGATCGTATAACAAAGAACTAAACGATCGCGTAACCAAAACTAAAAGATCGTTTAAGTTTCTCTAACCAATTGTTTAGAAAATACTAAATGCTCACATAGGACTATCTAAGCGATCGATTATAAAAGAATACACGATCATTTAACCAAAATTGAGAGATCGTTTAATAAAAGGTAGGCGTGAACCCTAAACTGTACGAATCCTAAACAACTGGCGAGAACCCTAAACAAATATGAACATGCATTCAAGGAGAAGAGTCAAATACCTTTCAGATCATGAAGACGGTGGAAAATGTGTAGAAATGACCGGCGAGAAGGTGGCCAAACGCTCGAATGAATATGGGAGACCATGAGAGAAAACGGGAGAAACTTGAGAGCAAAATCGCACAATGAGAGAGGTAAGCAAAAAGTTGAGTGAACGATCCTTCGTAAAGCATTTGTAAAGGCGGTCTAAAGAGTTTTTTAAATTGGGGGTAAAATTGATATTTTACATGGGCAGAAGGTCAGCTATAGATAAGTTTTTAAAGAGGTCATTCATAGAATTTTTTTTTAGGTTTGAGTCATTTTGCAAAATTTTTCCTTGTGAGAAAGCATAGAGGGGCATAGGTTTAGACAAAAGGCCTTTCAAAACTAGCAATTTTTTTGAAAACTCGTTACAATAGTTTTTCTCGATCCATCTAACTCGAGATCAACCACCGAGATTTACATACAAATTTAGCTTTTCTAACCCCGACTGTTTTCGGTTTCTCGGTGAAATGCAGGCTAGTCAACACCAATATTCTATCAATTTTTTTAAAATATGATGCCAAATTTTATATCAAATCTTATCTAATGCCAAAAAGAAAAATTAAGATAGATTTGGGAGATATAAAGAATCTCGTATATCTCAAACAAAATTAACACTGAGATTATTTGGACTTTCTCTGTAAAATCTTGGGCAGATTAACACCGAGATTCTTTATATATTTCCAAATCTTATTTTTTTTATTTGCAAAATTTGATCTTTTACAAAATTTAAAAATCACAGTACACATAAGATTCATCTGAAAAATAAAAAAATTGACTTTGGAGAAAGTTTGAAAAGAATATAAAATTTAATATGATTTGGAAAGATTATATAATATTTGGAAAAATTAGTAGAAACATACTCCCGATATTTCACCGAAAAGACCCAAAACACTTGATAAGTTAGAAATAATTAACTTTTTTTTTAACTAAATATAGGTAGTCGATCTCACTCTAGATGAACCAAGAAAAACTAGTTTAACGAGTTTTCCAAAAAGCGTGCTAGTTTTGAAATATGAAAACTTAATAGTGTTATTTCTAACAATTCCTCTTTTTTAGGATAAAAAACTGATTTACTTTGGTCTAACACAAAAATAGCTAATTCTTGATGGTTCCATTTCAAAAATACCTAAAATAAAGATTCATTGTAAAAATACCCTAACCTACATTTTAGGAGAATTTGTTAGATTTCATGAGATAAAACTACCCCTCCCTCAGATTTTGGTTTTTAAATAACATTTAACCAACTAATCTAATTCTTACCATTAAGGACACCTACTAAATAAACTATCACCGAATATAAAATAATCACCACATAAAAGATATAATAACTGTTGAGGTTGATGTCTTAAATCTCGTAGGGTCCGATAGTTTGTAGTAATGTACAAACATTTTATTTATGTATAAAATATGTGATGTTTTATTTCAAAATTAGTTGCATTAACTACAAACCAATAAACTAACATCCAAGGTTATCTTGTAGCTTAAACATGTATGTAGAGACATACAGGTGGATCATGTTTAAGTAATAACCTAAATGGTATGTAGTAGATGGATAAAGTTGGATACTTATCCTGGTGACATTACGAGTATGGCCCGCTTTGTACATATTACAATTGTTGTAAAGTACTACAAATGATCTGATCCTAACCATTCATGTGGAGATATGTGAGCGGGGATATTCTATACAAAGGAGTTTTATAAGACCGGACCACGAAATGTTTAATCTCATTATATAACGTCGTCCATAATAGAGACTTTCATTTCACCAGGATGACCATAGGTAACATGACCTGAATCTTGAGTGAGTTGTGAACTCCTACCTCTAAAGGCGGTCCTTTGATTTTTATGGGTGAGAATGGCCAGATCGCTGACTCAACAAGTCTACCTTTTTGGGATTCATCTGATTGGGGAGGTGGGAACATAACTACACAAGAAGGAATTCACTTATTCCCCATGTCAAGACAAGTAGATAAATTGCTCCCTTAAGGGCTGATTCCGGGGCTTGAACAATGTGCACCACACCCTTCCCTAGCTCGAGAGGAGTTTGGTCATTGTTGGACTATGATTTATTGTTCATTAGAGGGATTAGTGGTACTTAAGGAGTTAGATGTAACTATAAGGGCAAAACTATAATTTTGACCTAATTGTACTTATGAGCAATTTGTGAAGGACCATCGTACTGTTGATTGGTTATATCCAATAGACATAAAAATATCTATAGTGCGAAGAATGCAGTTGTCGGTCTTTAGTGGAGTGCCCCACGACTAACAGATGATGAATAATTTAATTAAATTAGTTTAATTAATTATTCAAGTATTGTTAGAGTTTCAAGCTACAGGACCATGAGGACCATGAAGTTCCCTCTGTAGCTCAACAGAAATTGATGAGAACCACTTTTTGGATTAATTTTAATTGTTCAAATTAATTGAGGGAATTAATTATATGTGATATAATTAATTTAATCTAATTATATATATGATATAATTGCTATAATGTATTCGATACATTATAATATAAAGTTTATCTGAGAGAAAATAAATATTTGAATATGATTCAAATATTAATTATATGAATTTGATTATATAAAGTTTATCTGAGAGAAAATAAATACTTCCCCACTACCACGTTTTTGGGAAAGGAGTTGTAACTCCCTTCTACTCTTTTCTCTCTAAAACGTGGTAGTGGGGAAGTAAAAAGAGGTGGTTCTTCTTATTCCTGGTGTGGTTTTCACAAGAGACAGAGACACGAAAAAGTTCTATGTGAATTGTTGAATATCATCCCTTTCTCTCAATACTCTAAAAAACCCTCTCTTCCAAAATAGCCAGAGCCCACAAAACTCTTGGATTCTCGTCCAGAGAGTATAGAGGAAGCATTCGTGGTGGTGTCCTCACTAACGGTTAGAGGATTTGAGGTTGTTCGTGACAAGTTTTGGAGAAGGAATCTCGTGAAGAAAAGTTATTCAAGGGTAAGGTTTCTTAAACCCTTTTACTATTCTACTTTTTCTATTTTAAAGCATACTGTGATTTCATTTTAAATGCATAATCTGTATGTTCTTGCTGTAAAATTTACGTTCTATAAATTTTGGGTATCTGATTCGATCCCATGCTTCCGCTCAAGGACTTTCAATGGATCATTCAATAAAAAATAAAAAAATACAAAATTTCTAACTTTCACAATGTGTTTAAATCTCAAAGTCATATATATACATAAAGATACAAGTGAACAAGCTCATAAATATTGGCATTCCAGTATATAAATAAGAACCCATTTTAACATAGAATACACCTTATGTGTAAGAAAGTACTAAATGACTCAAAATAATGATATGTTGATTGAAAACCTTTGAAGTTCGATGTAACTACCTTGTATAGCTTAATAAAACGCAAAACTTTGAATTGTTAATTAATGTAAATTAAAGTATTTAAACCTATTTCACATATAAACCTCTTGTGGCGCAAGTCTTAGAAGAAAAAATGTTGTAAATAATTATGATCTAGTGGTATATAAGTAATCAAATTTAGTTGTAAGAGGGGAAATAAGTGTACAAAGCTATTTAGGTGGGCTTCTATAACTAGGTTCATCGCTAAAGATAGCATATAATAAATGTAAATATATACCTTAACCTCTACCTCTATGGAATGTTATATACACCTACAACTAAGTACACATAAGCATCCATATAATGTACATGTGAGTATATATCCTAACCCCTATCTTGGTGGAACATTAGACATTTAGCATTGAGGAAAAAAATGTAGTGGACTAGAACCTTAAACTTCAAAATAATCAAAACGCTTGCATGTTAAGTGTATTGAAAAACAAATAGCATACATCGATAGACGTAATTACCTAAAACCATTAAATGAGGATTTTTGAAAATCTTCCCTGGTCTATTAAGACATATACATTAAGAAAAGCATTGAATGTCTTCTTCTTCAGCATCTTTGTACGCCTCGATGTCTCTCTCATTTTTTCCTTCAATGATCTTTGTCTACATCTCATTCTTGTACTACATCCTAACCTAAAGTTGGTCATTCTCTTTATCTACATCTTTACTGGGATCATAAAATGAAAGTATGTTCATCTTTGTGATACTTTGATTGAGGAATGTGGTTTATTAACGATTTGAGAGTTACGGCATAAATTTTGGATGTACTTTAAATTATGAAAAATGGGACTTGAAGACAAAATTATGTTTATCCTTTAACAACAATTTCAAAAAGAAATGGCTTTGTTCTAAATTATTAACTCCCTACCAATATTTGAGGGATTTTGTTGAAGATTAGAAAAACTGAAATTGAAAATGATGAAAGAATCGTGTATTGCAAACCAAAATATAGAAAAACGACTTTTAGATTTAAAAACCATTAAATATATTTACAAGTAAACATAAGTGATATATTAAAAACAATAACCTAAACACTACCTTATGATTAACATTCGTTAAAATCAGCTAAATATAAAAGATGATTTGAAAATTTTAAAATTATCAACCGTTAGTTAAAAATAACATTTAGTCCCTAAATTTTCATAAAAGTAACAATTTAGTCTTTAAACTTTGATTTATAACGATTTAGTCTCTAATCTCCATACTTTTATGTTTGTAGCAATTTAGTCTCTAAACTTTATGTAACCATTTAGCCATTGTACTTTAAAATTTGTAATAATTTAGTCCCTACCATAGAAATTAGAATTGAGATTTAATGATTTGTTTTGCATAAATAAGTCAATAAAAAAATTAAAGATTCAATATTTTTATATAATACAAAGTCTACATTATAAAATAATAAAGCTTGACATCTAATTTTGATGATTTCTTTTACATTAGGGACTAAATTAATGCAAATTTGAAAGTATAAAGACCAAATTATTACATACTATAGTTAAGGGACTAAATTGTTATAACATTGTGAAAGTATAGAGACTAAATCGTTACAAACCAAAGTTTAGGGACTAAATTATTACTTTCATAAAAGTTTAAGGACAGAAAATATTTTTTAACTTTAACTGTATTTACAAGTAAAATCTAAGTGATATTTGCAAGGTGATGATTTTAAGTTGTTTAATGAAACTAAAATAACGAAAAACAAAGAGAGGGTGAAAAAATATAAAATTATATTCGTCATATATATAAAAGTTTGGCTGGTTTGATTATAAATCTATACTAGAGGGTATAAATAGAAAGAAAACACTTCACTCTAATTTTCTCCTAAAATCGTGTTAATGAGATGAAAGAGAATACAAATCATATATTTATTTATTTTTAAAAAGCGATTTTCAGTTGGGCTAGTTTGACGGTAAGTACACAGATATACCATGGATATTTTTGCAAAGACATTCCCAACTTAGGTAGTTCTCATTATCATGTAATTTTGTAGCTACTCATGATATTTCCATTACTTTTGACATATTCAAAATTATTATGTAATATATTTTTAATTGTTAAAAAATTTTATCATGTGAAAATTGCATTTAAACGTCTACATTTAGATATTAAATTAGTTTTAGGTGGTTAAAAACGTGTTTCGAAATGATTTTTACTAAGACAAAAGCGATTTTAACAATTTCAAAATATATATATATATATATAATATTTCAAAATTTGAAAACTAGATAATAAAAGAAGCTTAATTTAAAAAAAATGATATTATTAAATTTACTTTAGCTCGTGAGTTTAAATTTTTATTTTGATTGGTCATTTAACATGAGATAAGAGTAGGTAGTACGTATTTAAACTCATGTAGTACATTGATATAATTAACACTTTTTTTAATTCAATAACACATGAATGAAGAATTTAAATCTTTGACTCGGAGGAGACTAAGTAAACTTATGTTGTAGTTGACATTCATTCATATCACTAAATCTATAATATGTTTAGATTATGAGTATTGTGGTATTTTTTTATTTTGTACAGCCTACAATTAGAATTTACAACAACCTTTGGCACCAGTAAAAAAGCATGATATTATTCTTGTGTTGATAGAGTAAGGAGTCCAATTGAATCAAGATATGAACTACATTTTCCATGGATACCAATAATCTTCACTCTCCTGGTTGGGATTGAAAATTTTGTTCCATTTTCAATTCCAAACGGCCCATAAATTCTTAGGTTGGTTTCTAGTGTCAACGATTCAATAATAACTCTCTCAAGTTCCATTACATTACTATATGAGCCATGAATCGAAACAAGATACTCATCTGGATAATCAAAGGCAACCTACAACAAAAGTTGAACATAACTTAAACCTGTTAATATTTTTAAACATTTGAAAAGTCTTTCCAAACAAATCCTTAAAGTCGGGAAGGTTTAGAATAGAATTTAGACAACTAACCTCATATTTGGTTCCACCATCTCCGCCATGCTTAGCCGACCAAACAGCCTTCCCATTCTTCTCATAATAAATTTGAATGGCATGGACACATTCTTGATGATACACAACAAATGCCCTAATTGTTGAGAAAACCTTTTCTTCCCATGGATTCCCCCCTTTACCTCCATACGGTCTCAATGGTACACGAACAGGGCAGCTTGTTTCAAATAACCATTAATTAGTCTATAGTTTGGCTAATAACACAAACAATTTAAAGAAGTTAAAAAACTATAATAAATTAAATATGACTTTGCTCCTTGTATTTTACATTTTTGTTCATTTTGATCTTTATACTTTCAATATTTGTTTATTTTAGTCTATATAATTCAAAATGTTCATTTTAGTCAATCATGGATCATTTGACAACTTTTAAAAAATTATCAAAATCATTATTGAAAATAAAGAACTAAAATAATCATTTTGAAAATGTTGGAATGCTTTGAATGACGCTTCGAATGGCGAAGTACGTTGCAACACTATTTAGAATTTTGGCCATTTGGTTAAGAGGAATATGCTACGTAAACTCTCTAATTATACTGATGAATCTACGGTTATGACTCGTTAATTTAAAGTTTTTTCTGTCTAATAAAATTGTTCTCTCCTTTTGTCTATAAACGTAACTGACATATTGCTAGTGAAGTCGATTCTCTATTGTTTTATAGTTTCAGATGATCTCAAATTATCAATTTCTTAACATTGTGTAAGAGATAAAATGAGAAAAAAAATTGAAAATACAAGAAAGAGTGTAATATTTTTTTTTAAGAAAATACTTTGGTGCATCTACACCTATTTTTTGCACCCAATCTTATTGTCCAACTACAATGTACTTTGTGTTTATTTTTTTCTTGTTTAAAAATAATATGGTTTTGGATTTTTTTTTTTTTTTTTTTTTCTCTTTTTACTATGCTATGTAGTTGAGTGACCGCAAAAATACGAGTGTAGCTTGAATTGCGAAAAAAATCAAATTGCTTACTATATAGTTGGTTGTTCATAGAGTTCAACTCCACGAGAGTAAAAATTCCGCTCTGTATAAGCAAGCTTCCCCTGTTTTAGCTGCTGCTGGTAACAACGTCCAATTGCATGGACATTAAACTTGCAAGTTCCACATTGAAACGCCAAATTTTCATCACATGATTCACTGCAACTCCCACAATTCTTTTGTTCCTTCCCTTTCATTACCATACTCAACGGATGCCTATGAGCTTCATGAATCTTTGATTTCACAAACGGAAACTCTCCAACAACACAACTCAAATGCGCCACAAAACTGCACGTTCGGCAGCTATAAGACCACAGCCACGGCTCTCTTTCTTCTTCACAAACATCGCAGTAATATTCATCTACTCCCTCTTCCTCTACAAATGTCAAATTCAACGGATGCTTATCGAATCTGTATCTTACTGTAAGTGGTAGCGTCGCACATTTCGCATCCAAATAAAAGTTGCAGCTGACACATCGGAACGATACTCTGTTCTTCACCCCTGCCCCACAAGCTTCACAATTGTGTTCTTCATTTGTTCTGTCAATAGACAGGGGATGTTGGTGGCCCGGGTGTTTAAATGGGATTTTAATTGAAGTGCAACGAATGTCGAATGTCGAGAGACAGCTTTTACAGTGGTAGGCGAAGCCATGGAAGTATTCGCGACAAGCTTCGCAATGGAAGATGAAATTCGGGATTGAGATGAGAGTAAGCAAGTGCTGATGAAGGAAATGGGTTTTGGTTTTCGGCAATTTAGCGCATTCTTTGTGGACAAAGAAATCACATTGTGGACAACCATAAGATGAACTTAACAGACCCTTTAAACACCCATCACAAATTCTATATCCTTTTCCCCCAATCTCTTCAGGGAGGAAGAAATTCAAGTTATGGGAGTGAACAGAACATCGAATCTCATTGTCCTGTTCTTCATTTTGGGTAGAAGAATAATCCTTTGTCGAATCAACCATGGGTGTGGATTGTGGATCGAGACGTTGAGTTTCGGCACAATCCAAATGGGTAAAGTAATTGCATTCGTAACAACCATACCCAGCAAATTTCATCTCTAATTTCTCACCGCAGATCTTACAATAACGAATTTGATTCCGGATATTATCACGGAAGTAAGTGAGGGTAAGATCATGAAAATGGTGTCCAAATGTCCTTAGTGTTAATGGCGATTTAGCACATTTTCTATGAGCTAAAACATGGCAAATCTCACAAAACCAAGGGAATCCATTACCTTTCTTACCACAAACTCGACAATCAAAAGAATCCATTGCATTCCGAAACGTGGAAAAGTTATGTTCGTGATTGAAAGATTGTAAACAAGCTACATGGAGATTGAATTTACAGTGGCGAGGATGAGGACAACTATAAACAAACTTTCTACAGTTGTTATTGCAGCTATCACAGAGGAAATTAGCGAAGCTAAGATTGGGAAGAAGAAATAAAGGGTGTTGATGAAATTGAACATCGTACAACTGACGTGGTAATTCCGCGCATCGTTGATGGAAATGAGTGTCACATTGAGAGCAAAAGTAAAAAGGGGTTGATTTTATAACCAAATCACACACAAAACAAACCAATCTGTTTTTTCCTCCGTTTTCTCTGTTTTCTTCTAGTTGAAGAGTTAATGGATGTCGGTGGCTGAAATGTCGAAACTGATCGCCGGAGATATGGCGTAAGCCACTGGATTTGGTATCGGTGAGGACGCATTTGATGTCGATTTGAAAATTGCATTTACGGCATCGGTAAACGTGGCCGGAAGGCATTTGCCAGCAGACGGTACAGAAATGGTTGTTGGTTTTTAGAAGAAGAGGGTGGAAAGGGTGGAAAGGGGAGTGGATTTGAGGAGGAAGGTGGAGGCATGATTGATGGATGTGGAAGTTGCAGTCGGAGTCGGAGCAGGTGAACGCCGGCGGCCGGAGTGGTTGACGGCAACGGGAGCAGTAAGCTACTTCTCCACTGATTTTTCTTCCGTCTTCGTTGAAGAATAATGGGTGTTGATGTGGACGATTCAGAAGGTCAAACTCCATTGTCTCTCTCTCTCTCTTTGTTTGGAAGTAATGGGGTTTATTAGGGACTGTCAATATGGGTTTCGGCCATGGCTGTGCAAGAAGAAATTAAAGAAAATTGGAAGATTGAGGAAAATTAAGGATCGGCATTGGTTTCAGGATCTTATCCTTTCGGGAAGTCTGTGAATGAAATCCATCCAAGCTTGGTGAAGTATCATTTTCTTTTGTATAAAAAAAAATCAATTTTGTAACCTATGAAACACAGATACTTACAAAGACATTATCGGATACCGATACTTCTAAATACTTCTCACATATGTATCTGACACGCAATTTGATATATCTATTTCCATGCGTACTTTTTTTTAAAAGAAAAAAAGCAAACAACACATCTAATATTTCTCCATCTAAACTAGGCAACCTATTTAAAAAGCTCAATACTCGAATCCAAAACTAAAAGGAAAAAAATAAATACAAGGTCAAACCTAGAATCATCTAATCTTCATATTTACATTTGAATCCCTACAAAATCCACTAACATATAAACCATTTAGATATCTTCAACAATCCAATGAAGAAGTTCTTCGTTTATCTTCATACTTCTCCCTCTAATCTTCTTCTTCTTTGCAATATGAGTCACCTTTCTATTGTATTCTATTAACTATTGTACTTCAACATCTTAGATGTTGTTTTTTTTGTATTGTATTTCAGTGTTTGTATTCTATTTTGTGTTATTATTATTAACTTGTATGCTAAATTTATGTATATCCTAGGTTTTTTTAAGAAAAAAAATTGTATCTTCAACGATGATTGCACGAGATTTCAAGAGGAATTTATTTCGTGGAACTTGAACTTTGTATTTGTACCAATTTTGTGGAAAGTGAATACAATCCCTAATACATAATATTTTGATGCTTTCAAAATAAACTATAATCTTGAAGCTTATTGATCTTCTTGAATGATCGGCTTTTGGACTTGTTGATTTTCTTGGATAATCGGCCTTTGGGCTTGTTGATCTTCTTGGATGATCGACCTTTGGGCTTGTTAATCTTCTTGGATGATCGGCCTTTTGGCTTGATGATCTTCTTGGACGATTGGCCTTTGGGCTTGTTGATCTTTTTGGATGATCGACTTTTGGGCCTAATGATCTTCTTGGATGATCGGCCTTTGGGATTGTTGATCTTCTTGGATGATTGGCCTTTGGGCTTGATGATCTTCTTGGAGGATTAGTGTTCGCACGAGGATTCCGAAAAAACTTGTTTCGTGGAGTTGAACTTGGATTGGTGTTGATGTTGATTTGATGCGATGTGGTTTGATCTCTAATACTTAATCCTCTGATTCTTTCTCAATCAAATGTGTACGCTTGATTGAGGAAACGAAGCACGTGATGCTCTTGGAGTTGAAGTCTTGGAAGAATACTTATATCTTCAAAGGACTTCAGTTTTAGGTGTGGTTAGCTTTAGGAGTTAGGGAGTCTACAGGTTATTGGGAGAATTCTCTCTAGGTGTAGAATTTCTGACCTGCGTGGAGTAGTCTTTGGGCCTGTTGATCATTTTGGATCGACCTATGAGCTTTTCCTTGAGTTTGAGGAGATTGAATCTTCAGCTTGTAGACTGTGAAGATACAGTCAGTTTGTTGAAGTCTTCTAATCTTCAAACCTTCAAATAGTTTAGATATTCAGTTCTTTAGAATTTGAGTGGTTTAGTCTTTGAAACTTTGAGAAGCTTCAGTCTTCATCACTTGAGAGCTTGAGAGCATTGGTTTCAAGAATTAGGAGTTTCAGTACTTCGATCTTAGGAGCGTTGGTTTTCAAGAATTAGGAGCTTCAGTATTTGGATCTTGGGAGTTTAAATCTTCATAGCTTTTATATGCCTTTTGATCTTCAAAGCTTTAGTATGTCTTTTGATCTTTACAACTTTGATATGTCTTCTGATGTTCACAGCTTGATATGTCTTCTGATCTTCAAAGTTTTAGTATGTTTTCTGATCTTTAGAGCTTTGATGAAGTTGTGTTCTTCAGATCCTCAAAGCTTCAGAACTTTAGATCTTCAGAGAGCTTTGACCTTTAACTTTTCCAACCTCCTCTCAAATGAAAAGATGATGCCTTTGGAGGTTTCTCATGAGCCTTACGTGGGCTTGGGCCTTATTACTTTATTGGGCCAAAATTGGGTTTAGGCTAAAGTTGGGCTTGACCTCATTTGTTGTTGGGCTGAAATACTGGGCTTGAGCTTAATCTTTAATTTAGCCCAAAATTTCACCATGGTTTGAATTGGGTTGGGCTCAAGCGACTTTAATTACTCGGCCCAATCCAACTTATAATTTTTCCAATAGGCTCGGGTTTCATTAATGATGTGACAACTCGTGATTCACCAAAATTTCTCATTCAACAAATGCCCTTTTTTCGAGATTTATGCACGTCTATACGGTATGTGAATCTCAAAAAAATAATTTGGATTCAAAGTATGATTTTGACTCTTTTAATTTAATGCATCATCATGATCAAAATATGAGAATTTAGCTTAAAATTTTGATTTGAATATTTTTTTGCTTAACATACTTTTCATCCAATAAACAAAAAAATGAATTTTAATCATTGACTTTCTTTTCCCTAGTAAACTCTAATTTGAACTAAAGTAGAATTTATCCTACACTTTAATTGCAAATTGAATTTTGAGTAGTATCCCAAATCCTACCATTTTTTTAGATTTTGGAATATACTCAATTCTTGATGAAATTTTGAAGTAGAATTTTGACTTCGTCTTTCTCTTTCCTCCAACTTTGATTTGGTGAAGCTTAGAGTATGCCGAAGCTTTGACATTAGGGTAAAATTTGACTAGTACCTCGAATCTTGGCTTGAATTTGGAATATGATTTTAATTTTATTCCAATAAAATTTGGAGTACACCCAATTTAACTTGAGAATGATTTGATTTTAAATATAATTTGTATTCAATTAAAAAAGTTTGTTGGGATTTGTATTAAACTCTAAAAAAAATCAATGTCGTAATACACATCATTTTTCTTTAAGTTGAGATGAAGAGTTTAACCCGAAACTAAGTTTGGTTTTAATTTAAATTTTTCTCCAAAATAACTAGAATTTGTGAACCATCGAAATTGGTTGGGATATTTTGAAGCTTCACCTTCGCTGAGAATTTTGTGCATCAATTGACTTTTCATGGAATCACAACAATTTTTTTAATTTTACAAATTGTAAATTCTAATAACCACCCAAAATTTGAAATGGTTAAGAGAGATTTGATATTTGGTTTAAATTTGAATCCATGTCGGTTGGGATTTGATTCTCTTCTCCTATATAAATAGTAAAGAAATGCTTGAGAATTTCTTAACTTTCAATTCTACGCATTATTCTAATTTTTTTTATCCACATAAAACTTGTTATTTTTCTACATTTTTTCATTTTTTTTTGTTTCTTCTTTTTTTTTTCCTATCTTCCCTCCTCTTCCATTTTCTTGCATCTTCATTCCTGTCTTTTTCTTTTTCAAAATTTGTTATAGATACCACATATGGACTATGAATTGAGTGCATAATATCAATTTGTAATCAAGATCGACTATGAATTGATTACATAGTATCTCTCCCGATGACTGCCTTATAATTTGTGACTATATTTGCCTATAGTCGATTCTCGTACTTACAGCGACATTCTGAACTTAAGGCTTTTTTTTTTGTTTATTTGGAAAAACCTATTTGTTGCCATCACATAGAGGGAAAAGAGAGTCCAACTTGTCCTTCTTCGTCTTCGGTTTTTTTTAATTGAAATCTCTATTTTTTTCACTTTCCTTTATGCAAAATCCATTTTTTTATCTACTTGTGCACACCATTAGAAACTCCGTTCGATCGCCGCCGACGTTGACGTGTGTTACCAGATATACTTATAGCCATGCTTGTCGAAGAAGATGAGAAAAGAAAGGGGGAGTGTGATTTTTTCCTTTGTAAGGTACAAAGAGAAAGTATAAGAGAGGGGCTGAGCAAAAAGAGATGGGTGAAGGAATCTTGGAAAAGAATGTGGTCTCCATTTTTTTCTTTTTTTCCACACTTACCTTTTTTTTTTCTTTTTCTTTTTCAACTTCACCCTTTTCCTTTCCGATTCTGCTTTTTTTTTTTTTTGTTCTTTTCTTTTTATTTTTGTTCCTTTTCCTTTTTTCTTTTTTTTTTTTTCATATTTTTTCCATTTCTTTTTTCTTGTTTCTTCACCTTTTTTTTTTTCTTCTCTCTTCTTTATTTTCTTTTATTTTAGTTTTTTTCATTTTTTCATTTTTTGTTTTTTTCCTTTTTTTTATATTTACGTTTTTTTCTACTTTTTATTTCTTCTCTTGTAGGAATAAGTCAAATTTAGATAATGAATTGAATCTAACATTTTATTAATTCCATCATCTCCTTTTTTTATACTTTTTTTTAATTCTCCATTTTTTTTTTCTAACAACTTCCCTTCCCTCCCCCCCCCCCTTTTTATAGGAGTTAAGCTATTAGCGTGGTGAAGTAAATGAAATTGAAGATGAAGCTACTCCAAACTTTAGAATGGAGTGCACTGAAATTGAGCGAAACTGCACTTAAATTGTGAAGATGAAGCGAAGCTGCATTGAATTTTTGAATGAAGCGAAGCTGCACGAAGTCGCAGTTGAATGGTGATGTTGAAGTGATGAAGCCGCAGTTGAATTTTGGTGATGAAGCGAAGTTGAATTTTGGTGATGCGCGAAGCCGCAGTTGAATTTTGGTGATGAAGCGAAGCCGCAGTTGAATTTTGGTGATGAAGCCGCGAAGCCGCAGTTGAATTTTGGTGATGAAGCGAAGCCGCAGTTGAATTTTGGTGATGAAGCGAAGCCGCAGTTGAATTTTGGTGATGAAGCGAAGCCGCAGTTGAATTTTGGTGATGAAGCGAAGCCGCAGTTCAATTTTGGTGATGAAGCGAAGCCGCAGTTAAATTTTGGTGATGAAGCGAAGCCGCAGTTAAATTTTGGTGATGAAGCGAGCGGGAGTCGCGCCAGACTGTGGAGATGAAGGGCTCGTCGGAATTTGAGAGATGAAGCGAGTCGCGTCGGAATTTGAGAGATGAAGCGAGCCGCGTCGGAATTTGAGAGATGAAGCGAGCCGCGTCGGAATTTGAGAGATGAAGCGAGCCGCGTCGGAATTTGAGAGATGAAGCGAGCCGCGTCGGAATTTGAGAGATGAAGCGAGCCGCGTCGGAATTTGAGAGATGAAGCGAGTCGCGCCGGAATTTGAGAGATGAAGCGAGTCGCGCCGGAATTTGAGAGATGAAGCGAGTCGCGCCGGAATTTGAGAGATGAAGCGAGCCGCGCCGGAATTTGAGAGATGAAGCGAGCCGCGCCGGAATTTGAGAGATGAAGCGAGCCGCGCCGGAATTTGAGAGATGAAGCGAGCCGCGCCGGAATTTGAGAGATGAAGCGAGCCAACGCCAGAATTTGAGAGATGAAGCGAGCCAAGTTGGAATTTGAGAGATGAAGCGAGCCACGTTGGAATTTGAGAGATGAAGCGACCATGAACTTGAAAATGGAGCAGAGCTGCACACAGACCTTGAACTTGAAAATGGAGCGGAGCTGCACACAGACCTTGAACTTGAAAATGGAGCGGAGCTGCACACAGACCTTGAACTTGAAAATGGAGCGGAGCTGCACACAGACCTTGAACTTAAAGATGGAAGTGGAGTCATACAGATCAACCTTAAACTTGAAGATGGAAAAGGAGCCATGCATATCGATCTTGAACTTGAAGATGGAAAATGAGCCATGCATATCGATCTTGAACTTGAAGATGGAAGCGGGCCATGTACGCCAATCTTGAACTTGAACATGGAAGTGGAGCCATGCACACTGATCTTGGAAAGATGGAGGAGCATCGACGAGACCTTCGCACTTGGGTTTGAAAAAGCATCGGCAAATTCTCTGCATTTGAGTTTGATGAAACATCAGCGAATGCTCTACATTTGAGTTTGATGAAGCATCGATGAATTATCGGCAGTAGACTTGACTTTGCGACTTTGAGCATGAAGATGGAGCATGGATGAAACCTTTGAACTTGGAGATGGAAAAGCACCGATGCAGCCTCTGAACTTGAATATGAAGGAGCATCAATGAAGCCTTCGAATTTGTAGATGGGCATCGAAGAAGCCTCTGAAATTGAAGATGGAGGGAAATTGACGAAGCTCTTAAAGTTGAAGATGGAGGAACATCGACGAATCCTCTGAACTTGAAGATGGAGGGGCATGCAATCCAACCCATGAACTTGGAGACAGAGAAGCAACAGTGTAACCATCGAATTTGGAGATGGAGAGGCATCAATGCAACCATCGAAGTTAGAGTTGTAGAAGCAATATTGCAACTCTCGAACTTAGAGACGGGGAAGCAGCAGTACGATCATTAAATCCGAAGATGGAGAAACAGCGGTGCAACCATCAAAGCAACAGTCTGATCCTCGAACTTGGAGATTAAGAAACAGCAGCGTCAACATCTTTGTAGAGGAGGCAGAACTACAACAACTTTTAGAGAAGGAGCGAAGCTGCAGGGATTTTTAAGGGAAGTAGAGAAGTCGTACCAAACTTAAACTTTGAAGAGGAAGAAATGAAACATCCAAATTTAACTTCAAAGAGGAAGCGATGAAGCCTCCGAACTTGACTTCGAAGAGGAAGCGATGCGCCATTCCAAGTGTGTGCTTTTAATTTACTGTATTAGCTCCTTAAAGGGATGAATATCTTCAATTTGTTGTGTTGCCCCCAACAGGGATGAACATCTTCAATCTGTCATGTAGCACCATACGTAGGGTAATCATGGTGCCTTTTCTTTATGGATTGAACTTAAATTTCTTTAAGTTACCTACGTACCCCTGAAGAAAGGGATCAAGTCATGATATAGTTCAATTTTTTTTTGTTGGACTAAACTTGAAGTTTCTTTCAAGTTGCCTACGTACTCTTTACAATGACAGGGATCAAGTCATAATGTAGTTCAATTTTCTTTTATTTTTTTTTTTATAGTCGTTCACCTTTAAGCTCATACGGGCCAGGAGCAACATGTTGTTTAGGCTCTTGCGATGAGAAGCTTCTACATTTAAATTTCAGAAGCTCTTATTTTATCATGGATTTGATCATCCTCTTTATTTGTAGGATTCATCAATATGATGAGTCTTGGCTTCACGATCAAGGAACCTTCTGTATTTATATCAACGGACAATTTCCTATTCATGCGTGAAGAAACACGACTGTGAATCTTTTCGTCGTTGTTTTCTTCATGAAATGATGTTGCCTTCAAAATTTTTATCCTTCCTTTATGTTGATCGCTTGTTGTTTTGAGACGATCAAAAGAATATGTTAAAGATCGATCTTTCTTTAATGTGAAGATACTTAGCCTCTTAAAAGCGGAAGTTCAAATTATAGTAGACATTGTGTTGGGGTTCATACCCTAAAGTCTCATGTCCTGTAGTTTGTAAACAGTTTGTACAGATGCTTGTGTTGTATAATATATGATATTTTACTTTAGATCTTGTTTTTGCTTAGATGTTTGTTTTATTTGCTTTATCACAAACCAATAAACATAAAATCCCTGGTTATCTGTATGTAACTTAAGTAGTCATGTCTTAAGTGATAACCAAAATGGTTTGTAGTATATGGATAGAGGAGGGAAACCTTATCCTAGTAACGCTACGGATAGGGGCCGCTTTGTGGAATGGTCACAAGTGTTGTGACTTGTCACAATGATCTAATCCTGATCATTCGTGTAGGGGACATACGAGCGGGGGCATCTTATACAAAGAGTTTGTATAAGACCTGACCACGAAGTGTTAACGTCTCATTATATAACACCGTTCATGACAGAGACTTCACTTCACTAGAATGACCATAGGTAACATGACCTCAATCCTAAGTGAGTTGAGAACTCCTGCCATTGAGGGTGGTTCTTTGATTTGTATGGGTATAAGTGGCCAGGTCGCCGACTCAAACCTACCATTTTGGGGATTCGTCTGATTTAGGAGCTGGGAACTCAACTACACGAAATGGAATTCACTTCTTCCCCGAAGGAGAGACAAGTAGATAGATAGCTCCCTTAAGGCTGATTCCAGGGCTTGAACGATGCGGCATCACACACCTTCTCTTGGCTTGAGAGGTGTTCACACATAGTTAGACTATGTTGTATTGTTCATTAGAGGAATCAATGGTACATAATGAGTGTGATGTAACTATAGGGGCAAAACGGTAAATTGGCTCAACTGTACTTATAAGCATCTATGAAGGGTCATCATACTCATGATTGGTTATATCCGATGAACATAGAAATATATCTATGGTAAGAAGAGTTCAGTTGTTGATCCTTAGTGGAATGCATGGTAGTTAACGGATGGTGGATCGCGTGGCTAAAGAGTTTAGTCAGCTATTCACATACCGTTGGAGCTTCGAGCCACAGGTCTATAAGATCCCCTAGGTAATTTGGATAAAGCTGAGAATCAGTTTTTGGGTCAGTTTGAAACGTTCAAATTGACAAGAGGGAGTTTGATTATATATGATACAATTGATTAAATGTATGAGATATATTATTTTGGAGGAAATTAGATATAAATATGATTTATATCAAGTAGAGGACAAATTACTATAGTAGATATATGATATCAAACTATAGGTTAAGAATATAATATGATTATATTCATTTATTAATTAATTGGTTAATTATATGATAATTGGCCGAAAACTTCTCCTCAATCGTGCGTTAGTGGGAAAATATTATTCGGTTACTGTAACTGAAGAATAAAATGAAAATTTGTTTCATTTTGCAAAGAGTTTGAAAAGTTCGCTCAAGGTGTGAAAATGTATCGATCGCTTAGCTGAAAGCCTATATGATAGTGCCTTATTGCCTAAATGATCGCACGTCTCTCATACTAAACAATCGCACGCATTCTCTAAACGATCGCTCAGCTTTTCTAAATGACCACTAGCGTGCCGAGTTTTCTAAACGATCGCTTACTAAATATTAGATGATCGCTTAGTAAAACCTATACGATCGTGTAGCTTTCTTTAAATGATAAGCATCCGCTATACGATAGCCTTTTCCCTCTTGCTTGTTGTTTTACACGATCATCCCTTCCCTCCTTCCTCTACAAAATCCAACAAAGACCACTCTTTGGATTCTCACTTTGAGAATACCAAGGGCTCTAAGTGGTGATGTCATCCCCACTCCTGCTTGTTCGTGTGCTATCGTTCGTGCAGACGATTGTGCTGCTAGTAGCCGACTGTTTGCTAGGCGATAAAGAACGTAGAAGGTTGCTTCTGTTAAGTTGAGTTCGTTGTGAAGACAGTCTTCAACTGGTACGTGAACTCAATCTCTTGTTATTTATTTGTGAAAGCATGCCTATAATTAGTGTTAAATTGCATAATTATTTGTTAGAATGTGTGTGTGATAATTTAGTCACAATGAAATAGGAAAGATCCGAACACGCTCATGGATACTCTTGTTTAAGAGTTCCTTCACATTAGACATTGGTTTCCTTCATGGCCATACTCAATCTTTGGAAGACTGGAGATTGAGTAGTTGAAGGCTTGAACGATCCAAGACAAAAACTCTTTGCTCGATTTCTTTTGAATCATTGACTTCTTTAATAGTTATATGGTTGGTGCCAACTTTCGCTATGCTGACAGCATGACATCCAATAACTTTTGATACTTCCTCTGAATGATTATTGAGAAAGCTTTTTGGTAGAAATTCTACCAAAGTTACCGACCATCGAAGTTGAGGAAAGTTTGTGTCTTCTTCCTTAGCAGGCTTAGGCTTCAATGCCTTCTTGTTTCCTTTCCTTTTATGAGTCTTGTTCCTTCTTCTATAGTTTTGATAGGAGCACGACTCTTTTTGGGTGGAATTTGGCTGTCTTCTTTTTCAATGAGTCACAACTATCCACCTTTCATTATCATCTTCAACAGGATCATCTTTGCTTCGAAATTCGATTATTAGAATCTCTTGTTGGAACCGAACGACTATAGGCTCAGACGTCCCAAACTGAATGAAGCTTTCTCTTTGATCATGAGATGCAAACGATGTTAGGACACTTGAAGTCATCACTACTGCTGCGTGATTTATTTGAGTTGTTTCATCAAGCTCCAACTCAATCTTCTTTTCACGAGCCAACTTTAGAATCTGCTCCTTCCACACGAAGCGCTTTTCAACTGGGTGACTAACAAGTCGATGATACTTACAGTAGTTAGAATCATCTACTTTTCTTGCTTGTTCCGGTTGCTTGCATTCTAGCAGTTGAATAAGTTGTTTCTCTAATAATTGCTCCAACATGTCGGCAACATTAGAGTCTGAGAATGGATAAACCTTCTCATGTCTTTCTTTGAGAGTTGGACGACGCTTCTAGCTGCCATCATGCTTTCTTTCAGACTTTGTTTCTTTTCCTTTGGAGGAAAGTTTCAGCAGGGTCATCTGAACGACCATAGATTCTCTTATGGCACTATCCACGATCTTTTCAGTGCCCTTGGTTTCATTCTTGTATTTTCTCCCTTCAGGGACTAGGAAATCTTTAGTTCCCCTGTTGGCGATGCTCAACTCCATATCATGAGCGCGTGTTTCCAACTCTTCAAATGTACGAGGCTTTATCCCTTGCAGAATGTAGAGAAGTTCCCAGTGCATGCATTGGGTGCACATCTCCACTGTAGATAATTCAGAGAGTCTATCTTTGCAATCCAGACTCAGAGCGTTCCATCGGTTGATGTAATCGATGACCGACTCTTCTTTTCGTTGTTTTCTTTTCGTCAGCTCCATTATGCTAACGGTGCGTCTTGTACTGTAGAAGCGGTTGAGGAACTCCCTTTCTAGTTGTTCCCAATTGTCAATCACTTCTGGCTCCAAATCAGTGTACGAGTCAAAAGAATTTCCTTTTAAGGTTTTAACAAATTTTATGACTAGCAAGTCTCCTTTAGTTCCTGTGTTTTCGCAAGTTTCAATGAAATGAGCAATATATTGTTTCAGATTTCACTTTCTGTCGAACTGCTGGAACTTTGGAGATTGATACCCAATTGTCATTCTCAAGCTTTTGATTCTCTTAGTGTACGGCTTGGAGTTGATAACGGGCAAAAATGCATGTTATTACATTTCTAAGTTATTAAATAATGAGGGTTTGCATTGATGAAATATGTTAGATTGCGTCCAAAAAGCATTAAGTTTATAACATTGCGGTCGCATGCGTTCATCGCATAGAAATGGTTGATTTTTGTATTTTTATGCAGAATATGCATTGATGCAAGACATAAAAAGTGATCACAAGAAATCAATGGACGAGCACAGCATTACCGCAAGGCTTTGCAGTGATTTGTGTTCGTAAACAGCTGCTCAAGAAGGATTGCCGCATAGAGCCGGCGTAACTTGGTGTGTGTATCTGAGTGAAAGACATAATTAATCACGATGGGATAGAAAGCTGATGACGGTTGAATCCGAATTAAGTTGACAGTCGCTAACAATAAAAAGTACATTAAGCTTTTCAATGACAAATATTCGACGCATCAGTTAGAGAATTAAAACCATCCTATCTGTGCAATCATAAGAGGGAAACCGCCTTTCACCCCAGAAGCTCTATAAATACCGAAGGCGGCCTTCAGAAAAGGAGTTCGGAGAGTTAGAGAATTTTTCCTTAGATAGTTTAGCCTTGTTCTTAAATTTTCTTTTGTTTTAAGGAAGAAGCGAGAGAAGGAGGTTGTGCTGACAGATCATTCCAATAAGCTTGGGAGAGCGCCAGAAGCTTCAAGATCAGAGAAAGGGCGAGCTCCTGCAGAAGCAGGAATATCTTTTGAACCGAATAGAGATTGCCAATGTAAAAGCCTCGGTCAGCAAGGGATTGCTACCAGGCTCTCTACCTTTACCTTCCATTGTTATTTTGTATTCAAACTCATATATAGAAATGGAATTTACTTCTCTATATCTGCCCACTCTCTGTTATTTACGCATGAGTAGCTAAATCTGTTGAATAGGTTGAGAAGCACTTAGCTAGCACAACTGGTGATCTTCATTCGATGCGATTATCTTGTATTATGTATGCTTCATTCGTTCATTAGAGATACTCGGAAGGGTAGTCTAAGGACAGGATCTAGGCTTGGAAAAGTCAGGTTAGAATCTAGGCTTGGGAGAGGCAGATTAGAATGCATAATCAAGAGATAGGAGCTTAGGAATAAGCACTATTTGCTATTAACACATCGCATGTATCCTAGAGATAGGATATGATTGTGTGCAGTCATCTTGTCTTTGTGTATCTTGCATCATCGCATAGGAAAAAAGTAGAGACTTAGGAATAAGCTCTACGGACACTTTTTCATTCAACACATGCATCCTAGATTTAGGAGCACCGCATTCGCATTGGAAAATGGCTTGCTGTGTATGGGTGTAGCATGATCGCATAGTCTGATGCATTCCCAAGTAACGCTAGCTAAAGACCTTCTCAACCCGTTCATCTGCATACTCAGTGCATCTATCACACAATCAAACTTTCCTCAAATCCACCGCATTTGTTTATTTTTCATTACTGCAATCAACAAAACCAAACAACTATTTGAGTTACCGTTATCGCAAAGTCTTTCGAGAAATTACCACCGCATATTGTTTTCCAAGTCCCTGAGTTCAACCCTGGACTTACCAAGAAACTCAGTGGGGTTTACACTTGGATTCCACTGAGAAAACTTGATTGCTCAACGCAATTCCATCACCGCATTTCCTCCATAATTTCACATCATAAAATAATGCATAAAGTTTTTGGCGCCGTTGCTGGGGACTTCGGCAAAGTAGTGTGCTAACGGTAATTTTTCTGATTTCTTTGCATACTCTTAATCTTTGGCGAATTATGACCCGAAGATTGAGAGGACGTTCAGACGAAGATTAAGAGACTACCAACAACAATAGTCAGATAAAGAAGATATGGCGGAGCAGCCTGGAAACAGAGCACCAAATGAAAATAACGTCATGGCGAATCCAATCCTTCTGGCTAACGATCGCAATAGACCCATTAGGGACTATCCATCGCCAAACCTCTATAATTTCTCTCCAAGAATCATGAGGCCTGCCAATGATGGAAACAGATTCAAAATGAAGCCGATGATGCTACAGATGATCCAGACTACAGGAAAATTCGGAGGACGGCGTGGCGACGACCCGCACGCCCACCTCTGTAGCTTTATTGAAATCTGCAATACTTTTGTGTTCCCGAACATCTCTACTGAAGAAATTCGACTAACTTTGTTCCCATTTTCTCTTTGTGATCAGGCAAGAAAATGGGCGTATTCCCTCGAGTTGGGAGAGATCACTTCATGGGAATAGGTCTTAGAGAAGTTCATGAAGAAATACTTTCCACCGACTGAGAATGCTAAACGAAGGAAACTAATCACCAATTTTGAACAAGACATGGACGAATCGCTCAGCGATGCCTGGGCGAGGTTTAAGAGGTTGGTCAGGGACTGTCTACACAATGGATTGCTAGACTGCCTTCAGATGGAAATCTTTTCTCATGGTTTAAATCCCGCTTCGCAGACCGCTTCCAATGCGGTAGCCGCTGGTGGTCTGCTTGACAAAATGTTTAACGAGGCTAAGGACATTTTGGATCGCATCTTTAAGAACCACGAGGATTGGAGAGAGAGTGATCAGAGATTGAGACTCAAGGATAATGACGCAAGTAATGGTGCTATTACTTCACTACAGAATCAGATGACCGCAATGATTTACTTAATTCAGGGAATTGCGATCAGCAACCCAACACCGCAAAATGGGCAAGTAAATGCAATTAGTTAAAACACCGCAAGGTATGAGACTTGCGGTGATGGGCACGCAATGGAAGAATGGCCACAGAACCCACAGTCTATTCACTTTGTGAAAAATAATCCATTTGCTAATACCTACAACTCCGGGTGGAGAAACCACCCCAATTTTGCATGAAAGAATTAGCAACAAAATTTTCAACCTGTGGTGCAGAAAGAAGGGCCACCTGGATTCTTCCCCCGTAATAACGATCACACAAGCAATCAAGCCAGTAACTCGCACCCACCGTAATCCTCCTCCCTAGAAAGCCTATAGAGAAAAATGATACTGTGCTTCAAAGTCAGGCTACGTCCATCCGCAATCTAGAATTACAGATGGGCCAGATTATAAGTGAGCTAAAGAACAGACCGCAAGGGGCTCTGCCGAGTTCAACAGAACTCTCAAGCAACACGGGGGGATCAGGTAAAGAGCAATGTCAGGTTGTGACATTGCAGAGTGGAAAACTATGGAGGGAGAAAAGAAGGAGCTTAGCTGTACTGCTCCCATTGTGTTGGAACCTGAAATTGCAGTGACACAAGAAGAAGAAAGAAAAAAAGAAGCAATAGAGCCAGAAGTTACGTCCACCTGATAACTTATAGAAATACAAGTTATTTATGCCACCTTATCTAGATATTGCGGCCAAAAGTGAGTAAATATGCACCGATTGTATGAAAATTTGCCTAGTATTACAATAATTATAAATGATTGCAGTTACACCCACTAACACCATAAAGATGGAAAACAAGCCGAATTTTACTCTGTTTTACAAGAGACCAAGTCACCCTTGCGCCAGAGGCTCACGAGAAACTGATCAACGCAACTCTGTCACATTGCGCCCGTCAATCAACAATGAAGAGACGATTTATCACAATGACGGCGCAATGCGACAGTCGATCAAGAGCTGTGTCTCAACCGCATGTGGCAATGAAAACAACACCGCATGCGAACCCATGATCGAAAGATGCAGCAGAGCAATGCAAAAGTGGAGGATTAAGACACGTGTACACCTAACGGTTGTGCAAAATTGACAGTCTGATTGTATTACAGAAGGAATAATATCCCTCCATCTTCGGAATTACTATAACAATTAGTGGGGACCACAACGCCGGAGTCAAAGAGCTGCACCTATAAATACCCCATTGATTTTAGAGAAATCTTATGCTACTTGATAAGGGGCTAAGTGCTGCTAGGTTATGAAAGAAAAGGCTGAGCTGAGGGCTTGAGAGAAGAAATTCGAGAAGAAGACGAGATAAGACCGAGAGGTGAATCTCAGATCCAACCTTCCATACACTCGATCGAAGCTCTGTGCAAAGATCTCTGCTACCGGTGGAGCAAGCCTGAGAGGGAAGCTCTTCCTGCCATCGAATCCATCCTATCCGGCAAGTAGTTCTCCATCAAATCTGTGCCAAGACATTGGCACTTGTTTGTATCTGTTCTATCTCTTTCTCCATTGTATCTCACTGCTTCTTTATCTCATCATTCACACACCATGTATCAAACGCTTAATAGAAATATTGAATGTTTCGATAGATTTCATTTACCGTTCTCTGTCTATTTCCGTTCACCCATCACTCACTTTCTTCACGATGTCTTCTTAATTCCTTGATAAGCAATATGAATTAGTCGAGCGCTTAATCTGTATTAAAGTTATAAATACATTTAGCTAAGGCATGTTAGACGACTTCTCACCTGTGAGAGCAGAAGTGAGGATGCCATCCTGATCTATCGAGAGAAGGTCAGAAGAATGTGTTAACTAAAGCAAGTAGTACTTTCAGACATGGAAGCAACCTTGCGTTCATTATGTTAGTCTCTGTTTCACTACAAACATGTGGGAGCATGGCCGATCACCGAGAGGTGTAAGCCAAAAGAAGAGCGGAACAGTGTTTGTACCTTCAATGCAATTGAGAACTTGCGTTATTTGTATTATTTGTCTTTCTTTCTATTCTATTCATAAGACTTGCCGACGCGTCCCACATCTTTGCATAACTTTCACAGCCAGCCTTGATCCCTGTAACTTGTACATGAAGTATGTATCTTGTAACATCTAGCTTAGGTTTACTGTATTTTTATGTTATTATCGCATCTTTATAGTTTTCCTTTATTTTACTGCAATTTACATACTTGTACAAACTCATTTTTAAAAGATTGAAAACCTGGTCTCATATACCATGAACGTATCACAATAACCTAAACCATTTCCTCGTGTTCGGCCTCGGATCATACTGAGAAACTTGCGGTAGAATTACACTTGGTTCCATTGTAAGGAAACTTGTGACAGCGCATGGCATCCTACGTGAACATCCACAATTAACGCATACTTAGAAGTAGTATCGCATCAACATAAGCATAGAACATCATACATCTCTCTAGCATACGACAAGTTTATGGCGCCGTTGCTGGGGAAATGGTTAACGGTTAATTTTGAATATTTTCATGTTATGTGCAGGACATATCTTTTTGTACTGACTATTCAACGCAGAGAGCAGTCTGACGGCTTACGAGTGCTAGAGTAATCTAATAATTTTAAGAGGACCTAGAGATCAAGTGTATTCTTCGCGCAGAGTTCATCAAGGCTAAATTTATTGGTGAAGAAGTATGGCTGAAGAGAATGTGGCACCTGCTGTAAACCAGAGGGGAGATTTGCCAATACAAGATCCTGTTCTTCTGGCTGTTAACCAGAACATCCCTATGAGAGATTATGCGGCGCTAGATTTCTATAATTTCTCACCAGGAATTTCAAGACCAGTAGTTGAGGGGAATGCAAGCTTTGAAATAAAACCTATCATGCTTCAAATGATTCAGAATGTGGGACAATTCGGAGGATTACAGGGAGAGGACCCACATGCACATTTGACAAATTTTGTTGACATATGTAGCGCATTTTCCATGCCTAGTGTAACTCAAGAAAGTCTTAAACTATACCTATTCTCGTACACATTGCAGGGAGAAGTAAAAAGGTGGGCTCAAGCATTAGAGCCAGGCGAAATTAATGGATGGGAGCAATTGGTTGATAGGTTCATGAACAGATTCTTCCCTCCGTCCGTCAACGCAAAGAGGCGGAGGGAGATTTTTAATTTCGAACAAAAGAATTATGAAACCTTGAGCACCGCCTGGGTGTGATTCTGGCAGTTAGTAAAGAACTGTTCCCATATAGGGATTCCTGATAGTATTTTGATGGAAACCTTTTACAATGGCCTGGACCAATCAATGCAAGCAGTTGCCGACTCCTCCGCAGAAGGAGGATTAATGAATAAATCATATATGGAAGCAAACAACATACTGGATCACATATCGCGACATTCTGATGAATGGGTTGATACTGGGCTTGAGGTAAGAGGTCTGGAGCCAGAAAGAGTAGAAAGAGTCGATGTGCCAACAGACACAATGAGCGCATTGGTCGAACAAATGACCACGATGACCTCACTTCTCCAGACGGTAGCTAATCAGCAGAGAATTCTCTCCCAGGCAACAGCACAAGTTAATGTGGTGAGTCACACGACCGCAATGGATTACACACAATGGGGAGAAGTACATCTGATAGACGTCTGCCCATGGACTCAACAACTCGTATATGCTATTTATGATGAAGCATGTGGCAACAACCACAACCATGGTTAGGGGGATCACCCAATTTTCGGTTTTGATGAGAATCTCAATCATGAGGGCCATAGTTTCTATCAATTTAGTTATCAAGAGGATCGAGGCAATCCTTCGGTTTTCACTACCCCAGACTGCAGCCCAAGTAACTCTCAAGGTACGCAACCATGTGACCAACTGTTTGCATATGATACCTCTTGCAGTACCTCGTCTCTAGAGACATCATTAAAGAATTATATTGAAAAAAGCGAGGTGATGAGACAATCGCAAGCTGACTCTCTCAAAGAATTAAAAGACCAGATAGATCAGCTTACGAGGGAAGTAAAGAAGAAAATGCCTAGTACATAGCATGGAAGTTCCGGAGTGTCGGGGCAAAAAGGTAAGGAACAATGTCATGCAGTGACATTGTGGAGTGGCAGAACAACAACCCTCATTATGTTAAAGGTACCAGACGCGGTAACAACACCAGCAAATTTAACCATTGATGATGACCAGTTACGAAATAACGGAAGCAACCCCAATTCAGAAGCAAGATTATCTACAAAATATGAAGCTTCTCAAGACTTGAATTCTCAATCAACGCAACCTCCAATCAACGACACACAGTAAGCACAGGAGCTCACCAAGCAGCAAAGTAAGCAAGAAACACGACGGGATCCTCCACCTTTCCCGTCCAGGCTGAAAAAGAAAGACGATAGTAAGCAGTTTCAGAGGTTCCTGGACGTTCTCTGACAGCTACATATTAATATTCCCTTAATAGAGGCACTAGAGTAGATGTCGAGCTATGTGAAATTTCTCAAGGATATTCTCGCCAACAAGAGAAAGATTGGGGAAAATGAAACAGTTGCACTAACATATGAGTGTAGCGCTTTGTTTCAAAACAATCTCCCTGCTAAAATGAAGGATCCTGGGACTTTTACATTACCCTGCACCATAGGAGGGAAGATGGTCGGAAACACACTGTGTGATTTAGGGGCGAGCATAAATTTAATGCCCTTATCAATTTTTAAGAAGCTGGACATCGGCGAAGCCAGGCCAACCACGATCACAACTAGCTGATAGATCAATAAAGCTTCCGGAGGGCAAGATAGAAGATGTTCTCGTACAAGTGGACGAGTTTATCTTCCCCGCAGATTTTGTTATATTGGATTATGAGGCAGATAGAGAAATTCCTATCATCCTGGGATGCCCATTCTCGCCACAGGGCGAGCATTGATCGATGTGCAGAAAGGAGAGTTGACCATCCGGGTCGATGATCAAGAAGTAAAGTTCAACGTACTCAATGCGTTGAAGTACCCAGGAGATATAGAGAACTGCCAATATATCGAAGAACTGCGGGGAGAACAGTGGCACGAACCCCTGAAGGAAATGAAGGGGAATATTTTGAAAACAACGCAATATTGGAGGAGGACTGCGCCACAATTCATGCTGAATCTAATTTCGAACTGCTCAAGTTATCTGAACGGACATCGCAGCTTATTAAGCCATCTTTAGAAGAGCCACCTGTGTTAGAGTTAAAGTCGTTGCCAGTGCACTTAATGTATGCTTACTTAGGAAGTAACGACACGTTACCAGTTATCATTTCTGCATCACTAAGTAAGGAGAAAGAAGATGCTCTCATACGGATCCTAAGAAACAACGCAAAAGCCTTAGGATGGACCTTGGCAGCCGTTCGAGGAATTAGTCCCTCGTATTGAATGCATAAGATTCGTCTGGAGGAAGGAAAGAATGGATCAGTAGAAAGGCAGTGTCGCTTAAACCCTGCCATGAAGAAGGTTGTAAAGAAGGAGATAGTAAAGTGGCTGGACGTTGGTGTCATCTATCCGATATCTAATAGCAGTTGGTAAGCCCAGTGCAATGTGTTCCGAAGAAAGAGGGGATGACAGTCATCACTAATGACAAGAATGAATTGGTTCCCACAAGGATAAATACGGGGTGGAGAATCTACATGGACTATCGCAAGCTAAATTTGGCCACTAAAAAGGACCACTTTCCACTCCCGTTCATTGACCAAATGTTAGACAGACTTGCGGGGAACGAATTTTCTACTTTCTTGATGGCTATTCAGGGTATAACCAAATAGCAATTGCGCCGGAGGACCAAGACAAGACAACCTTCACGTGCCCATTTGGTACATTCGTATTCCGACGCATGCCATTTGGACTTTATAATGCACCAGGCACTTTTCAACGATGCATGATGGCAATATTTTCAGATTACTTGGAGGAGTCAGTTGAGGTATTCATGGATGATTTCTCAGTTTTCGATAGTAGTTATGACTCCTGTTTGAGTAACCTCGAAAAAGTATTGAAGAGATGTGTGGAAACAAATCTTGTTCTGAATTGGAAAAAATGCCACTTTATGGTGGAGGAAGGAATTGTTTTGGGTCACAAAATCTCCAAGAAAAGATTGGAAGTTGATCAGGCAAAAATCGACGCAATTTCCAAATTACCCCCACTGGTGAATGTAAAGACACTTAGGAGCTTTCTGGGACACGCAGGATTTTAAAGAAGATTTATTCGCAACTTCTCCCAGATCGCAAGACCTCTGAGTGCACTTCTCGAAGTATACCGCGACTATAATTTTGATGATGCCTGCATCAAAGCATTTAACACATTGAAAGATGCACTTATCTCCGCACCGATTTTGATTGCGCCAGATTGGATGCAACCATTTGCATTGATGTGTGACACTAGCGGATATGCTGTAGGCGTAGTTTTGAGTCAGCATCGGGAAAAGGTATTACATCCTATTTATTATGCAAACAAAACACTAAATGATGCGTAGGAGAACTATACGACCACAGAAAAAGAAATGCTCGCAGTGGTATTTGCACTGGAGAAGTTCCGACAGTACTTAATCGAAACAAATGTGGTGGTGTATATGGATCACTCTGCGATTAAATATCTAATGACGAAGAAGGATGCAAAACCAAGACTGATACGGTGGGTGTTGCTCCTGCAAGAGTTTGACCTAGAAATCAAAGATCCAAAGGGCACCGAGAACCAAGTCGCAGATCATTTGTCAAGATTGGAAAACTGCGAGGTTCAAGGGACAGAAAAAGATATTAAGGAAAGATTCCCGATGAGCTGCTAATGGCAGTAGACGTTAATGTTCCCTAGTATGCGGACATAGTAAACTTCATAGTTTGCGGTCAACTACCGGATTATTATACATACCAGTAGAAGAAGAAGCTAAGACATGACGCAAAATTTTATTTCTGGGATGATTCATTCCTATATCGACAAGGACCTGATCATATAATACGTCGATGCGTTCCTGAGCACAAAGCCAAGCACATTTTAGAGCTCTATCATGAGTCCCCATATGAAGGACATTTTGGGGGGCAAAAGACTGCAGCAAAAGTCTTATAGTGCGGCTACTTTTGGCCAACTCTGTTCAAGGATACCCATGCCCATGTTGTGCAATGTGACAGGGAATATGTCTAAAAGGAATGAAATGCCATTGACGTCAATCTTAGAAGTTGAATTATTTGATGTTTGAGGAATTGACTTCATGGGCCCGTTTTCACCATCCGAAGGTCATCAATATATTCTGGTTGCGGTTGATTATGTATCAAAATGGATTGAGGCCATCACATGTGCCAAGAATGACGTGGCCACTGTGGCGAAGTTTTTGAAGAAGAATATTTTTGCGTGCTATGGAACGCCATGGGCCTTAATCAGCAATGAGGGCTCTCATTTCATCAACCGCATAATTGCTAACCTGTTGACTAAATTCAACGTCAGCCATTGAGTTGCAACGGCTTATCACCCACAGACTAATGAGCAGGCAGAGATTTCTAACAGAGAGATCAAAACTATCTTGGAAAAGGTAGTTAATACTGCCAAGAGGGATTGGTCACCCAAGCTTGACGAAGCACTATGGGCTTACAGGACTGCCTATAAAACACCAATTGGCATGTCTTCATACGCCCTATTCTTTGGAAAAGCTTGTCATCTGCCACTTGAGTTAGAACACAAGGCGATGTGGGCATGCAAGAAGCTGAAGTTCGATTTAGCCAGTGCGGGGAAAGTCCGGAAGTTACAGTTAAATCAGTTGGTCGAATGGCGAAGGGATGCCTATGAAAATGCTAAGATATATAAGGAGAAAACGAAGAAATGGCATGATGACCGCATAAACGACCGGACATTCCCCGAAGGTCAGTAGGTATTGTTATTCAATGCGCGTCTGCGAATGTTCCCTGGAAAGTTGAAGTCTCGCTGGTCTGGGCCATTCCGAATCAAGACCATCTTTCCCCACGACGCAGTGGAATTAATAACTTTAGATGGGAGCAGCGCATTCAAAGACAATGGTCAGCGGATCAAACCCTACTATGGAGGCGACTTCGATCGGCGCATGGACACCATTGACTTGGGCAAGCAGGATTAATCCGCTTGCAGGGAAAGCGATTGCAGTAACTCTGAGAACTTCTTTCAGTCGGCCTTCCCATCTATGTTTACTTGCTTTCTTTTCAGCTTTCTTTTGCCATTTTCTTAATTTCGTGATTCTTGTTTAGTAGGAGTAGTCTTTAATGTTCTGGAAATTTCATGTCGCATATGTTTCCATACTTTAAATGTAGTAGTACCGGTTGCATGATTTTGTGAATGATGGGATAAATCACCGCAAGGTCTTTTCGACTTGCGTTTTTTATGAATTATGAAGAGAGGAAAATAAACTGGTATGTAACGAAAGGATGGGTGTAGTAAGTGGAAAGAAGAGAAGATATGCGTCTAATGCACCCAAATACATTGCGGTGAGAGGTGTGTTGCACATGTATACGTTCTTTGCCTGGTCTTAGTTAAATGCACCATGTTGAGGTATCCTCCATAAATGTGTTTAGTTAAGGGGTGTGCTATGGGGATGTATGCGTGATGCCCGTCCTCAGCAAAAATGTATCTGCGTTTATTGGAAGCATGGTACGAATTTCAAATCATGCACCCTTCTGAATCAAATTTGTAAATGAATCGATTTCTTTACTTTTGTACAGGCAATAGAAAATTTTTGTAATGCGTTCATTTGTAATATAATTGTATACTTTTTTAATAGTCAATACAATCAGAGTATATATTCACTCCACTCTTTGCCTGTGCCTCTTTCTTTATCTTCCTTTGTTAATTTTTGCTTTGTTCTTAATCTTTTACCTTTACGACCTTCATTGCGTTGCTATGATGTATTATATATTTACACTTAGAAACATTTCCCATACTTAGTAAATTCTGACTAACACTTAGTTAATTCTTAGTTTAGCAGTACTTTACCTTTTATCTTTCAAAGTTCTGCTCAAACCTTCTTTTTGAAATTTTCTTCTAAGTGTTTGTCTAGTCTATCCAAACAACGCAATGAGGACCTTGCTCATCTTTAAATTTGGGGGTGGGGAAGGTCTGAGCAGATGAGATCAGGAATATGCAGTTTTTAAGAAAATGCATCTATTTTCATAAAAGTAATATATATATATATATATTCACTTATTTATTTATGCAAAACTCCGATGTCAGCGCAAGGAAAAATTTCAAAACTGTTCCCAACCTGATAAGAGATTAGTTGTAAAAGAAGCTTGCTCGTAGTTGGATGTTCGTATGACACCCGTAGGAGCAAGCCAAAATGAAGGTGGGTTTCCAAGATCAACGTAGTATAACAAAAAAAAATAGAAAAATAAAAGAAGGCAAGGGACAACTCCTCTGTATATCATGAGTTAAAGTTGAAATTGGCACACAACCATAGTTAAATGTTCGCATGACACCCGTGGGGACAAGCCAAAACGAAGAGTGTAACCTTGACCAACAGTCTCTATGTGAATAAATGACACAAAGTTTTGCTCATCGCATATAGATACATCAAGTTGTTTTGACAAAGAAGAGAATTAGATGACCACATATAGATACATCAAGTTACTTCACTACAGAATCAGATGACCGCAATGATGAAGTTAATTCAGGGAATTGCGATCAGCAGCCCAACACCGCAAAATGGGCAAGTAAACGCAATTAGTCAAAACACCGCAAGGTGTGAGACTTGCGGTGATGGGCACGCAATGGAAGAATGCCCACAGTCTATTCACTTTGTGAAAAATAATCCATTTGCTAATACCTACAACCCCAGGTGGAGAAACCACCCCAATTTTGCATGGAAGAATCAGCAACAAAATTTCCAACCTATGGCGCCGAAAGAAGGGCCACTTGCATTCTTCCCGTGCAATAACGGTCACACAAGCAATCAAGCTAGTAGCTCGCAACCATCGCAATCCTCCTCCTTAGAAAGCCTATTAAAGTAGTATATAGAGAAAAACAAAACTATGCTTCAAAGTCAGGCTACGTCCATCTGCAACCTAGAATTACAGATGGGCTAGATTGCAAGTGAGCTAAAGAATAGACCGCAAAGGGCTCTGCCGAGTTCAACAGAACTCCCAAGCAACACGGGGGGATCAGGTAAAGAGCAATGTCAAGTTGTGACATTGCGGAGTGGAAAAACTGTGGAGGGAGAAAAGAAGGAGCTTAGCCACACTGCTCCCATTGCGTTGGAACTTGAAATTACAGTGACACAAGAAGAAGAAGGAGAAAAAGAAGCAATAGAGTCAGAAGTTGCGTCCACCTGATAACTTGTAGAAATACAAGTTATTTATGCCACCTTATCTAGATATTGTGGCCAAAAGTGAGTAAATATGCACTGATTGTATGAAAATTAGCCTAGTATTACAATCATTATAAATGATTGCAGTTACACCCACTAACACCATAAAGATGGAAAACAAGCCGAATTTTACTCTATTTTGCAGGAGACCAAGTCACCACTTGCGCCAGAGGCTCACGAGAAACTGATCAACTCATCTCTGTCACATTGCGCCCGTCAATCAACAATGAAGAGACGATTTATCGCAATGACGGCGCAATGCGACAGTCGATCAAGAGTTGTGTCTCAACCGCATGCAGCAATGAAAACAACCCCACATGCGAACCCATGATCGAAAGATGCAGCGGAGCAATGCAAAAACGGAGGATTAAGACACGTGTACACTTAACGGTTGTTCAGAATTAACGGTCTGATTGTATTACAGAAGGAATAATATCCCTCCATCTTCAGAATTACTATAACAATTAGTGAGGACCACAATACCGGAGTCAAAGAGCTGCACCTATAAATACCCTATTGATTTCAGAGAAATCTTATGCTACTTGATAAGGGGCTAAGTGCTGCTAGGTTATAAAGAGAAAAGGCTGAGCTGAGTGCTTGAGAGAAGAAATCCGAGAAGAAGACGAGATAAGATCGAGAGGTGAATTTCAGATCCAATCTTCCATACACTTGATCGAAGCTCTGTGCAAAGATCCCTGCTATCGGTGGAGCAAGCCTTAGAGGGAAGCTCTTCCTGCCATCGAATCCATCCTATCCGGCAAGCAGTTCTCCATCAAATTTATGCCAAGACATTGGCACTTGTTTGTATCTGTTCTATCTCTTTCTCCATTGTATCTCACTGCTTCTTTATCTCATCATTCACACACCATGTATCAAACGCTTAATAGAAATATTGAATGTTTCGATAGATTTCATTTACCATTCTCTGTCTATTTCCGTTCACCCATCACTCACTTTCTTCACGATGTCTTCTTAATTCCTTGATAAGTAATATGAATTAGTCGAGCGCTTAATCTGTATTAAAGTTATAAATACATTTAGCTAAGGCATGTTAGACGACATCTCACCTGTGATAGCAGAAGTGAGGATGCCATCCTGATCTATCGAGAGAAGGTCAGAAGAATGCGTTAACTAAAGCAAGTAGTACTTTCAGACATGGAAGCAACCTTGCGTTCATTATGTTAGTCTCTGTTTCACTACAAACATGTGGGAGCATGGCCGATCACCGAGAGGTGTAAGCCAAGAGAAGAGCGGAACAGTGTTTGTACCTTCAATGCAATTGAGAACTTGCGTTATTTGTATTATTTGCCTTTCTTTCTATTCTATTCATAAGTCTTGCCGACGCGTCCCACGTCTTTGCATAACTTTCACAGCCAGCCTTGATCCCTGTAACTTGTACATGAAGTCTGTATCTTGTAACATCTAGCATAGGTTTACTGTATTTTTATATTATTATCGCATCTTTACAGCTTTCCTTTATTTTACTGCAATTTACATACTTGTACAAACTCATTTTTAAAAGATTGAAAACCTGGTCGCATATACCATGAACGTATCACAATAACCTAAACCATTTCCTCGTGTTCGGCCTCGGATCATACCGAGAAACTTGCGGTGGAATTACACTTGGTTCCATTGTAAGGAAACTTGTGACAGCGCATGACATACTACGTGAACATCCACAATTAACACATACCTAGAAGTAATGTCGCATCATCATAATCATAGAACATCATACATCTCTCTAGAAAACGACACCACCTCAAAGCCAATAGAGAAGGGGACCGTGAGAGTGCAGTTATCACCTTTCCCACAGAGACTCAGAAAGAAAAGAACGAGGAGGTACAGTACCAACGCTTTCTGTCTATGTTAAAATAATTACATATTAATATTTCATTCAGTGAAGCGATTGAGGAAATGCCTACATACGCGAAGTTTCTGAAGGAAATGACAACCAAGAAGAGGAGTACTGGTAAGTTTGCCACGGTGGCTTTAACGCAAAGTTCGAAATCAATAATTCCACCGAAGATGAGCGATCCTGGGAGCTTTACTATACCCTGCTTCATAAGAGAACTGTATATCGGGCAAGCCTTGTGTGACCTTGGAGCCAGCATTAACTTGATGCCTCTATCAACTTTAAGCAGTTGAATGTAGGGCAACTTGCGGCCACGATTGTCACTCTCCAACTTGCAGATGGATCTCTGGTGCATCCAGAGGGGAAGGTGAAGAACGTACTGATCACCATCGACAAACTTATTCTACCAACCGACTTCATCATCTTGGACTATGTAACCGACAAAGATGTGCCCATCATCCTAGGGCGGCCATTTTTATCAATAGGTCATGCTCAGATTGATGTGCATAAAGGGGAGATCACTTTAAGCATCAATGGATAGAAGCTCAATTTCAACACAATCCGTGCCATAAAGTTTCTTGACGAAGAAGACCTGCATGACTCAGACGATGAGCAGAATTTGACTGAAGAAGAAAAGCTTGACGAAGAGAATGAAGAAGAGGATGCAAGTGCATCCATTGCTGCCTGTAATGCGATCATAACAAAAACAAGCAAGGAAGAAGAGATGATCGCAAACTAAGAAGAAGAGCCAACAGAAAAAGAAGAAAGAGAAACAACACAACCGTCCCTAGTAGAACCACCAACAATGGAATTAAAGACCCTGCCGAACCACTTAAAGTACGCATTTTTGGGCAGAATGAGAAGCTGCCAATAATTATTTCCTTCGAACTTAAAAAAGACCAGAAGAATGCATTGATGAGCATTCTAAGGAAACATGTGCGAGCAATTGGCTAGACGCTCGTCGACATTCGAGGAATCAGCCCAGCGTACTGTATGCACCAAATTCGTCTCAAAGAAGACCACAAGCAACGATCGAACATCAGCTCAGACTTAATCCTGGGATGAAAGAGGTCGTTAAAAAGTAGATCATTAAATGGTTGGATGCGGGCATTATTTATCCGATAGCAGATAGCACGTGGGTCAGCCCCGTGCAGTGTGTGCCTAAAAAGGGTGGCATGACGGTAGTTCCGAACGAAAATAATGAACTAATACCCCAAGGGACCGTCACTAGGTGGCGCATTTGCATGGACTACCCAAGTTGAATGCGGCCACAAAGAAAGATCATTTCCCTCTATCGTTCATTAACCAATTGCTAGATCGTCTAGCCGAAAATGACTTTTACTGTTTTCTGGATGGCTATACGAGGTATAACCAGATTATGATTGCTCTAGAAGATCAGGATAAGACCACATTCACTTGCCCATATGGGACTTTGGCTTTCCGCCACATGCCATTTGGCCTCTTCAACGCGCCAAGCACGTTCCAAAGGTGCATGATGGCCATCTTTTTAGACTATCTTGAGGACTCTGTTGAAATCTTCATGGACGACTTCTCTGTCTATGGGCACATCTATGAAGTCTGTCTAGCCAACCTGGAGAAGAAACTGAAAAGATGCGAGGAGATGAATCTCGTTCTTAATTGGGAAAATTCCATTTTATGGTCAAGGAAGGCATTGTGTTGGGGCACAAAGTTTCTCGGGACGAGTTGGAGGTGGATAAAGCAAAAATAGAAGTAATTGAGAAAATTCCACCTCCAACAAGCGTGAAGGTTGTACGAAGTTTCTTGGGGCATGCTAGATTCTACAGACGCTTTGTCTCAGACTTTTCGAACATAGCACAACCACTGAGTGCGTTGTTGGAGGCTGACATAAAATTTGATTTTGGCGAAAATTGCCTCAACGCATTCAGAATTTTGAAGAATGCAATGATTACCGCACCCGTGTTAATTGCACCTGACTGGACACTTTCTTTTGAAATAATGTGCGATACAAGCAGGTATGCGATGGGAGCAACTTTGGCACAAAAGAGAAAAACAATCTTACATCCCATCGCATATGCGAGTAAGACGTTATTCCTGCTCAGACCAATTATACCACCACAGAGAAAGAGCTACTTATGGTAATTTTTGCGTTGGAAAAATTTAAAGCATATCTGCTGGGAAAAAAGGTACTCATCCATACTGATTATTCAGCAATAAAGTATTTAATGACAAAAAAAGATGCGAAGCCGAGGTTGATCAGATGGATTCTTCTCCTTCAAGAATTTGACATAGAAATAATTGATCGAAAGGGGACGGAGAACCTGAGGTTAACCGCAATGAGTCAGAGGTGAGTGCGGTGTTCCCAGATGAGTAGTTGTTTCAGATTGAAGAACTACCGTGGTATGCAGACATAGTCAACTATCTGGTTTGCGAGCAATTTCCTGAAGATTATGCCTACCACCAATAGAGGAAGCTCAAACATGAATGCAGATATTATTATTGGGATGAGCCGAATCTGTGTAAAAGGGGGGCAGATCAGATTCTGCGACTTTGCATACCAAATGCTGCTCAACAACGCATATTATCACAATGTCACGACTCACCATATGGTGGGCACTTTGGAGGACAGCGCACTACAACCAAGGTTTTACAGAGTAGATTCTTTTGGTCAACATTGTTTAAGGATGCAGCTAACTACGCCAGAAAGTGTGATCGGTGCCAACGCACAGTTAACATTTCATGGAAACATGCAATGCCGATAAACATCATCTTGGAGCTTGAGTTATTCGACGTATGGGGTATCGAATTCATGGGACCATTCCCTCCCTCGAATGGTAAAAATTATATTTTGCTGGCCGTCGACTATGTATCCAAGTGGGTAAAGGCAGTGGCATGCGCCGCAAGCGATGCAGCAGTAGTCTTTCAATTCCTGAAGAAAAATATTTTCACTTGTTTTGGCACCCCACGTGCCATAATAAGTGAAGAGGGGTCTCACTTTGTTAATCATACTATCAAGGAGCTGCTATGCAAATATAACATTCTCCACAAAGTGGCCACCGCATACCATCCGCAGACGAATGGTCAGATCGAGGTGTCCAATTAGGAGATTAAGCTGATAATTAAGAAGGTGGTAAGGCCTTCGCGAAAAGATTGGCCAGCGAAGCTCGACGATGCATTTTGGACGTATCGGACTGCATTTAAAACACCCATAGGTATGTCCCCATATGCGTTGGTATTTGGTAAGGCGTGTCATTTGCCTTTGGAGTTGGAATACAAGGCATTGTGGGCGATGAAGAAATTAAACTTTGATCTGAAGAAAGTAGGAGAAGCGAGAAAACTTCAACTGGTCGAGCTAGAAAAATGGAGGGTTAACGCATATGAGAATGCAAAGATCTACAAGGAGCACACAAAGCGCTGACACGACAAACACATATGCGGTAAGAACCTCCAAGTCGGGCAGAGGGTCTTATTATTCAACTTACGACTATGGCTTTTCCCTAGAAAATTAAAATCGCGCTAGTTCGGACCCTTCATCATTAAAGAAATATTCCAACATGGTGCGGTAGAGCTAATCACTGAGGATGGAAGTCGTACATTTAAGGTTAATGGACAGCGAGTTAAGGTTCTTGAACTCTCATTTCTTCGACACTTTAATCATCATTTATCTATCTGCATTTTACTTATTACTAGTTCATTCTAAAAAAAAAAAAAGATTGCGGTAAAAGAATGTTGTTTTGTTTAAAATTATTTGACTCTCTCACTGTTTTTCTTGCAACGATCGAGGCACAGGATTGTGGAGGTGTTACACAAAGAAGCAACTTATATTACTCCGTCACCGCAATCCAAAGAAGATAGATCGCCGTAAAGAAGGATGCATCAATAAACAATGCGGGCGACAACGCAAATTTGGGGGTTGTATTCTTCGTTAACTTTATTTCAAATTTTGCACTATCGCATCGCATTTTAGTTTTAAAAGTTTTATCACCGCATCCTCTTTGATTACCACAATCATTTGACATGGATAAATTTAGAAAGTTACCGCATGCTGTCTCTTTGCCAATTATGATTTCAATGATGAAAAACATACTTCTATTTCTTTCATATATACTAGAGTCAACTTAATCTTAAGATAGTCACCTCATGAAATATTTCTAGAAGTTAGGGGTCTGCTAGTTTTCTTTCAAACTCTCTTTACGAAGCATTCTCAGAACATCGCATGACTTCTTTCAATCTTTTGGCAATGAGGACATTGCCGCATTTTAAATTTGGGGGTGAGGTATTTATTTTTGACCTTGCTATTTAAAAAAAAAAAGGAGGAAAATTTTGAGAATAACAACTCCACTGTCAACGCAATGGGGAAACCCATGTTGATAAGAGTTAAGTTGTGAAGGGCACTTACCTATAGTTGGATGTCCATATGACACATGTGGGGACAAGCCAAAACGAAGGTAAGTCGCCAGGATCAACGCATAAATAAATGACCGCAACTCCGCTGTCAAGTAGGTATGAGTTTAGCCTAAGAAAGAGCGCATTGCTCGTGGTTGGATGTCCGCATGACACACGTGAGGGCAAGCCAAAATGAAGACAAGGCACTTGGATCAGCACAAGGTCAGAAAAAAAAATAATAATGTCAAGAAATATGCAAGGATAAAAATCAATTGACACCCCGGTAGAAAAGTTTTCTTTTTGAAATAAATCATGCGATGTTCCGAAATTTAATAAAGTCCTTTTGAAGGTTAAACTTGCGGTCCCTAGGTCTTAGAAATATTTTTAGAGGAGACTTGAATAAGACTTATGGAAATTTTGGTGTATAGGATTTGAATGAAGTATCCTTGAGAAATCTAGGAAAAGAGAATTGCGGTCGACTTGCTAAAGGAAATCTTTAGCTTATGCTTGAGGACAAGCACTGTTTAAATTTGGGGGTGCGATAACGGATAGAAATGCACGTTATTACATTGCTAAGTTATTAAACAATGAGGGTTTGCGTTGATGAAATATGTTAGATTGCGTCCAAAAAGCAGTAAGTTTATAATATTGCGATCGCTTGCATTCATCGCATAGAAACAGTTGATTTTTGTATTTTTATGCAGAATATGCGTTGACGCAAGATGGAAAGAGCGATCATAAGAAATCAATGGATGAGTGCGGCATTACCACAAGGTTTTGCAGTGATTTGTGTTCGCAAACAGCTACTCAAGAAGGATTGCCGCATAGAGCCGGCGCAACTTGGTGGTTGCATCTGGGTGAAAGGCATAATTAATCACGATGGGACAGAATTAAAGCCATCCCATCTGTGCAATCATAAGAGGGAAGCCGCCTTTCAGCCTAGAAGCTCTATAAATACCGAAGGCGGCCTTCAGAAAAGGAGTTCAGAGAGTTAGAGAATTTTTCCTTAGATAGTTTAGCCTTGTTCTTAGATTTTCTTTTGTTTTAAGGCAGAAGCGAGAGAAGGAGGTTGTGCCGACAGATTATTCCGGTAAGCTTGTGAGAGTGCCGGAAGCTTCAAGATCAGAGAGAGGGCCAGCTCCTGTGGAAGCAAGAATATCTTTTGAACCGAATAGAGATTGCCAATGTAAAAGCCTTGGTCAGCAAGGGATTGCTACCAAGCTCTCTACCTTTACCTTCCATTGTTATTTTGTATTCAAACTCATTTATAGAAATGGAATTTACTTCTCTATATTTGTTCACTCTCTGTTATTTACGCATGAGTAGCTAAATCTGTTGAATGGGTTGAGAAGCACTTAGCTAGCACAACTAGGGATCTTCATTCTATGCGATTATCTTGTATTATGTATGCTTCATTCGTCCATTAGAGATACTCGAGAGGGTAGTCTAAGGACAGGATCTAGGCTTGGAAAAGTCAGGTTAGAATCTAGGCTCGGGAGAGTCAGATTAGAACGCGGAGTACATAAAGGAAGATTGTGATGGTCCTCCATACTTAGCCCTTATGGAGTTTGTAATCATATCTTGCAACCGTTGAATAGACAGGGCGGCGACAGAGGTAGATTGTTACGGCTGGTCTTCCTGCAAGATAGTTTTTCCTTTGTCATTGACTTTCGTAGCTAGAGATTGACTCGACTCAGTAGTATCTCAATCCTGTATCTGATCTCTTAAAGCAGTGATTTCATGATCTCACTCCTCTACAGCCTTCATTAGGAGATTTATCTTCCTTTCCATCTCTTCCATGACTGACTCAGTCGTTACATCAACCATCATGACAGACACTACGTCAAGGTATGATTCTTCCTTTGATTGGTTAGAAGTAGAGGTAAAGTTGTCAAACAAGGGATTTTCTCTTATGATGATCTCACCTTTAGAAGATTCAATCAGCTACTCCCATATTTTCTCTACGAAGACAAAGCCTAAGGCAATCATGCTTAATTCCTATCCTATATTTTTGCGACAATTGGTTGCTCCGAATGTTACACTTGGGCACATTACTTGACATCGTAATTTCCTTCTATACTTGCTAATTCTTAGCAAGCCCTACTTTATTCTTCTATGTAACAAAATTCTGCTCAAAGATGCTTTTCTAATTTTCAAAATAGAATGTTTATCTCTTCTTTGTCTAAACAACTCGATGTATCTATATACAGTGAGCAAAACTTTGCGTCATTTATTTATTTAAAAACTATCGATCATGGTTACACTCTTCGTTTTGGCTTGTCCCCACGGGTGTCATGTAGACATCCAACTATGGTTGTGTGCCAATTTCAACTTTAACTCATGATATTCAGAGGAGTTGTCTCTTGCTTTCTTTTATTTTTCTTTTCATACTGCGTTGTTCTTGGAAACCCACCTTCGTTTTGGCTTGGTCTTACGGGTGTCATACGAACATCCAACTACGAGCAGGCTCCTTTCACAACTAAACTCTTATCAGGTTGGGAACAGTTTTGAGGTTTTCCCTTGCACTGACATTGGAGTTTTGCATAAAAAATTTTATTATATATATATATTTATCGAAAATGGACACATTTTCTTAAATACTGCATATTCTTGATCTCATCTGCTCAGACTTCCCCACCCCCAAATTTAAAGATGAGCAATGTCCTCATTGTGTTTGGATAGATTAGACAAACACTTAGAAGAAAATTTCAAAAAGAAGGTTTGAGCAGAACTTTGAAAGATAAAAGGTAAAGTACTGCTAAACTAAGAATTAACTAAGTGTTAGTCAGAATTTACTAAGTGTGGAAAATGTTTCTAAGTATAAACATATAATACATCATAGCAACGCAATGAAGATCGTAAAAATAAAAGATTAAGAACATCACAAAAATTAACAAAGGAAGATAAAGAAAAAGGTACAGGCAAAAAGTAGAGTGAATATGCACTTTAATTGTATTGAATATTAACATAAATTACAAATGAACGCAATACAATTTTTTTTTGTTTCCTGTACAAGAGTCAAAGAATTTGATTAACTTATAAAGAATAAATGAATTGAGTACAAAATATAGAATGGCCGCATAAAAAAAATTAAGATTGGAAGAAAGTGTAAGTATCAAGGTTGAGGAGCAGGAGGATCTGGCGGAGGATGTTAAGGTGGTGCAAAAGAAGCGTCATCAAATAATAAGTGCTGCCTTAGATGTAAAGGCACCATCGAACCATGCAGATGTGCGGTGAGAAAATTGAAATATTCTTGATTACACTCCGCTATCTGTATTTGGTGTAGGAAGATTCTATGCTTACTCCGCTATATATTGATGAGCGCCTCCCCTGAAGTTGCAGCACTGCGCTGAATCTCATCAATGCGCTCCATTACTACCTCAAATCGCTGGTTGAAGAAGTGTTGCTGTTGAGAGACAAGCTCTTGTTGTTGAGAGAAGAGGGTTCTCATTTCAGCTAACTTAGCAGCCATGGAGGTGAAGGATCGTTGTGCTTGCAATGTCTCGCCAGCATCGTTTTGGGGTTGGGCAGACATGCCTTCACCCAAATCGTGTGGGTCATCAACATGCGGCGGTGGAATGGTGGGTTACGGTGATGAAGCTGATGGTGAAGTGGGGGCTGCTAGATAAACAATAGGTGAGTTAGGGACAAGAAAGAGGTTTGTAAAATGCTCGTGTAAAGGGGAAGAGGGTTGCGCTGGCGGGCTTGGAGGGCTTGGAGGTCAGATAACTAAGGGAAGAGGGTACATTGGTTCTGGATCTTGCATTGGTGACTTCTAGACCTTCTCTTTTCCTTTATTTTCTCTTCTCTGTCTTTTGGGCCTTGGTTCTTGAGGCGCATTCAAATCGATCGCAAGCCTCTTTGCTGGCAGCTCGGGGTAGTGTGGAGAATCTTTGAGGAGCATCCTCAATATTTTTATGTTGATGTGGCCGTGGACTTCTGGCATGGGCTCCTCATCAACGCCTATACCCATAGACAAGCATAGACTTGAAACGATCCACGGGAAGAAGTATTGCCCCCGAACATGCCCCACTAGTGCTCTGATCTGCCTCGCGATCAACTGCCCTACATCGATATGAATGTCGCGGGCTATGCAGTATGCAGCCATGACTCGATCCCTTGATATAGTTCTGTCATGTGTTGTTGAGATCAGCTGCTTCTTGACCAAATAGACCTAGAGCCTTCCCTCCAGTAGCAAGGACTTGGACTCCAAGGTGTGAATGTCTTTGAGTGAGATCGACCACTTCATGCCCGGTTGCGTTAGTACCCTCATTGCGTCCTCCATCTGTTCTTCTGTGGGATCATCAATAATCTTGTTCCTTGATGCATCAGGGTCGTCTTTCATCTGATAAATTTCGTTGATGTCCTTTGCGTTGAAGGATACTGTTTCTCCCTTAAAGGTCACCGCATCCCTATTTCCATGTAGCCGCCCACGGTAAAAGCTTCGCACTACCTGAGGCACTATGATGGATGGGCACTGGTAGTATGTGTCCCACCCATGTTCCACAATTACGCTCGTGATGAGGTCAGGTAGTGGATTCGACGCAGGAAAGAAGCCTATCTCGATCAACATGTCATCATTCTCCTTTTTCTTTGATGAGCGTTTCTTGGCCGTCGCGGGTTCAGTGCTTTCTGCTATAGGCTTGCCTTTTGCCAACGAAAGGCGGGCTGCTTGTCTTTCTTTTTTTTCTCGCTCTCTGTGTTGCTTTTCTTTCTCACGCTCAGCGAGTTTTTTGCCTCTGCTCTTATATAAGTGCCGCTTATTGGCTTCACGCTTCTTCCTCTTCTCCTCTAACAACAATCTATCATCTTCTTCCTTCTTTCTCCTCTCTTCTTCTTCTCTTTCTTCTCTCATAAATTCTTCTTCGAATTGCTGAGAGGCCAGCAATAGATGATGTTCCTCCTCGCACTTTCGGATCCCTTCAAGTCTGGCAAGCTCATTGTTGTTTCGCATCTCTTCGTACTCCAATCTTCTTCTTCTATTTCCCTCTGCGATGATGAGCTTTCCCCTCTCCATCTTTTCTTGCTTCTCCTCCTCTTCTTTTCTCTCTCTCTCTCTCTCTCTCTCTCTCTCTCTTCCAATGCCAAGATTAATCTTTGAGGGTCGATATTGGACCCTTGCGGCGTATTCTCCCTGCGACGTCGCAATAGGGGGGTTCCCTCTACTTCTTCTTGTTCCTCGATCGCAACCATTTGTGTTGGTATGGGTTACGCTGGTTCCATCAATTGTGTCGTTTCCCCCCTTACCTCCCTCACAGAGGTTGATTCTCCATCCTTCTCAGGGCTCGCAGCCCTCTGCCTTGCCTCCTCTTCTTTTCTCAAGCGCCTCTCTTCACGTCGGTGCATTCTCTTTTCTTCTTTTTCCTTCTTCTTTCTTTCTTTGGTGGCCTTCTCATCTTCAACATCATCCTTTTTCTCTCTATTCTTCTTTTCTTTGCGATGATGGGAAGATTCAGCCTCCCCAACCTTCTTTCCCTTGGTCTTCTTCTTCTTCTTCTTCTTCTTCTTTTCTTCAGCCACTTCTGGTTGCGCCTCCCCTGCAACCTCCTCCAACGACGTCAGGGATCTCCAATGCAACCTCACCCTCCTTGACCTCCTCCATCGCAATCTTTTTTTCTTCTCTTTCGTTTCTCGCAATCTCTTCTTCTTCTCTTCTTGAAGGTCCGTCATAGGCTTCTACGCTGGCAGTCACCTCAGGAATCTCAGGGGCTAGAACGCCTCTTCCCGTCTCTTCTTCTTTAACTACCACTTCCTCCGCCACCACTACTTCATTCTTTACCCCCACCATTTTCTCCTCCGTAGGAGTGGTTGATTTATAACCCCTGCCTCGGGCAGTCCACCTCTTAGCTCCAAGGTACTCAGGATATTGCCAAACATCTCCGTATTATCGAGTCTCTTCTTTTCATTTTCCATTGAGACGGCAGGTGTTGGTGCAGGGATGCTCTCAGTGCTTCCTTCTCTTTTGAACAGAGGGGGCCTAACGGCCAGAGGGTTTCTCCAGGCTCTCCCGGTGAGTCTAGGGACAGTGTGGGCTTGGGCGGCAAGTCTGTGACTGGCAGCCAGAAATGCTGCCTCTCGCATGGCTACTTAGTCAGAGGCGGAAGGTGAAGTAGATTGGTTGGGAGTTTGGTCAGCCATGGATGCATACTTGGAAGGTCGGGTAAAAATGCTTGAGCTGCTGGGGAAGAAAGAAGGTCTAGATGCAAGGTGCTAGGGTTTCAGATTGGCAAAATGAGGTAAAGATTTACCAACGAGGGAGGAGGTCTTATTTATAGGTTGGGCGTGGTGGGCCCAATGCGATTTTTGCGGCGACAGGCCTCGAGCAGCTCAAAAGGCGTGTCGTTCCACCTCCCTCATTTATGGAATTTTAGATAAAGTTGTCATTTCGTCTGCCAAGTCATAATTTCTTGGGGATACGAAACGATTGGACTTCCCCCTAAATTGCAAAAAGAATTTTTCTTTAATATTTTATTTGAATGGACGCAAGATAAAGATTAACGTATTGTGCTCACCAACGCAACTGCATTTTCGCAGAGGACAGGAAACAATGCATATATCCCCGCAACACACCCCTTAACCAACGCATTTCTGGAGGATACCTCGACATAGTGTATTTAGCTAAGGACAGGCAAAGGACATATAGGAACGCAACACACCCCTCAACTCAATACAGTTGAATTGGATGAACGCAAAGTATCTCTTATTAGTTTGAGATGTGTCCATTATCGCCTTACATACTTGTTGTTAATTTTTTTAATTATTTTTATTATTTTAAATATATATTTTTTTCCATCATCGCAAGTGCTATGATTTACGGCAATAAATTTTTCTTTATTACTCAATCATTCACCATTTAAAGCTCAACGCATTAATTATAGAAAAACGCAAAGAATTAAAGACGAGACAGAATTAAATGCAAAGAAATAAATGAGGAAATAAATTCATAAAGTCAAGATCGAATTAAATGAAGAATTGAAGACAAAATTCAGAATTCAAATAGACAGAAATTTAAGAAAGCATAAAACATAGTATTGAGATGTGGACCGAAAATTGCGTTGTCATGAGTGATCGCAACCCACATCTCCACAGGTGATCAAACTTGCCTACTCAATGTCCTAAGGAAATTGCTCCTTTCCTATAGATCCCGGGGCTTTTGAATTGCTGGGCAATGTTCCCGGTGCTCGACTTCTTAGCTCAGAGGCCAGCTGGCCCACTTGGATCTCCAGATTCCTTATTGAAGATGCCTGCGCTTGCATCACTGTGTCGTTTTTATCCATGTATTGCTTCAGCAGCGTCTCCAATGAGCTTCCCGAGGTGTTAGATAATGATGGTTGCTGGTTGTGCAGTCTTGGTTGCCCTTAATTGTGGTGAAAAGGAGGATTCCCTCTACTGCCCCTTTGATGGTTAACTGGCCCCCCTAGGTTAGGATTGCCCCCCCACCCGAAGTTAGGATGGCTCCTCCAGCCCGGATTATAGGTGTTGCTTAAGGGGTTGTTCTAGATAGCACACATTTGCTGAAGGTTCAATGGGCACATGTCAACTCCGTGAGCCCCTCCACAATTGACACAACTGATTGCAGCCATTTGAACCGGTGCAGCGGGTTGCGCTGATTGTTGAGCAATGGCTCCTTGGTTAATTGCCATTGACTGGAGGATCGAGGTCACTGCGGCCATTTGTACAGCCAACATGATCATTGTCTCCGTAGGGACAATGGTTGTTTCATTTTTCCTTCTCTCGGCGCCTCGGCCTCCATATCCATCGTCGATCCAGTCATCCATATTCCACGAGATGCGGTCGAGGATGACTTTAGCCTCTGTGTATGTCTAATCCATAAAACCACCTGCCGCGGAGGCATCAGCAATGCCCTGCGTTACTCTGTTCAGGCCATTATAAAAAGTTTCCATCAACACGCAATCGGGGATCCCGATATGCGGGCAGTTTTTCACCAGTCTCCTAAATCGCACCCAGGCGATGCTTAGGGTCTCATTCTCCATCTGTTCGAAGTTCAACACGTCCTTTTGTCACCTTGCGTTAACGGCAGGTGGGAAGAACTTCTTCATGAACCACTCCACCAGTTGCTCCCATAAAGTGATCTCATTTGGCACCAGTGCATGAGCTCACATCTTAGCCTCGTCCCTCAAGGTGTAAGGGAACAGATACAATCTTATACTCCCTGGGGTCACGCCAAGTAGGGAAAAGTTGCCACACATTTCGACAAAGCTGGTCAGATGGGCGTGTGGGTCTTCACCTTGCAGACCCCTGAACTGTCCGACATTTTGAATCATCTGCAGCATGACTGACTTAATCTCGAAACGTGTGTTCTCCTCCACAGTTGGCCTCGAGATTCCAGGCGAAAAGTCATACAAATTGGGTGTCGCATAATTCCACATTGGAATGTTGCGATCAACCGCCAGGAAGACAAGATCCTGTGCTGGTCGAACAACCCCTTGGTTCACAACCGGTACCGCATTATCATTGTTGTCCGCCATGCTGGCTGTCTTCTTTCGCCTAATTCGGTTCTGATGTGCCTTTGCGCGGAAAGTACGCTCGATCTCAAGGTCAGCTTCGAATTCCGATTCAGCACCAGGACTCATAAACTGTCAGACTACTCTCCGTGTTAAACAACCAGTACAATGAGATTTGTCCTGCAAAATACCAAAAACACACTCAAACAATAAACTGTTAACCAATCCCCGACAATGGTGCCATAAACTTGTAACGCTGAGAGATGTGATGTATGATCTATGCTCAAAATGATGCGATACTACTTCTAGATATGCGTTAATTATGAATGTTCACGTAGTATGCCATGCATTGTCACAAGTTTCCTTACGATGGAACGAAGTGTAATTCCACCGCAAGTTTCTCGGTGTGACCGAGGTCGAACACAGGGACTGTTTTAGGTTATTATGGTATGTTCGTGATATATGCGACTAGGTTTTTCAATCTTTAAAAAGGTGTTTTGTACAAGTATTAAAATTTCAATAAAATAAAGTAAGCAGTAAAAATGCGATAATAAAATAAAGATACAGTAAACCTAAGCTAGATGATACAAGATACAGGCTTCATGATACAAGATGCTGGTGTCAAGGTTAGCTGTGAAGGTTATGTAAAGAACGTGGAATGCGGTGGCAAGTCTTATGAATAGAACAGGAAGAGAAAGATAAATAATATAAATGTCATAAGTTCCTCAATTGCATTAAAGCTATAAGTACGGTTTCGCTTTTCTCTTGGCATACACCTTTCAGTGATCGGTTGCGCTCCCACATGTCTGTGGTGAAACATAGACGAACGAAATGAATGCAAGGTTGCTTCCATGTCTGGAAGTACTACTCGCTTTAGTTAACACATTCTTCTAACCTTCTTTCAATAGATCAGAATGGCATCTTCACTTCTGCTCTCACAGGTGAAGATGTCGTCTAGCATGCCTTAGCTAAACACATTTTATATCTTTAACACAGATTAAGTACTCATTTAATTCATATTAACTATCAGGGAATTAAGAAAACATCATGGAGAAAGTGATTAACGGGGGAACGAAAATAGACAGAGAATGGAATATGAAAGTGATCGAAACATTTAATATATCTATTAAGCGTTTGATACATGGTGTGTGAATGAAGAGATAAAGAAAGTGAAATACAACGATGAAAAGAGATAGAACAGATACAAACAAGCACCAACATCTTAGCACTGATTCGATGGAGATCTGCTTGCCAGATTGGATGGATCTGATGGTAGGATGAGCTTCCCTCTCAGGCTTGCTCAACTGGTAGCAGGGATCTATGCACAGAGCTTCAAATCGGGTATTTGGCAGAATAGATCTAAGACTCACCTCTCGGCCTTGTCTCGTCTTCTTCCCAGATTTCTTCAATTAAGCACTTAGCTCAACCTTTCCTCTCAACACTTTAGCAGCAATTAGCCCTGTATCAAGTAGCATATGTTTTTTCTGAAATCTATGGGGTATTTATAAGTGCAGGTCTTTGACTCCAGCCTTGTGGTCCCCACTTGCTGTTATGGTAATTCCGAAGATGGAGGAATAATTGTTCCTTCTGTCATGCAATCAGACTGTCAATTCTGCATAACCGTTAGTTGTACACGTGTCTCAATCCTCCGCTTTTGCATTGCTCAGCTACATCTTTCGATCGTGAATTCGTATGCGGTGTTGTTTTTATTACCGCATGCGGTTGACATGCAGCTCTGGATCGACTATCGCATTGCGTTTTCATTGCGGTAATCGTCTCTTCATTGTTGATTGACGGGCGCAATGTGACAGAGATGCGTTGATCAGTTTCTCTTGAGCCTTGAGCGCAAGCGGTGACTTGGTTTCCTGCAAAACAGAGTAAAATTCTCCTTGTCTTCCATTTTTATGGTGTTAGTGGGTGTAACTGCGATCATTTACAATTATTGTAATTCTAGGCTAATTTTCATACAATCAACACATGATCACTAACTTTTGGCTGCAATATCTAGATAAGGTGGCATAAATAACTTGTATTTCTACAAGTTATCAATACTCTCCTTTGAATGGTTGCAGGTGACAAGTCCTGTGTAGGTGTTGCTTGCAGCAGTTGCTTTGGATGCAGCTTTCTTTGATGCCTTTAGTTTACTTGAATGTTGAGAGAGAGATGAGAGGTAGAGACGTCCCACCGGACGTGCCAATTTGTTCTCGAGATTTCAAGAGGAATTTATTTCGTGGAACTTGAACTTTGTATTTGGACCAATTTTGTGGAAAGTGAGTAAAATCCCTAATACATAATATTTTGATGCTTTCAAAATAAACTATAATCTTTAAGCTGGTTGATCTTCTTGAATGATCAGCTTTTTGGCTTGTTGATCATCTTGGATGATTAGCCTTTTGGCTTGTTGATCTTCTTAGATGATCGATTTTTGGGCTTGTTGATCTTCTTGGATGATCGGCCTTTGGGCTTGATGATCTTCTTGGATGATCGACTTTTGGGCTTGATGATCTTCTTGGATGATTGGCCTTTGGGTTTGTTGATCTTCTTGGATGATCGACCTTTTGGCTTGATGATCTTCTTGGACGATCGACCTTTGGACTTGTTGATCTTCTTGGATGATAGGCCTTTGAGCTTGATGATCTTCTTGGACGATTGGCCTTTGGGCTTGTTGATCTTCTTGGATGATTGACCTTTAGGCTTGATGATCTTCTTGGACGATCGGTCTTTGGGCTTGTTGATCTTTTTGGATGATCGGTCTTTGGGCTTAATGATCTTCTTGGAGGATTAGTGTTCGCACGAGGCTTCTGGAGAAACTTGTTTCGTGGAGTTGAACTTGAGTTGGTGTTGATGTTGATGTTGATTTGATGCGATGTGCTTCGATCTCTAGTACTTGATCCTCTGATTCTCTCTCAATCAAATGTCTGCACTTGATTTGAGGAAACGAAGTGTGTGATGCTCTTGGAGTTGAAGTCTTGGAAGAATGCTTGTATCTTCGAAGGACTTCAATCTTTAGGTGTGGTTAGCTTCAGAAGTTAGGGAGTCTACTAGTTATTGGGAGAATTCTTTCTAGGTGTAGAATTTATGACTTGCTTGGAGTAGTCTTTGGGCCTGTTGATCATTTTGGATCAACCTGTGAGCTTTTCCTTGAGTTTGAGGATATTGAATCTTTAGCTTGTAAGCTGTGAAGATACAGTCAGTTTGTTGAAGTCTTCTAATCTTCAAACCTTCAAATAGGTTAGATCTTCAGTTCTTTAGAATTTGAGTGTTTTAGTCTTCAAAACTTTGAGAAGTTTCAGTCTTCAGCACTTGAGAGCTTGAGAGCATTGGTTTCAAGAATTAGGAGCTTCAGTACTTCGATCTTGGGAGCGTTGGTTTTCAAGAATTATGAGCTTCAGTATTTGGATCTTGGGAGCTTAAATCTTCATAACTTTTATAAGCCTTTTGATCTTCAAAGCTTTAGTATGTCTTTTGATCTTCACAACTTTGATATGTCTTCTGATCTTCACAGCTTGTTATGTCTTCTGATCTTCAAAGCTTTAGTATGTCTTCTGATCTTGAGAGTTTTGAAGGAGTTGTGTTCTTCAGATCCTCAAAGCTTCAGAACTTCAGATCTTCAGAGAGCTTTGACCTTTAACTCTTCCAACCTCCTCTCAAATGAAGAGATAATGTCTCTATTTTTAGAGATTTCTCATGGGCCTTACGTGGACTTGGGCCTAATTACTTTATTGGGCCAAAATTGGGTTTAGGCTAAAGTTGGGCTTGTGCCTATTTGTTGGGCCGAAATACTGGGCTTGAGCTTCATCTTTAATTTAGCCCAAAATTTCACCATCGGTTTGAATTAGGTTGGGCTCGAGCGACTTTAATTACTTGGCTCAATCCAACTTATAATTTTTCCAATGGGTTCGGGCTTTCATTATGATGTGGCAACTCGTGATTTACTGAAATTTCTCATTCAACAAACATATCAATATTCTCGTTTTTAGAAATATATATATTAAAAATATATATAAAAAAATGATGTATCCTTAGACATATCAGTATCTTAGTTTTTTAGAAATTGACGAATCACCGTATCCGATCGTATCTGTATCGTGTAACCATATCTATGTTTGTGCTTCATAGTTTCTAACCAATAAATATGATTTTAATTTTCTTTTCTGGGGTGATTTCCGGTTGAAGTGAAATCTGAATTTAAAACTAGTAAATCACACATAAATAAATAAAGCCAGTTGCAAACATGTTAAAATAAGTTATAAAAATTACAATATAAAATTTGCGAAAAAAAAAAAAAAGTAAAATCAATCAGCCTAACCCAATTTAAACGAGGTATTCTAATTGAAAAGTCAAAAATGTCGTACTGATAGTATGGAATTGGATTGTTATTTGATTACTATGTGTTTGTTATCTGATTTTTTGATTGATATACGATTGTTAATGATATAGATTGCCATCTGATTGTTGTTTGACTATATGATACTAATTGTCGATTACACCGATTATTATTTGATTTTTATTTCACTTTCGATAACTTGAACATTAGTTCTTTTCTCTTTTACTTTTACACATTTCACCCTTTCCATTACCTTCTATTTTTTGTCAATTAATTATTAATGTTTAATATTGACATCCGATTTCCTTTTGATTGTCATCTAATTACATTCTTTTTTTTTTTATCTCACGTTTAGTAGTTTCTGACATTGTCATTTGATTGACATTTGAATATCTCTATTTCTTGTCACATAGTTAGTAGTTTCTAATCATAGTTTCTAATATTGTGATTTGATTATTTGTTGATTGTTATATGATTTCTATATGAACTTCTACTATATCATTATATTAGAAGTTTCAGCAAATTATTTAGTTTCAAGTATATTCATTCGGGTAGTAATCAAAATTTCAAAATTTTTTGTAACGGGTTCAAATTAAAGAGCCGAAGGGGAAGAACAAAAAACCTTAACAAAAAGCCCTACATTTGAAAATAGTAAAATATGTGTTAATGGTAAGAAAGCCCATAGGAGTTGTATCTTAATACTGTTCTTCATTCAAATGCAACAAAATCAACCGAATTTCTTCTTCCACAATCTACAATTTATGAAAATATTTCATGATTTTAGATTATGATTTATGACTGCTAAATCCTATATTTAATTTACCATTCAATGCAATTTTCCAATAAATAAATAAAGTTAAAAACCATGCATGAAAACGATTTAAATTTAACTCTTGTTTAATAACATTTTGTTTTTTGAAAATTGTAGATCCTATTTTAATAACTAGTTTAGTTTTTTATTTTTGAAAACTTTGTTTATTTTGTTGTAAGTCTTTTTTCTTTTTTTTTTTTCTTCATGGTTGCCATCTTTTTCTAATTAAACACTAAAATTTTCAAAACAAAAACAAGTTTATAGAAATTATTTCTTTAGATACTATTTGGTAACCATTTGGTTCTTGGTTTTTAGTTTTGAAAATTAAGCTTATAAAGGCCCATACCATCCTTAAATTTCTTGCTTTGTTATTTACATTTACCAATACTTTCAAAAACTAAGCCAAAATTTAAAAACTAAAAAAAAAAACTTTTTAAAAATTTGTTTTTATTTTTAGAATTTGGCTAAAGATTCAACTATTATTTTTTTAAAAAAAAAAAGTAAATTACTATAAGAAATTGAAAGGAAATATGCTTAATTTTAAAAAACCAAGATCCATTTTCAAAACTAATAGATAGAAGTAGTATTTTGTAAGTTTACTTTTAAAAAAAAAAAACCAAATAGTTATCCAAAAATATATTAATTTTAATATTTAATTTTTGAAAATTTAAACTTTTAAGCACTCCTTACGTAGATTTCTTGGTTTTGAGAAAATAACATGAATAACTCAAAATATAAGGCCTAATGAAATTTGACCTAGCTTTTAGAAACAATCATTTTTTCAATCTCTTGCTTACATCATCCTCTTGGGAAGTTAACAAAATCATCTAGTTCTTTCTTCACACTTGCTATCTGCACTTTTTTTAAAAAAATAAAAAATCAGCGATCATCTTCCTAAAATCCACACTCAATTATCAAATTCCATTAATACTGAACTCCTGCTTCTTTCTTATGGATTTTGATTGGTTCCTCTCCATTTCCACTGTCGACTCACTTCGCTGAAATTCCCACAATTGCCCTCTTTTCTAACGATTTTCTTTTGTTGCCCTCTTTTCTAACGATTTTCTTTTATTTCTGCTGCCGTCTTCTTTTTCATCTCAAATTAAAGATGGAAGTTGGAGTGTGAATCAAAATGAGATGAAGAAGCAAGAGCGAGAATCCGAATGAAGAAAAAAATTAAAGGAAAAAATTGTAGATTTGATGAGGAAGAAGTGAGAGGAAGGAATGAGAATTTAAGCACTTGAATGCGTGTTGAGGTCAAATGGGTACTTCCACACGTGACTGACGTAAGAGGAACGCTATTTTTTAGCGATTTTTTAACCTTGGACTATTTTTCATTTGAACCCATATAAAAGAGCAATCTGTACAAATTTTCCCTTGGTTTTCAATTTCAATAGTGAAGAATTTGACAATCTCTTTTGGATTCTCGACTGAAGAAGAAGAAGCTAAGAAAAAGGAGTGATAGACAGTGAGAGAGTTCTATCATTATCTAACAATGATAGAACTCCCCCTGTTTTGAATTTCTATAGAGAAGAATTTGCAGTTTAGGTCGAAGAATAAGAAGAAGAAAAAACTAAGAAGAATTGTTGGGATGTATGACCTAAAGCCTCATAGTTATATGTTATTTGAAATAATAGTTGATTATTTTATATATACAATAATCTATTGAAAAAAGATCCAAGGTCATCTTATTTAATTTAAACATGTATGTAGTTGACATATAGGTGGATCATATTTAAGTAATAACCTAATTGGTTTGTAATATATGAATACGATTGGGTGTCTTATCTTGGTGACACTACGGATACGACTCACTTTATAATTGTTACAAATAGTGTTACAAACGATTTGGGTCTATGTGGAGATATGCGAGTGGGGTATCATATACAAAGAGTTTGTATAAGACTGGACCGCGAAATGATTAGTCTCTCTTTATAACACCGTTTATTGAAGAGATCAATATTTCATAGGATAACCATAGGTGACTCGACTTTAATCTTGAATGAGTTGTGAACTCCTGTTTATGAGGTAATCCTTTAATCTATATGGGTGAGAGTGGCCAGATTTGTCAACTCAATAAGCCTACCATTTTGGGGATTTGTTCGAGTAAGGAACTGGGAACACAGCTACACAAGATAGAATTCACTTTTTTTTCTATCTCTAGGGTAAGTAATGAAGGAAACTCACTAAGGGAGATATCCTTGAGCAGATGCAAGATTGACTCAAAGTTCCATTTTCCATTGAATATAAGTTTTACAGTAAATAAGAACAAGATATGCATTTACTTAAATTATAGCATGCATTAATAAAGGAAAAACTTAGGGTTTCGGAAACCCTTATCTTTGAAGACTAATCTTGAATTCTTAGAATTTATGCATTTACTTAACTTAGGGTTTCCATTGAAACTTTGGGGTTTATGCATTTACTTAACTTAGGGTTTTAAAGAGTTGTGGGCTTTGCTTGAATCCTTGGAAGAAGGAAGGAGATGGAGAGGAGGAGAATGAAGAGAAGAACTTTTCTTCTCTGTAAATTTTTCCATAGAGAACAATTCTCTCAGAGAGAATTAAGGAAGAAGATGAATCTCCACTCACATCATTTTTTCACAACCCACGTAAATTAACTCAGAGAATGGGGGAAGGGAGTTGTAGCACCTTCCCTTTAATTAATTTAAATTAAATATATATATATATATATATATATATATATATATATAATAACTACTCTATTATATCTATATACACTATATGTTATATCCAATATAACATATAGCCTATAGTTTTATATTGCATCAAATACAACATAACCTATGGATTTTATTTTCTCTCAACAATACATGACATTTAATATAAATCACATTTATATTAAGTTCACTTATATGAATCTTATTCATATAATGTATATTAGAATCATATTCAAATATTTATTTCCTCTAAACTTATTTATGGTATTTAATATAAATCATATGTATATTAAATTTAATTACATGAATCTCGTTCATATAATTAGTATTTGAATCATATTCAAATTCCTCTCATATTACCTTATATTATAATGTATCAAATACATTATATTAATTATATCACATATATAATTAATTTAATTAATTATATCATATATATAGGTAATTCCCTCAATTAATTTAAACACTTTAAATTAATCCAAAACTAATTCACAATTAAATCTCTGTTGAGCTACAGAGGGGATCTTATGGACCTGTAGATTGAAGCTCCAACGGTACTCGGATAATTAATTAAACTTTTTAATTAAATTACACAACATCCATTAACTGCCGGTCATTCACTAAAGACTGACAGCTGCACCCTTCGCACTACAGATAAATTTCTATGTCCATTAGATATAACCAATCAACAGTGCGATGACGCTTAATAAATTGCTTATAAGTATAGTTGGGCCAAAATTACCATTTTGCTCCTGTAGTTACATCTAACTCCTTAAGTACCATTGATTCCTCTAATGAACAATAAGTCATAGCCCAACTATGACCGAGTCCTTCTCTGGCCAGGAGAAGGTGTCTCCACTATGTTCAAGACTCGAAATCAATCCTTAAGTGAGCAATTTATTTACTTGCCCCTACATCAGGGAAGGAGTGAGTTTCGTCTTGTGTAGCTGTGTTCCCAGCTCCCCAGTCAGACGAATCCCAAAATGGTAGGCTTGTTGAGTTGACAAACTGGCAACTCTCACAATACAAATTAAAGGACCACCTTCATGAGCAAAAGTTCACAACTCACTCAGGATTCGGATCATGTCACCTATGGTCATCCTAGTGAAATGTAAGTCTCTATTATTAATGGCATTATATAAAGAGATTAATCATTTGTGGTCCGGTCTTATACAAACTCTTTGTATAGGATACTCCCACTCACATGTCTCTACATGAATGATCAGAATCAAATCATTTGAAGCACTTTACAATACTTGTAACATCTACAAAGCGGGTCGTATTCGTAGTGTCACCAAGATAAGATACCCAACCTTATCCATCTACTACAGTCTGTTTAGGTTATTATTTAAACAAGATCCACTTGTATGTTTCTACATACTTGTTTAAATTACATAAAATAACCTCGAATCTTAGTTTTTTGGGTCGAATATATGCTGATAAAATGACACTTATTTTATTAACAACAATATGTTTATACAAAGTTTATAAACTACGTGATTACAAAGACATTTAGGACACCAATCCCTATAAGTAGATGATTTGCTCCCTTAAGAGCTGATTTTGGGTCTTAAACAATGAGACCTCATCCTCTCACTGGCCTGAGAGGGATTAGTTTATAGTTGGACTATAAACTGTTTGTTCATTAGAGGGATAAGTGGTACTTAAGGAGTTAGATGTAATACAGGGATAAAATGATAATTTTATCCAGCTGTTATTACGAGCGATTCGTGAATGGTCGACTTACTATTGATTGGTTATATCCATAAATACAGAAATATATCTACAGAGCAAATAAGGATAAGTGGTACTTAAGGAGTTAGAAGTAATACAGGGGTAAAATGATAATTTTATCCAACTGTTATTACAAGCGATTCGTGAAAGGTCGACTTACTGTTGATTGATTATATCCATGGACACAAAAATATATCTACAGCGCAAAGAGTATTTAATGGAGTAATCTGCAGTTAATAAATGTTGATTAATTTAATTAAAGAACTTAATTAATTAATCTTATATCATTTGAGCTTCTAATATGTAGGTCCATTAGGTCCCCTTGCTAGCATACAAAGGGTTAAAACAAGGAACAAATATTTTTGGAATAATCTGAATTGTTCAAATTATTTAAGGAAAATAAAGAGAGAATTTATATTAATGTGATTAATATAAAAGTATAATGTATATTGATATATTATTATATATAGTTAATTATAAATATGATTTATAACTAACACTATATAAGAGACATGTATATTTGAATAAGATTCAAATTAATACAATGTATATTGATACATTATAATTAATTATAAATATGATTTATAATTATGAGAGATATATTTAAATAAGATTCAAATATTAATAATATGAATGTGATTCATATAATTTCTATATGTTATAATTAATATGAATGAGATTCATATTAAAACTATAGGTTACATGAGTGAGATATATATTTAAGATTCAAATATTAAATTAATAATAATAAGATTCATATTAGAACTATAGGTTAAAATTAGTACGAATGAGATTCATGTTAAAGCGGTAGATTATTTGAGATGTTGTTATTTGAATATTATTAAAATTTAATTAAATATATGATATTTAATTATTAATTATTAATTGTTAATTAATCAGTATTATTTAATCATATATTAAATTAAATTTAATATATTGATTAAATAATATAAGGTTTGAATAACTCCAATGGGAGTTATTTTACACATAATGGAGGGGAAAACTCCCTGTCCATCCACCATCTCACTTGACACACAATGTATGTTAGCTCTCATTTGTTTCTATGGAAAGTTACAGAAAGAAGTTTCTCATAAAAAAATCTCTTCATCTCTCTACTCTTCCCTTTGATTCTCAAAAGATAAGAAGTATCCCACCATCTTGTTCCTTGTCCTAAGAATAGCAAGGGAGGAAAGCCGGTGGTGGTGTCTCGATGATTTATCGTGTTATTGGAAGGAGTTTCATGTTCGAGGAAGATTTGAACCGTTTGTGGCTGTTCATGGGATTATAAAGAAGGAAGCATTGAAAAATATCTTCAAAGGTTAGTCTTTTTCCTCTTTCCCTATAAAACATGCTTGTAAATTTATGTTTATCCTCTTCTGTATGGTTTTCCGTTTTTCAAGAATTTTCAAAATAAATTTTGATTGTACATGCGTTCACATGTTTTCACTAAGAAATTCGATTCTTTCAGAACAGAGTTCTCCATTGAAGAAGAAGAAAAAGCTAAACATATCGTGAAAAAATTATGAAAAACTTAACAATTGAAGAATAAGAAGAAGGAGGAGGAGGAAGAGGTATCAATAACCTCTTCTCAAGCCGATAATCTCAATTGTCTCTTGGAATTGCAAGCCAATAATCTTAATTGCCTCTTGGAATCGATTTTTCATTGAAGATGGCCGATCAATTTTTTGTGAGGAATGTTGATAGGAGGAAGAAGAATAAATCGACGATGCAAGAAACACACGCAAGGGCAGTTTTGATATTTTAAAAAATACAAACATTGGTGTGCCCAATTTGGGTTGACTTATCCAATTTGGAAAATCTCCCTATTTATTTTTGCTATATTTGAAAATATTTCTATATTTTTGCCATCTAAAACAATTTTCGTTTTTAATAACTAGTTGGTTTTTTATTTTTTAACTATGTTTATTTCTTATTGATAGCACAAAAAAATGTGTTATCAGGCTCGAGTGACAAAAGTTAGTATAAACCCCAAACCCTAGTTTCCCTACTTAAGTAATAAGTATGCTAATTAATAAGGTAAATTTGTAGAGAAAAATTAAATGTATAAGAAGGGTGGCGGAAGAAAATTCTAAGTGTTGTACTCGGGTAGCTTGGTGGTAGGCAAAATAAGTTAAATAATGGCTAAGTGTTGGAAAAATGTGTGGAAGCCCTGGGCGTTGGTCTTGTCTTTAGAGGTTAGGCAAGCTTATTTGGTGTATAAGTGTGGCCACGTGGTGATGCTAGGTGTTGGAGTTGTGCAAGCCAAGGTGATTGAGTTGAACACAAGAAGACACCATGCATTGATAAGGGTTGTATGGCAGCCAAAGGATTGTACAGACTAGTGAACCTTGCAGCAAAAGGTATGCTATGCGATGACAAGAATGGGCAATGCTAGGCAATGCGTGGCTTGAGGCGCTGGTATGGGCGCTACCTAGATCGATGGGCAATGGCCAAGAGCTTGCCATGCAATGGTGAGAGACATGCGTTGATAACGCCTTGCAAGGTTAGGAAACTAAGTTGATGCGATGGCAAGGCAATACCTTTGGCAATAGACGTGTTGAGGCGTTGGTCTTGGGGCAAGGCAATGGACAAGGACATGTGGCAAAAGGAGTGGGAGATGGTGCAAGCGTCGGTCTTGAGGCATGCAACAATTTGATGGAATGCGTTGATGGAGCTGTCATGCATTGCAGATTGTCGAAGGAAAGGGCTTGCATTGATGGTCAAGGGAAGATGATTAGCTTAAACCACCGTTTAAGTGGCCAATTGTCATGTTTAGGTTTAATAACCCCATTTAGAGGAGGAGGTGGCAGCCTAATGACTCAAGGTTAGCATGCAGATTTTAGTATAAATAGGAAAGGCTGATTTCAGAAGGATGGTTTGGGAACTCTGCTCGTGCAGTTGAAGTGATTCTAAAGGCATATGAAAGCTGAGTAAGTCTAATTTATGAGGTGGGGCTTCTGAAACGAAATCCTAAAGGAACTAAGCTGAAGATTGAAGGATTTGTAGGAAGGTCGAGCTCTCGAGTAAGTCTGGGCCAACGTTAAAGATTTGAAGTTTCTGGTCAAACCATGAAGAATCTTGAGCTCAAACAAGTTTATAGAAGAAAATTTCTTGAAGAAAGGTCTGAAAATTAAGTTATTTAAATTACAAGTTGAATCTGGAAATTTTGAACAAGTAGGTAGCTGCTTGGGATGAATAAGTAGGTAGCTTGATGGTTAGCATTTATGCACGGGCCAAGGTGAACGTGCATGCATAGGCAGTAGCAGACGTTAGCACACCTTGGGCTAAGCATAGGGTTGTGTAGGCGACTATAGGTGACTTAGACTCCAAGGAAGGAGTATGCGTTGATGTACAGCAAGTTGGGCGCATAGGTTGTGTGATTAGCGCAAGGGTTAGACTATGTGTTGGGCCATGTGATGAGGTGTGTAAGCGTGTGTTGAAAGCTTGGATGCATAAGGGGAAATCCGTGGATTAAGGTGTGGCTGAAGGTACGCCTAGGCCATGCGATTGGCGCATGGTATGCGGTGATGGTGTGTGAGACTGCCGCATAGCAATCTTAGCACCTAGAGGAAAATTCTAAGTGTTCAATGCCTAGTGAGGTTGGCTTTAGGAGGTAAGACTAATGTGTCAAGAAGAAAATGAGCTTAATTATGGAAGTTAGTCTTAAAAGGAGAGACCATTACTAATAGCTAACATATATTGTTATGTCCACAGGGTTGACATTAATAGGAAAAGCTCATTAATCTTAAAAGAATTGCCCAAAGACTGTGATTGACTATAAACATTTTATAATGTTTTGAATATTTTAGTTAAAAGTTTATTCTCATACTAGCTTATTCTAAAGCAAATTTTCCAAGCAAATCAAGTCTATAAAAGATGCTAACGTATGCTAGTTTTTAAAAGAGAGTTTCTAAAATATGTTTAAAGATTACTTAGTTATATGAAGCATGCGTTACTAGTTATGTTCTATGATACTATGATTTCAGTAAGCTTGTTAATGGAAATATTTACTTAAAAGTTACAATGAGCTCGATGCATGCTAGTTTATAAAGAGATTTAGTATGTTTCAGTTAATGTGCTTTTAATGTTTATGAGCATGCTTTAGAAACCAAGTTCTCATGAATGCTATGTTCTATGACACCATATTTTCAGTAAGCCTTTCTATGAAAGTATTTTCTTATGATGTATGAACAACTCAATACTAAAGTACTAGGAGAAGGTATTTGAGCTCAGTTTTAGTTATGATCCTCGACATCAAGATCTAGGTTAGCTATACGTGCACGTATGACAAGTGTAAAGGTTTAGAATGGAGGGCTGAGCAAACGAGCCTTTCCCTCAAATGAAGATCAATATGGAGGGCTGAGCAAAAGGGTCTCTCCCTCACATGAAGATCAGTTATAAGGTGATGGCAAAAGGGTTCACACATTAGCTTAGGTTATTGGTGACGTAAATTTGGGACGCAATTATGCGATGCATGTCTTAGGTTATGTGTTGGTTCTCATGGGTCGGTGGTCATGCGTTGGAATGGAATGTAAGCGTTAATCTCTTATGTAATGACCATGCATTTCTATCACAAGTTTTCTTGCGCTCTCGCCAAGTATAACGGGATCGTAAGTTTCTCGGGTGATTTGAGGTTGAACTCAGGGACTTGTAGCTAAATGGTATGCGGTAATGTATATGCGGCGAAGGAATAAAAGAATGATGAGGGTTATGGGCTACGTACTACTTATACCCCTAACTAATAGATTAAGTGGTGAAAGTATGACTGAGAGGTATAGACGCGACAACTGTTAACGCGTGGTAAAATGCATGAAAAAAATAGATAAAATGGCGAGGATGTCTTCACTACAACACTAAGCTTGACCGCAAGGGCAACCCCAGCCAACGCAAGCTATGCGATCATGCTATACACACTTGACGTAGACGCATGCGATGTATATGCGATAGTATCGAGAAGCCTATTTCTAAGCCTCTATATTCCCGCTCACGTGCTCTCGCACATAAGCAAGATGACTGCATACCACCATATCCTACTTAAATGGTGCATACGCTGTGTAGTAGCAAACGAAGCTTATTCCTAAGTTCCCCATTCTTGCTTATGCGATCCAATCCGCTCTCCCAAGACTTAGATTTGGTTTTTAGACTACTCTTCCAAGTATGCCTACATGATAAATGACGCGCTCATAAGACAAGGTAATCGTATAAACCTGGCTGACGTAAGATTATTACTATCTCTAGTAAAAACTTGCTTACATTGCTTAATGCGACTAACCACTTACCCTCCCGAGCAGTTAGTTGTTGCTGATTCTACTCATAGACAAGCATTGCGTCCACTTATAGACAAGTGTTGCTATAGCTTTACAGTAAGCAAATAAGGTTTTCTCATAACACTCGCGCAATGCACACCTCTTGATAGTTTGCTACATGCTTCATATTCCTATGTCGCATGATTAAGTATGCGATACTCTAACAGTCTTACTCAGTGATGCAATGAAAGTAAAGGATGCTAAGTAAATGAAGATGGAGATGGAATCGAAGGAAAATATAGAAATACATTGATCACAAAATGTATTAATCTCTTAAAGCATAATGTAATACAATACAAAGAAAGAAGAGAAATGGAGGGTCAGCTGGAAGCAATGTCTTGTTTCCAGCAGATGTGTGTCAAGGCTGCCGGTGGTGCCATGGATGGGCGGTGGAGTAGACTCTCTCGAGCTCTAACTCTGGCGAAGGCTCTAGTCATCACTCGGAATGATTGAAGGGGTGAAGAACTCTCAAGACTATCTTCTCACGCTTTGGTCTGGATCACAAGGTTCCACCTGAAGGTAGAAACTTGGATGATTTGAAATTTTTCTCTACTGCTTCTATTTATAAAGCTTGATCGCCGACAACATTTATGAACTTGCTCTGAATCTAACACTTCGCGGCGCGATGGTCCTTTTCGGAATCTCTGCTGCTAACGGCGTGGTAGGTGAAATGTCAACATCATCTTTTGAAACTCCCGAGGTATGCGTTCATGATTGGTTTCTAGAGTATCAATGCCTTCCACCACCCTTGCGATCATCCCACTAGTATGGTTAGTCGCAATCTCTCTGCGATGACCGCATTCGCTTGACAGTTGCAACTTCGATGCGATGGACGCATGCGGTTAATGGCCGCAACATCTATGCGTTGAACGTATATGTTCGCCTCTGCGATGGAGAGATTCCCCGCATGCAGTTGTCTTTGCGATAGCCTGGCTTCCGCATTTGCGACTGCTTCCTGCATTAGCTACAAAGATAGACAATTGAACGCATAAGAATGCATAAAAGTGGGTTAGCCGAGATTCTTAATGTCGGTTGACGCAAGCTCGTTTTCTCATGAATTCTTAATATAATCGTCGCATCTTGTACTTAACAGCCCTCATAATTCTAAATAAAAGGCTTATAATGACGTGCATTTCTGCCCGTCATCAGTTATGCTTGGGAATTGAATAAAAGAGCCTCTCTCTCAACCAAGGATTTGTTAAAATATGTTATCAGATATGATATCTTTAAAAGGTTTTCTGTAAAGCTAGGTTCACGGTTGGGAATTAAACAAAAAGGTTCTCTCTCTCAATTGAGGATCAAATTAGCTATGTTTTAAAAAAATGTTATGTTTTTAAGTTATTCATACATGTTTGCTTGGCCAGTTACCAGTTTCAAGTTTAAGCATGAGATTTATACTTTAATTAAGTCACTCACTAGGCTAGTAGCTCACCCGTTTTTAAATGTTTTTCCTTTCCAAGTAGCGGTCATCTCCCTAAAGGTTAGTTGAAGGAAACTTAGGCGGTTACTCTGAATATTTGTACACAGGTGTTGCATACTAGGGAATAGTTCTGAGTGTATGAAATTTTGCTACTATATGTACATATTATAAGTTGCTATGTATGATACCCTAAGGTTGTCTTAATGTTCGAAGTTTTGTTAGTTCTTGAATGTTATTTACGTTGTTCAGGGTTCCTAAACTGGTCAGCTAGGCAGTAAATGCCACATAAAGGGTTGGTAGCTGTTGTCATCACACTCTTTTTCAGATTAAGAGGGTAATCTGAGAGGGGGTGTGATAGTAAGCTAATTCAGGAATTCACATTCGTGTTGGTTTTCTCTAGGGAGTTTGTTCGACTTTTTCAGACATTCAATTTGGCTTGATAAGCAGTTAACCCATGAATCGTGCATGATAAATCAATGAATTAATCCATAGATAGCCCAACAATCTCTTAATTAGCAAAGGTAATCTCGTGTATCCTTTTTTCAATCTATCTTACTTTATGCACTTTAAATTCTTGCAATTTAGTTTTCCTGTCAACTTAATCTCAACCCCCAAAAACCGATTTAGCTTAGAGAAGTTTTATCTTAGGATTCCTGTGGTTCGACCCGGTCTTGCTACTGATACTACTTATTAGTTGAAGTACTAGATCGTGAATATAAATCTTATTTGATTGATAAAAGTCTTGACAACTTTCTTTCCATTACTGGTAATTTTTTTTTTTATCATGGTTTTCATTTTTTTTATTGAACACTTGAATTTATAGTCAAATTCCCAAAAACAAAAATGAGTTTGTAAAATTTTTTTTAATTATCATTTGGTAACCATTTGATTTTTAGTTTTTAATTTTCTAAATTAAGCCTATAAATCTCCTTACCACCCTTAAATTTCTTATTTTGTTATCTACTTTTTACCAATATTTTAAAAATATAAACCAAAATTTGAAAACTAAGACCCGTATGGTAACCATTTTGTTTTTGAAAATTAAGTTTATGGACACTACTTCCACCTTCAAATTTCTTCCTTTGTTATCTAGTTTTTACCAATTGTTTAAAAAACCAAGCCAAATTTTGAGAACTAAAAAAAAGTAGCTTTCAAAAAGTTATTTTTGCTTTTTGAATTTGGCTAAAAATTTAACTATTGTGCTTAAAAAAGATGCAAATCATTGTAAGAAATATGGATGAAATAAGTCTAATTTTCAAAAACAAAAACAAAAAATTAAATGATTATAAAACAGAACCTAAAACAATCGTTTTAAATAACTTATTTTATTTTTAAAATTTGACCAAAGATTCAACTATTATAAAAAATGTTAATCATTATAAAATTTTTAGAGAAAATAGACTTAATTTCAAAAACCCAAGAACCATTTTAAAAACTAAAGAAAACACTCCTTATATGAAGTTCTTTGTTTTGTTATTCACACTTACTATGTTGAAAAATATCCCAACTCAATCAACTAAGCAATATAAATGAGCCCATAAGAGCGTCCAAATGGGATGAATACAACCATTATTTTCTTTCTTTTTAAATTTAACTAGTAAATTAAGGACATTCAAATCCTCAATCTCCTTAATTGAATATATATACTTTAACTCGTTGAACTATATTAAAATGGTCAAATTTAGCCATAATTTGAATTTGAAGTAGGGAAAACATTAAGCACTGGGATGATTTAGCAGCATATGCATAGGTCCTAATAATGTTGAATTAATTTCACAAGAAGTCCAATGGCATTTAGATGTGAAGTTGAGGATCTTCCATGGATGCCAACAATCTTCAACCCAATAGTTGGGAAGGAAAACTTGGTTCCATCTTCATTCCCAAATGGTCCATAATTAGTTTTATTGGTTTCAAAAGTCAAGGATCGGATCATGATGGTACCTAGTTCACACTTATAGTGGCCATGAACTGAAACTAGATTCTCATTTGGAAATTCAAGAATAACCTGCAATAATTTTTGTGAGATAATTGTCTAAAAGGTCCATTTTAAAGGTCTAAAATGGTAAATGATCTAGTTTTTTTAAAAAATATCAAACGTCCCTTTACTGATGTCATGACCATGTGAAGTTATGGTATTGTCATTTTTTCTTTTTCCTCTTCTTCTCTGATGCGTGAAATCTTCCTCTTTAGGTCATCTTCTTCTCCGACTTCTTCTCCTCTATACATCTTCTTCTTCTTAATTCTCCGACACGACGAGTCAATGCGAGCAGTTTCAATGCGACCAGCTTCAATGAGTAAGAGACAAGAGAGATGAGTGATTTTGTGAGTGAGGAAACGAAGAGAGAGCTAGACGAGCTTATTTGTTAGTGAAAAAAAGAAGGGAGAGCGAGACAAGCAAGAGCGATAGACATAGTGATTTGTGAGTGAAAAAAGAAGAGAGAGCGAGACAAGGGAGAGCGAGAGCACTTCTTCGCGTGCACACAAGTATATTTTGGTAATTTCACCTGAATTTGACGTCAACAAAGGATCATTTGACATTTTTTCAAAAAGCGAGTCATTTCACATTTTTTGCTTAATTTTTGGGTCATCCATCCGATGGACCCTAATTTTAGTTTTATTAACATTATTAGAGAAGATTAAATGTCTATTTAGATTGACTTTCTAAAGTCTAAAAAGAGCGATGATTATTCAATAATAATAATAATAAAAATAATCAAGGAAGGAGTTTAGGGTAATTAACCTGGGATGCAGAACCACCCTCTCCACCATGCTTGTGAGACCAAACAAAGTTTCCATTCTCATCCAAATATTCCATTTGGATAGAAATAATCCAATGTTCATCATTATGAATCACCAACTGTTTGATTGCTTGAAAACACTCACTCCATGGTTCCCCACCTTCACCACCATATTCTCCCAAACTAAATTGCTCAATCTCAGTTTCAACTTCAACTTCAGATTTATGTTGAGCTTGCAGCGACTGAGAGATTGGTTGTACGTAGATCCCAATTGCATCGAGAAACCAACCAGAACTGCCATGGAATCCAACGATCTTTGCCTCCATGATTGGGAATGAAAATTTGGTTCCTTCTTCCATCCCAAATGGTCCGTAAGTTTTTGTATTACTTTCCAGAGTTAGCGATCGAATCACTGTGGTTGGAGTTGCAGCTCTCTTCTCCATTATCTTCCCTATGTCGCTGTAGTAGCCATGGATTGAGATCAGGTACTCGTTTGGATATTCTAAAACAACCTGCAATTGTCACTCGATTCAAATAAAATGAACAGATATTTGAAGTGGAGATTCAATTTAGGGTTTGGTGCGACCTTGGAAGTAGAACCCTTGTTTCCCCCATGCTTGGGCTTCCAAATTGATTCCCCATTGTTGTCATACTCGATGTTCACCGAGTAGATACACTTTTCATGATTAATCACAATCTGTCTGACGGTGGAATGAGCTCCGTCATCCCAACGACGGGCGACCTCTTCGCACCCTTGAATCCCAATCTTCACCACCACCTCATCTTCCTGCACAAACGAATCGCTGAATCAGAGACTGTGGAGATCGAATCGTTATCTTCATTTTCAAGTTGCAGGTAAGAGCTAATATATATTTACCATTCTCTGTAGACTAGCCACTGCAAAATACTGCGATTGTGAGAAGGATAAGAAAGCATAAGGTTGAGACTGAGAGGAGAGATTTTTTAGGATTAATAAATTGGATTGATTGTGATGTACGGTGCCGTGGTGGGTAGAAATTTTAGTTTTGAATGGTTGGAGATGAGATTGATAGCTCATCAAAATAAGACCCACTTCCATTGAGATATCTCTAGACCCATGGAGATTTTGACTTTTCAGGGGTTCTATTATTATTTTCTTTTAATTCGTCTTTTTTGGGATTCTGATGTATATATCCATTTAAACTAAGTTCTTGGTAATCTGGGTATTTGATCAAATTTCTTTATGGTATTTGAGATTGTCACTACATCTACATGCCAACCATTAGAGATTATGGTTACTCAACTACAAAGGAAAGCATAAAATTTGTCACTTGATCTTGAAACTTAGTTTGCCTTTGAGTATCTGCTCGTGGTAACAGTGCCCAATAGCGTGGACATTGAACTTGCAGCGACGACATTCATAGGCCAAGTTGCCAGCACAAGGTTTCCCACAGTGATCACAATCAGAGTAATTCATCTTCCCCTCGGTCACAAGAGCCAACGGATGCTTGTGAGTTTCATATGATCCATACTTAAGCCATGGATATTCCCCAAGAATGCACTCAGGGTGGGCAGCTAAACGACATGTCTTGCAGTAATAAAAACAAACGGATGGGTTCCTCTCTTCTTCGCATACATCACAGTAATATTCACCTGTTTCATCTTCCACAGAGAAAGTCAGATCCAACAAACTACCATCGAATTTGCATCTTGCTTTCTGGGGTAGAGTTGCACATCTGAAATCTAAAGAGAAGTCCTTGCAGCCATCGTCACATTCGAACACTGTCTTGTTGGTCTGGCCACAGCCCCTACATTGTTGATCATCGTGGTTCTGAGCAAGAGACAGTAAGTGCCGGTGGCTTGGATGCTTGAGTTTCTTGGTTTTGAGCAGAACACAACGAAGGTCGAGCGTATACAGACACTCTTCACAGTGGTAGGCATAGCCATGGCAGAACTGTAGACAAGCATGGCACTGAAATGCCACATCTTGGGTTGTGATAAGTGTTAAAGGATGTTTATGTAGTGGGTGCTTCCTTGTAATTAGCAAATCAGCACAGTCTTTATGGAGAAAGAAACCACACTTAACACAACTATAAGAGTAAGATGGTATTGTGACCGAGTAGCATTGCATACATCCATAACACTGTTTATCATTGTTACCCTCTTCTTTGTAGAGGATTAATTCCTGTTCACAATTTGAATGCAAAATCTCAACTTCAAGCGTTTTGTTTGAAGAACTTTTGGATGTGGCATCTTCATCTTTTAACGGATTGATGTAGGTTTGAAATGAAGTTTTTAGTTTGCTTCTGCTGCTTATATATAAACGTCCATCATGTTGTTGTAGTCCCTGCAAGTACTTTTCTGCAGCACAATTTAAATGAACGATGTAGCTGCATTTGGAACAACTATATGCTGCGAACTCTGGTTCAACCTTCTTTCTGCAGATGTCGCAAGCTAACTTGTCCTTATCTTCAAATGGGTGAGAGTATGTGAAATTGAGAGGACAGTCGTGTCCAATAACCAAGAGGGATGGTGGCAATGCTGCACATTTCTCATGAGCCAAAAGATGGCAGATACTACAAAACAATGGAAAATCATGTCCCCACGAACCACATAACAGGCATTTAAAGCTAATTATAGTCCGCAGTCTGGTGAAGTTGTGTTTGTGATTTGAAGATACTCGACACGTTACATGGAGATGGAAATTGCAGTGAACACAACTATAAACAAACTCTGAGCATTGATTTTTGCAGCTATTGCAGAAAGAATGAGGCTTGGCATGGGGAAAAAGGAAGAGCGGGTGATGGTGTTGGTTAGGTTGCAATATCTCTTGCGGCAGCTCGGCGCAACCTTTATGAAAACGGATATTACATTTAGAGCAAAAGTAAGCAGGACCAGAAACAAGCAACATTCCACAAAGATGGCAAACAACCAGCTTCCTTGTAGCGAGCTCCTTCTCGAGGATCAAAGGATGTGAATGGCTGAAATGTTTGCCTATCGAGTTCAAGCCAGGACTTCTAGCGATAGTGAGAATGCATTTGATATCAATGATGAATCTGCAATAGGTCTGGGAGCAGGTGTAGAAGCAATCACGGGGCATCTGCCAGCAACAATAGCAATGGTCGGAGTTGGTTTCGGTGAGGGAAAGAGAATGTTGGGGATGGAAGCGGGAGCGAATTTGAGGAGGGAGGTGGATGCAGGATTGATGAATGTAGAATTTGCAGTGGGAGCAAACGAAAGCTGGGGGATACAATGCTTTTTTGCAAACACAGCAAAACATTTCTTCTCGGCTGTCTGTTCTTTCTTCTATGTACGTCAATGGGTGTGAGTGTGGCTGCTCCAAAAGCTTCAATTTCTCCATCTCTGATCCCTCTGCCTCGAACTCCTCTCGCCTTCACTAATCAAATGGTTCAATTCAAATGCTCTTATAATTGTAAAACAAAGCATTGTTTAATTATTTTATTTTCAACCCGCAACATGATCTCTCCATCAATCCTTTTCTTCTCAATTCATACTATTATTAAACTAAGGAAAATCAAGGCTATATTTTCCTTATTTATTGCAAAGTCAAGGCTACAGCTGTCTCATTATATTAATCTATGCATATAATTCATTAGTTTTTTCCCCAATGATTGATGATGGAGGAGGGGTCTTATCTCAATGTGAATGCTAGATTATTTTATATTAAAAAATAAATATACACACACACACAGGTGAGAACACTCAGACAGCCATGGGCATGAACTATGAAAGCTATTAGAAGGTTAAATTATATATATGTGAAAAAGTTAAATACATATTTTGGTTCCTACTGTTCTGGTGGTGGTTTTTTTTTTTTTTTTTTCTTCTTCAATTTAGGCTAACCTGTTTTAATATTTTTCAATTATACTCTGACCGTTAAACACAAAGATAATTTAGTTGGTAGAAATTTCAAGATAAATTTCAGTTAAGTAAGGTAAGTAAGGGTCGGTTTGGTTTGTAATCCGAATTATATGTGTTTGACACAATTCGAATTCTGTTTCTGAATTTTTTTTTTCGGATTCTATGATCAAACAGTGTAAATTTTGAAAATAACATTTTTATGTTTTTATTATATCCCGAATTTAAAATTTAAAATGTAGAATTATATTAAATAAAAATAAAAATATTTAGAAATACCTAATTCAATCTGTTAAAAATTAAAATAAGTATTATGTAGTATATTATAAATTAGGTTAAATTCCAAATTTGGTCCCTGTAGTTTTGATAAAATTGAAAGTTAGTCCATATGGTTTTAAAATTTAAAATTTAGTTTCTATGATTTAATAATACTTTCATATATGTCCCTGCTTAAATAGTTCGTACCATATGTCGATAGGGACTATTGATGAAACTTTTATCAAACCATATATAGTATATTCTAATTATAAACTGTAATACTTAAATTTTAACTTCTTCCAAACTACTGGGACAAAAATTTTAATTTTTCCTATAAATTATATAATATTACAAAATAATAATTATACAATTTTTTTTAACATAAAACCATGTTCATAAATAAATTAATAATAGTTTATTGTCAAGTAATATTTAGTGGGTAATTATAACTAGTTTATAATTTTCTAAATTAGAAATCAAATTTTGAATCTTGCTACCAAACACATATATGAAAACATAAAATACAACTATGTTTTCATCTAATCCCTTGTTTACAAATTTCTTTTTTCAGATTCTCTACCAAAAAATTCCTAAATAATCTTTTTTTTTTTTTTAAAATTCATCCTTTAAAAAACATAATTCCTCCTCCGAAATTCTAATAATACATAATGACCTATTTGGATCTCGAATATTGTGTTATGACTATGAGTTTGAATATTAAATCTCTAAGATATAAAAGGTGTTTATATGTGTTAGAACATGTAGACCATCGTCCTAAACAACATTGTCATTACATCTTCCCTTTGTTTTAAATGATAACGTCATCTTATTGCTCTTTTGCTTTTACCACTTTTGATTTGGAAGAAGAGGAGAGAAACATGATACTTTTTTTTTTTTTGGTACAAATTGAGCAAAATTTTGAAGCATCTTGACTTTTAATGCACCCAATCTAAAAAATTAAATTGAAACTCTTAGATCATAACTTTGAACCCAAATTGATTCATTTTAGTGTCGAAGTTTAAAGAGTAATTGTCTTTCAAAATGGAAAAAATTACCTTACTTATGGAAACAATACTACATCCACAAGATCAACGAACTTTGATTTAGTTTGTGGAGCATACTAAATTTCAACAAATTTTAGAAATAGAAAAAATAATTTGAAGAAAAGGCATATATTTATATACTAATTCGTGATCATTCAATTAATCGCATCTTTTCTATAAGTTGGTTATTTATGAAAAGATGCATATATTAATGAAAAACTATAACTCATGAAATTAAAAGAGTGCAATAAACTTAAACAAAGAGTTAGATACCATTTATTCTAACAAAAATATTAGGGAGCAATGGTATATTTATTTAATAAAGTGTATATATATTCATTTTGAAATGGAGATGGGAAGGAAGTGGAATCCAATTGCATCGAGGAACCAACCAGACCTTCCATGGAACCCAACAATCTTGATGAGTCCAGTAGTTGGGAACGAAAACTTGATTCCCTCTTCAATCCCAAACGGACCCAAACTTCGTTCATTGGTTTCAAAACTCAGTGATCGAATCACGTTCGTTGGATTCCCAATTCGATCGTATATGTTGCCATGGTACCCATGAACTGATATAAGATACTCACTTGGACAATTCAAACAAATCTGCATTTTTTGTTTTTTCTCCATTAAATTATAAGTTATGTAGGATAGAGGATCAAATATCATATCTTAAAGTTGACAAATTCATGTTAGTTGAGTTATTCTCATGTTCTAAACTTTTAAATAAACGTGTTTACTTAATTAGATTATCAAGATCAACTTATAAACTTTATTTCTACTTTTAAGTTCTTTTTTCAATCAACTTGTAATTTTTATGGTTGTTTTCAAACTGAAAGCAGAATTTTGAAATTTCTATTTTTATTTTCGAAATTAGGTCGCCAATGTAAATGTTTACTTAGGAAAATAAAAAACAAACATAATTTCTAAATTATATAATACATACTATATACACTATATACTTTAAGAAATTAATTGAGTTTATAACATGACAAATTGTATTTCTAAGACCCCATTTAGTAATAATTTTATTTTTTGTTTTTGTTTTTGAAAATTAAGTCTATACACACTATTCCTACCTCCAAATTTCTTCCTTTGTTATATATACGTTTCACTTATGGTTTAAAAAAACAAAGCCAAGTTTTGAGAACTAAAGAAAAGTAATTTTCAAAAAGTTGTCTTTGTTTTTGTTTTTGAAAATTTGCTAAGAATTCAACCATTATATTTAAGAAAGATCATAAATTATTTTATGAAATCTAGATAAAATAAGTTTATTTTTCAAAAACAACAAGAAAAAACCAAATGGTTACAATTGAGGTGTATAAGGGCATTGTTGTATTTTCACTACTTGTATTCATGTAGGCTATATTCTTGGTTGTATTCTTCATTCTTCACAATAATAAATGTACAGAAACAGAAACTCAGTTTTATTTACTTTGTTGGATGCAAAAGTTATCAAACGGAGTCTAAATGTTTTTACCTAATATAATTCTACATTTTAAAATTTAAAATTCAAAGCATGTATACAATGAAAACATAAAAACGTCATTTTCAGAATTTGCACTGATTCGATCACAGAAAATCCAAAAACAATTTTCAAAAATAAAATCTAGATTATCTGCCAAACACATATTTACGAACATAGTAAATTCGAAAATATAAAACAGAATTCAAATCATCTACCAAACAAGTCCTAAATTTTGGTCATACTTCATTTGGAATGGTTGATACTCAAAGTTAAATTACCTGAATGATTTGTTTGCCTTCATTTCCACCATGTTTTTTAGGCGTAATTGTGTTGCCATCTTTGCCTTCATATTCAAATCGAATGGCATCGATACACCTTCCTCCGAATTGAATTTCCAGCGTTTTTATGTTACAATAAACTCCGTCGTCCCAGTCGTTCCCACCACTACTTCCTTTCGCTTTAAACGACAGCGTTCGCTCCTCTTTTCTTTCTTTAATTTCTCCCATTCTCGCTGCCTCTAAAGACTTCTCCCACTTCTAATTAACAAGATGTAAGAAATTAAAGTTTTTTGAAAAATTAAAGCAACTCATTGAATTACGATTCAGAAGGTCAACCTCACAGCTGTCACATTATATCTTAATTTCATTTATTATATACATGCACATGACTCATGAGGAGATCTCACTTACCATCATTATACTATATAATATGTTATATAGATGTAATAGTTTTAGCCATTATAATTTAGTACGTGACAATTATTTTATAACTCTAAACTTGAGAGATTGTATCAATTTTAATCTTAAATTTTTAGGAGGCATTTGGAGTAATGAGTTAATTATTATAGTCCTAAGTTATTATAGTTGGATTATGATAGTTTGTGTTTGGGGTGTAAATTAATTTAGTTTGGGTTATAATAGTATGTGTTTGAGGTGTAAATTATTTTAGTTTGAGAAAGGAAATAGTAAATACGGTAGAAAATAATAAAAAAAAAAATGATGACTGTAAAATAGTAAAAGCTATAGTAAATAGTAAATACGTTAGTAAATTAGAGTTTTGAAATAGTGTTGATGGTAGCTAATTGAAAGTTTTGAAATAGTTTTTATTGTAGCGAGAGGTGATTATTATATTTTGATGATAACCCTGGCCACAAACGCCCCTTTAATTTATCAATTTGAAACTTGAAATTGACATTTAATTTAACGTTCAACTTTCAAATTCATTAATTTATATTTCAAAGTTGAATGAGTGTATCCATTATTGATATGGTGATCTGTTACTAATTTGCAATACACGTGTGGGCTTGTTTCTGAACAATAAAACTAGAGAAGAAGGAAGAAAAAGATGACACCAAGATTAAAGTGGTTCGACTATGAAGCCGACGCCCATTGTGAAGGAGAGGAGCTCCAAATTTTGTTTTCAACAGTCAACAGTTAACATTCAGAAGAATGCGTAACGGATAAGAAAATAGTTTTCTAATAATACTATGATTGTATTTTGAGACTCGTCTCAAGATTTAAACAAGCATATGAAATTGGTATTCTCTTGATGGAGTTTTGCAGACTCAAAATTTGCGTATAATAATATGTTAGAAAACATATACCTTTGATCAAAAGTATATAAATTGCCTTCACAAAGCTGGTCACAAGCACTGTAATAAAAATAAAATAAAAGTACTTCCCCTTTTTCAGTATGCAACTCAAAGTATGAGGATGGCCTTGAAATTGCATATGTTGACTAAAGAAAGGGAAACTTCCCAAGAATATACCTTGAATGTGCTGCAAAATAACACAACCAACAATAGTAGAGGTAGAACAACTCTTTTTTCTTCCTTTCTTCTTCACAAATTAATATCATAGTAAAATTCTTCTTCACAAAAATAGAACAGAAATTCTTCTTCACAAAAATAGAACAGAAATTACAATTTTCTCCAAACTTCTAACACATTACTTAAAATCAACAAAATAATAGTTGAGAGGAAACAAAACTTATATTTGAAAGAATATTCAAACTTGGTTCACAATTTCGTTTGATGTCTCTATTTGATACATGTCATGAAATATGCATGTTTGTGGGTTATATTTTGATACTTTTTCTAAGGAAAAATAGTTATTTGCATGTGATTTATCCCATTATTTCGTCTGAAATGGATGAATTGGTCAAGTGAAGGTCATTTAACTATCTAAAGTAAGTTTTTACTCATTTAGACTTTTACAGAGAATTTGAACTGTTTTGTAGAATTTGTTGTCGATGCACCCATATTTACCAAAGGTGATGTGCTCACATGAAAACCCTAGATTCAGAATCATGCCCAGTCATCCATAATTGCTATATGTTTGATCCTCAATCATTCTTCAACACCAAAATTGACTAGGAGTCGTTCCTAAAATGGATTCGACCATTCTTCAACCAACATAGCTTATATAAAGGCGTGGAGGCTTCACTTGTGGATCATCTTCAAAATTCAGCACTTCCAAGAAGAGATTTCACGCATATATCAGAAACTCTTCGAGAACAAAAGTTCTTCTAAAGCACTTTAGAATTAGGGCCCCTTACCTCGCGAGAACATGCGTAGAGAGAGAATTAATTCTAGAGAAAGGAGAATTCGACCTAAGGAACTTCGGAGAGTGGGAGATTATTCTAAGGAGCTTTCCTTTTGTATTTTTCAGCATTCATCCAGTTTCTTTTCTTTTATTTCTTTTTATCTTGTCCATTCTTTTGAACCGATTAAGCTTGTAATCATGATTTTTTATATGATTTTTTATTTAATGAATTTCGTTCTTTTTTCTTAATCATGAGTTAAATTTCCTAGGGGATTCATTCATGTGGATACTCTAAAGATCTTATGGTTTGAGCAATTGTTAATTCATCATATTTTCTTGATTTGTGCATTTCCTTTGTTGAGCTTATGATAAAACTGTTAAGTTAAGTTGACCATTTAGCAAACTAATGGAGTTTTAATATACTGAAAAGGTTAGAACATAAATGTTGTAATCGGTGAAACATTTTTGCTTTTCCTTAGCTGGATCTTTTAAAACCCGTAACATAAGGAAAATAAAATTGGCTAGTTACTATTAACTAACTCTTTGATGTAAATCCTTACCTATAAAAGGATCTGTAAAGAGAGGAAAAGCGAGTGACTATTCTATACAAGAATTGAGAGACATATCTTGATATAAAGTTGATGGCTGAAGGCTTCGAAAGTGGATGTAGGTTGCCCTAACCGAACCACTATACATCTTAGTATTCTTCTTCTTTCCCTTACTCAAAATCTCTCTTTGCATGCTTGATTCACCTTCATTTTAGTCATGAAATTCATCAGAGAAACATAGAGGGGAAAGAAGAGAGAGAGAGAGAGAGAGTTGAAAGAGCTCTTTTATTTTTCGTGGTTTCTACAAAATGAAAGAAAGAATTCAGTTGAAAATAATTTCTTCCACTTGTTGCATTTAGAATACGTGGCTTAATAATATCCCTACACATCAACTAACCTGCTTTTCATTTAGATCATTTTCATCTTTAGGCCTCTTATGCCTTTTGTGTTATTGATAACGGGTAGAAATACAAGTCATTACAGCTCAAATAAGTAAAACAATGAGAGAATGTGATGGTAAAATAAGCAATATCATGTCCAAAAGCGCTAAACTGAAAGGAATTACGATCGCATGCGTCCATCGCATAAAAGTAGTTAATTTATTTATTTTGTGCAAGAAAAATACGATGGCGTAAGTAAGATTGCGATTGCAAAGTCATGCGATCGTATACGATCGTGAGAAGTTTCTTAAAAGGGTGGCCGCATAAAGACTGAGCATCAAGGTGACAACACAATAAATCACGATGGGACGAAAAGCTGATGACGGTCGAATCCAAATTTAGTGGACAAGCCATTAAAGCCACACTGTAGCAAGTACACTCAACTTTCGGTGACCATTAATCGACGCATCAGAGCAGGAGAATTAATACCGCCCATCATTGCAATCATTAGAAAGAAAGGTTGCTTCACCTTGAGCTCTATAAATACCGAAGGCCACCAGTGAAAAAGGAGATATATAGCATACATACTCATACTTATACTTAGAGGACGGAGACGAGTAAGGAGACGAGGAAGCCAAGTGATCAGTCCCGGATAGATCGAGAGACTGTCAAAAAGCGTTATAAAGGAGAGAGGGGCCAACACTTGCGAGAGCAAGAATATACATCTGGAATAGAGTTGGAGTGAAAAGAACAATGTAAAAGGCCACGGGAAGCAAGACATTGCTTACCGGGCTTCTTATCTCTAAATTCCATTTGTTATTTTGTATTCAGTACTTTATTTGTAGAAAATGGAAATCTCATTTCAATCTATGTTCAATCTCTCCACACTTCGCATGAGTGGCTAAATTTCTGAATGGGTTGAGAAGTACTTAGCTAGCATGACTTAAGATTTACATTTTATGCGATCATCTTGTCTTATGTATGCATCATTCACCCGTTAGAGATACTTGAGAGAGTAGTCTAAAGATAGAATCTAAACTTAAGAGATTCATATTAGAATCTAGGTTTGAGAGAGTCACATTAGAACCGCATAAGCAAGAAATAGAAACTTAGACATAAGTTCTATTGCTATTAACACATCGCATGCACCCTAGAAATATGATATGATAGTATGCGGTCACCTTGTTTTATGTGTGCATCATTCATCATTGCATAGACAAGAATAGAGGCTTAGACATAAGTCTTATCGAATTTTTCGTATACATCGCATGTGTCCTAGAAATAGGAATTATGGCATTCTGCATTGAGAGATGACGTGTTGTTATTTATGTGTAGCATGATCGCATGATCTGTACATAATCTTAGGAAGTGTTAGCTAAACCCCTTCTCAACCTCTTCGTCGCATACTCATTGTAACTCTCGATTTCATTAACTCTGCATTCAAACTCCACCGCATAGGAAAAATTCTTAATCAAAACACCATCCGACTCATTTGTTTTCACCACCTTAAGAGAATCAAAGTAACTGTCACATATTTACTTAGTAGTCCCTGTGTTCGACCCTGGACTTAACAGGAAACCTAATAAGGCTTATACTTGGGTCTTATTAGGAAAACTTGCATGTTCATCGCATAACACATAACCGTAAACTCACACCATAATCGCATCACAACTTACACCCATCAGTTATAAAGCCCACTAACAACTGGTATTAGAGCCACGACTAAGTTTTAATCAAGAACTGCCAAGAAAGATCCAAAATTCTCCACGAACCTGTCAAAAACATCCAGAGAGTCATCAATGGCTTCAACCAAATATGAAATTGATAAGTTTACAAGGTCAGGGGACTTTACTCTGTGAGCTAAGAAGATCAAGACAATTCTAATGATTCACAAGGCAGCAAAAGTCCTTGAAGATCCAAAAGAACTCCCTGTAACAATCACAGATGAAAAGAAGCAAGCCATGGAAGAAACAACCTACACAGTATTGATTTTGAACATTTCAAACAATGTGCTTCGTCAGGTAATTGATCAAACCCCAGCCCATGAAGTTTGGAAGAAACTACATTTGCTATATGACAAGAAAGATCTTCCCAACAAAATTTACATATGTGAAAGACTGTTTTCTTTTAAAATGAATTCATATAAATCACTAGATGAGAATTTAGATGAGTTTAAAAAGCTTATAAATGCATTCAACTAATCTGGTGAGAAATTAGGGACTAAAAGTGAAGCTGCCATTTTGATAAATTCAATTTGTGACCCCTACAAAGAAGTTAAATCAACTATTAAGTATAGGAGAAATAGTGTATCAACTGATTCAATCATTAATGCCATGAGATGCAAAGAACTAGAGTTGAAAATTGAGTCTAAGAACTTATGTGGAGAGGAAGAATTTCTCAAAGAGGAAAAAATTTGACAAAAACCAGAAAAGTCAGCAAGATAAGCGACCTTTGAAGTGTTTCCTTTGCCACAAGGAAATGTTGGGTTTTATGTCCTAAAACTCGTGGTTTGTAAACAATAAACTCATTCTATAAATCGTTAAAGTTGTTATTGAATATATAAATGACTTATTTCGTTTAGAAATAAATCTAATAAACTAAAAGATCCATGACTATTACATGAGTACTTGAACTTTATGTGGAGACATAAGAGTTGATTAGGTTCAGTAAATAGTTGATAACAGGCAAAAATGCACGTTATTACAGCACAAATAAGTAAAACAATGAGGGAATGCAACGGTGAAAATATACAAAATCATGTCCAAAAGCTGTAAACTAAGAATATTGCGATCGCATGCGCCCATCGCATCAAAACAACTAATTTACTTATTTTGTGCAGGAAAAATGCGTTGGCGCAAAGAAAATTGCGATCCAAGGAATTCGACGACCACGCACATTAAGAGATTGCGACCGCAAAGCCATGCGATTGTATCTGCTCGCGAGAATTTGCTAAAAAAGGTGGCCGCATAAAGACAACGCATCAAGGTGAAAGCTTAATAAATCATGATGGGACGGAAAGCTGATGATGGTCAAATCCGAATTTAGTTGACAAGCCGTTAACGATAAACTGTAGCAAGTACATTAAACTTTTCGATGACCGTTAATCAGCGTATCAGACAGAAGATTTAATGACCTCCCATCATTGCAATCATTAGAGAGAAAAGTTCTTCACCTTGAGCTCTATAAATACCGAAGGAGTAACTGGATTTGGATGTCTAATATAAAATGCTCAAAATGATGCGATACTACTTCTAGTTATGGTTAATTATGGATGTTCATGTAGTACGCCATGCGTTGTCACAAGTTTCCTTACAATGGAACCAAGTGTAATTCCACCACAAGTTTCTCGGTATGATCCGAGGTCGAACACGGGGAAATAGTTTAGGTTATTATGGTACGTTCATGGTATAAGCGACCAGGTTTTCAATTTTTTAAAAATGAGTTTGTACAAGTATATAAATTGCAGTAAAATAAAGGAAAGCAGTAAAGATGCGATAAAACATAAAAATACAGTAAACCTAAGCTAGATGTGAAAGTTGTGCAAAGACGTGGGATGCGGCGACAAGTCTTATGAACAGAATAGAAAGAGAAAGACAAATAATACAAACGACGCAAGTTCTTAATTGGATTGAAGGTACAAACACTGTTCTGCTCTCTTGGCGTACACCTCTCAGTAATCAGCCGAGCTCTCACATGTCTGTGGTGAAACAGAGACTAATGTAATGAATGCAAGGTTGCTTCCATGTCTAGAAGAACTACTCGCTTTAGTTAACGCATTCTTCTGACCTTCTCTCGATAGATCAAAATGACATCTTCACTTCTGCTCTCACAGATGAAGATGTCGTCTAGCATGCTTTAGCTAAATGTATTTTATATCTTTAATACAGATTAAGTTCTTAGTGATTCATATAACTGATCAGGGGATTAAGAAGATATCATGAAGAAAGTGAATGATGGGTGAACGAAAATAGACAGAAATGGTAAATGGAATCTATCGAAACATTTAATATTTCTACTAAACGTTTGATACATGGTGTGTGAATGAAGAGATAAAAAAAAAAAAAAGAAATAAACAATGAAAGAGAGATAGAATAGATACAAATAAGTGCCAATGTCTTGGCACAGATTTGATGGAGATCTACTTGCCGGATAGGATAGATTTGATGGTAGGAAGAGCTTCCCTCTCAGGCTTGCTCCACCGGTAGCAGGGATCTTTGCACAGAGCTTCGATTGGGTGTATGGCGGTTGGATATGAGATTCACCTCTTGGCCTTATCTCGTTTTCTTCCCGGATTTCTTCTCTTAAGCACTCAGCTCAGCCTTTTCTCTCTACAATCCTGCAGCACTTAGCCCCGTATCAAGTAGCATACCTCTTCTCTGAAATCAATGGGGTATTTATAGGTGCAGATTTTTAACTCCGGCCTTGTGGTCCCGACTTGATTGTTATGGTAATTCCGAAGATGGAGGGATATTATTCCTTCTGTTATGCAATCAGACCATCAATTCTGCACAACCGTTAATTAAACACGTGTCTCAATCCTCCGCTTTTGCATTGCTCAGCTGCATCTTTCGATCATAGGTTCGCATGTGGTGTTTGTTTTTATTTCGCATGCGGTTGAAGCATAGCTTTGGACCGACTGTCGCATTGTGCCACCACTGCGGTAATCGTCTCTTCATGGTTGATTGACGGGCGCAATGTGACAGAGATCCGTTGATTAGTCTCTCATGAGCCTGGAGCGCAAACGGTGACTTGGTCTCCTGCAAAACAGAGTAAAGTTCGACTTGTCTTCCATATTTTTGGTGTTAGTGGATGTAATCGCAAACATTTATAATTATTGTAATACTGGGCTAATTTTCATACAATTGGTGCATAATTACTAACTTTTGGCTGCAATATCTAGATAAGGTGGCATAAATAACTTGTATTTCTACAAGTTATCACACCCCCAAATTTAGATATATGCCTGTCCTCAAGCATATCTTCTACCAAGGCAATCATGCTCCATTCCTATCCTATATTTCTGCGATGATTGGTTGCTCTGAATATTACACTTAAGCACATTATCTGACATCGCACTTTCCGTCTATCCTTGCTAATTCTTAACAAGCCCTACTTTATTCTTCTATGTAACAAAATTCTGCTCAAAGACACTTTTCTAGTTTTCAAAATAGAATGTTTATCCCTTCTTTATCAAAACAAATTGATGTATCTATATGCGGTGAGCAAAACTTTGCATCATTTATTCACTTAGAGACAGTTGGTCATGGTTACACTCTTCGTTTTGGCTTGTCCCCACGGGTGTCATGCGAACATCCAACTATGGTTGTGTGCCAGTTTCAATTTTAACTTATGATAATCAGAGGAGTTGTCCCTTGCATTCTTTTATTTTTCTCTTTTTGTTTATACTACGTAATTCTTGGAAACCCACCTTCATTTTGGCTTGCTCCTACGGGTGTCATACGAACATCCAACTACGAGCAGGCTCCTTTCACAACTAAACTCTTATCAGGTTGGGAACAGTTTTGAAATTTTCCCTTGCACTGACATTGGAGTTTTTCATAACTTATTATTATTATTATTAATTTATTTTATTTTATTTTTTGAATGGGAATGAATACATTTTCTTAAATACTGCGCCGTGAGGCAAGATTGTCTTGATTCGGAATGGCCCCGACCATCGAGACAATATCTGTTGACCTTCAGTGAATGTCCGGTTACTGATTCGGTCATCGTGCCATTTCTTCGTTTTCTCCTTATATATCTTGGCCTTTTCATAGGCATCCCTTCGCCATTCGACCAATTGATTCAATTGCAGCTTCCAGACTTTCCCTGCACTGGCTAAATCATACTTCAGCTTCTTGCATGCCCACATCGCCTTATGTTCCAACTCAAGCGGCAAATGACAAGATTTTTTGAAGACCAGGGTGTACGAAGACATGCCAATTGGTGTTTTGTAGGCAGTTCTGTAATCCCATAGTGCTTTATCAAGCTTGGGTGACCAATCCCTCCTGGCGGTATTAACTACCTTCTCCAAGATAGTTTTGATCTCTCTGTTAGAAATCTCTGCCTGCCCATTAGTCTGTGGGTGATAAGTAGTTGCAACTCGATGGCCGACGTTGAGTTTAGTCAATAGGTTAGCAATTATGCGGTTGATAAAATGAGATCCCTCATTGCTGATTAAAGCCCATGGCGTCCCAAATCGAGCAAAAATGTTTTTCTTTAGAAACTTCGCCACAGTGGCTGCGTCATTCTTGGCACATGTGATGGCCTCAACCCATTTCGATACATAATCAACCACAACCAGAATATAATGATGACCTTCGGATGGTGGAAACGAGCCCATGAAATCAATTCCCCAGACATCAAATAATTCAACTTCTAAGATTGACGTTAATGAAATTTCATTTCTTTTAGACATATTCCCCATCCTTTGACACCTGTTGCATTGCACAACATAGGCATGGGCATCCTTAAACAGAGTTGGCCAAAAGTAGCCGCACTGTAAGACTTTTGCTACAGTCCTTTGCCCCCCAAAATGTCCTCCATATGGAGACTCATGACAGAGCTCTAAAATGTACTTGGCTTTATGTTCAGGAACACATCGACGTATTATATGATCAAGTCCTTGTTGATATAAGAATGGATTGTGCCAGAAATAAAATTTGGCTTCATGTCTTAGCTTCTTCTTTTTCTGGTATGTATAATCATTCTGTAGTTGACTGTAAACTATGAAGTTTACTATGTCCGCATACTAGGGAACATTAACGTCTACTGTCATTAGCAGCTCATCGGGGAATCGTTCTTCAATATCTTTTTCTGTCCCATGAACCTCGTAATTTTCCAATCTTGACAAATGATCTGCGACTTGGTTCTCGGTGCCCTTCTGGTCTTTGATTTCTAGGTCAAACTCTTGCAGGAGCAACACCCACCTTATCAACCTCGGTTTTGCATCCTTCTTCGTCATTAGATATTTAATCGCGGAATGATCCGTATACACCACCACCTTTGTTCTGATTAAGTATTATCGGAACTTCTCTAGTGTAAATACTACTGCGAGAATTTCCTTTTCTGTGGTCGTATAGTTCTCCTGTGCGTCGTTCAATGTTTTGCTCGCATAATAAATAAGATGCAACACCTTTTCTCAGCGCTGACTCAAAACTGCGCCCACAGCATATCCGCTAGCATCACACATTAATGCAAATGGTTGCGTCCAATCGGACGTAATCAAAATTGGTGCGAAGATTAGTGCCTCTTTCAAGGTGTTAAATTCTTTGGTGCAATCGTCATCAAAATTATACTCGCAGTCAGCTTCTAGAAGTGCACTTAAGGGTCTTGCGATCTGGGAGAAGTTGCAAATAAATCTTCTATAAAATCCTGCGTGTCCCAGAAAGCTCCTAAGTGTCTTTATATTCACAGGTGGAGGTAATTTGGAAATTATGTCGATTTTTGCCTGATCGACTTCCAATCCTGCCTTGGAGATTTTGTGACCTAGAACTATTCCTTCTTCCACCATAAAGTGGCATTTCTCCCAGTTCAGAACAAGATTTGTTGCCACGCATCTCTTCAAGACTTTTTCGAGATTAGTCAAATAGGAATCATAATTACTGCCGAAGACTGAGAAATCATCCATGAATACCTCAACTGACTCCTCCAAGTAATCTGAAAATATTGCCATCATGCAACATTGGAAAGTGCTTGGTGCATTACAAAGTCCAAATGGCACGCATCGGAATGTGAATGTACCGAATGGGCACGTGAAGGTTGTCTTGTCTTGGTCCTCCGGCGCAATTGCTATTTGGTTATACCCTGAATAGCCATCAAGAAAACAGAAAATTCATTCCCAGCAAGTCTATCTAACATCTGATCAATGAACGAGAGTGGAAAGTGGTCCTTTTTAGTAGCCAAATTTAGCTTGCGATAATCCATGCAGATTCTCCACCTCGTAGTTATCCTTGTGGGAACCAATTCATTCTTGTCATTAGTGATGATTGTCATCCCCCCTTTCTTCGGAACACATTACACTGGGCTCATCCAACTGCTATCAGATATTGGGTAGATGACACTGGCATCCAGCCACTTTACTATTTCCTTCTTTACAACCTCCTTCATGGCAAGGTTCAAGCGGCGTTGCCTTTCTACTGATCCATTCTTTCCTTCTTCCAGACGAATCTTGTGCATGCAATACGAAGGACTGATTCCTCGAATGTCTGCCAAGGTCCATCCTAAGGCTTTTGCGTTATTTCTTAGGATCCGTATGAGAGCATCTTCTTTCTCCTTACTCAATGATGCAAAAATAATAACTGGTAACATGTCGTTACTCCCTAAGTAAGCATACTTTAGGTGCACCGGCAACAACTTTAACTCTAACACAGGTGGCTCTTCTAAAGATGGCTTAATGCACTGCGATGTCCGTTCAGATAACTTGAGCGGTTCAAAATTAGATTCCGCATGAATTGCAGTACAATCCTCCTCCAACATTGCGCCTATTTCAAAGTCCTCCATTTTCTTCAGGGGTTCGTGCCACTATTCTCCCCACAATTCGTCGATATATTGGCAGTTCTCTATATCTTCTGGGTACTTCAACACATTGAGTACGTTGAATTTTACTTCTTGATCATCGACCTGGATGGTCAACTCTCCTTTCTGCACATCAATTAATGCCCGCCCTGTGGCGAGAAATGGGTGTACCAAGATGATAGAAATTTCTCTATCGGACTCATAATCCAATATAACAAAGTCTGCTGGGAAGATAAACTTGTCTACTTGCTGGGAAGATAAACTTGTCTACTTGCACGAGAATATCTTCTATCTTGCCCTTCGGAAGCTTTATTGATCTATCAGCTTGCTGTAATGTGATCGTGGTTGGCCTTGCTTCGCCGATGTCCAGCTTCTTAAAAATTGACAAGGGCATCAAATTTATGCTTGCCCCTAAATCACACAGCATGTTTCCGACCATCTTCCCTCCTATGGTGCAGGGTAATATAAAAGTCCCAGGATCCTTCATTTTAGTAGGGAGATTGTTTTGAAACAAAGCGCTACACTCATGTGTTAGTGCAACTGTTTCATTTTCTCCAATTTTTCTCTTGTTTGCGAAAATATCCTTGAGAAATTTCACATAACTCGGCATCTGCTCTAATGCTTCTATCAAGGGGATATTAATGTGTAGCTGGCAAAGAACTCCAGAATCCTCTAAAACTGCTTGCTATCGTCTTTCTTTTTCAGCCTGGACGGGAAAGGTGGAGGATCTCGTCGCGTTTCTTGCTCACTTTGCTGCTTGTTGAGGTCATGTGCTTGCTGTGTGTCATTGGTTGGAGGTTCCATTGATTGAGAATTCAAGTCTTGAGAGGCTTCATCTTTTGTAGGTAATCTTACTTCTGAACTGGGGTCGCTTCCGTTATTTAGTAATTGGTCATCATCAACAGTTAAGTCTGCTAGTGTTATTACCACATCTGGTACCTTCGGCATAATGGGGGCTGTCGTTCTGCCACTCCGCAATGTCACTGCATGGCATTGTTTTTTACCTCTTACCCCCGACACCCCTAAGCTTCCATGCTGTGTACCAGGCTTTTTCTTCTTTAATTCCCTCGTAAGCTGATCTATCTGATCTTCTAATTCTTTGAGAGAGTCAGCTTGCGATTGTCTCAGTGCCTCGCTCTTTTCAATATATTGCTTTAATGATGATTCAGAGACGAGGTACTGCAAGAGGTATCATATGCGAACAGTTGGTCACAGTGTGGCGTACCTTGAGAATTGCTTGGGTTGCCGTCTGGATTAATGAAGACCAGAAGGTTGCCTCGATCCTCTTGATAACTAAATTGATAAAAACTATGGCCCTCCTGATTGAGATTCTCATCCAAACCAAAAATTGGGTGACCCCCCCCAACCAAGGTTATGGTTGTTGCCCCATGATTCATCATAAATAGCATATACGGGTTGTTGATCCCACGGGTAGACGTCTATCGACTGTACCTCTCCCCATTGATTGCAATTCACAGCGGTCGTGTGAGTCACCGCATTAACTTGTGTTGTTCCTTAGGAAAGAGTTCTTTGTTGATCAGCCACCATTTGGAGGAGCGATGTCATCGTGGTCATTTGCTCAACCAATGCGCTCATTGTGTCCGTTGGCACATCGACCCTTTCTACTCTTTCTGGCTCCAGACATCTTACCTCAAGCCCAGTATCAATCCATTTGTCAAAATGTTGCGATTTGCGATCCAATATGTTCTTTGCTTCCATATATGACTTATTCATTAATCATCCCTCTGCGGAGGAGTCGGCAATTGCTTGCATTGATGGGTCCAGGCCATTGTAAAAGGTTTCCATCAAGATACTATCAAGAATCCCGATATGCGGACAGTTTTTTACTAACTGTCGAAATTGCACCCAAGCGGTGCTCAGGGTTTCATAACCTTTTTGCTCGAAATTTAAAACTTCCCTCTGCCTCTTTGCGTTGATGGACGGAGGGAAGAATCTGTTCATGAACTTATCAACCAACTGCTCCCATCCATGAATTTTGCCTAGCTCTAATGCTTGAGCCCACCTCTTTGCTTCATCCCGCAATGTGTACAGGAATAGATACAGTTTAAGACTTTCTTGTGTTACACCAGGCATGAAGAATGCGCTACACATGTCTGCAAAATTAGTCAAATGTGCGTGTGGGTCTTCTCTTTGTAATCCTCTGAATTGTCCCACATTCTGAATCATTTGAAGCATGATAGGTTTTATTTCAAAGCTTGCATTCCCCTCAACTACTGGTCTTGAAATCCTTGGTGAAAAATTATAAAAATCTGGCGCTGCATATTCCCTCATAGGGATGTTCTGGTCAGTAGCAAGAAAAACAGGACTTGCACTGGCACATCTCCCCTCAGGTTTCCAGTAGGTGCCATATTCTCTTCAGCCATACTTCTTCACCAATTAATTCAGCCCTGATAAACTCTGTGCGAAGAATATACTTGATCTCTGGGTCCACTTAGAGTTACTAGATCACCCCAGCACTCCTAAGTCGTCAGACTGCTCTCCGTGTTGAATAGTCAGTACAAAGAGATTTGTCCTGCACATAACATGAAAATATTCAACATTAATCGTTAACCAAGTCCCCGGCAACGACGCCATAAACTTGTAACGAGATTTTGGATTTATGATATAAAGTGAGTTTGTACAAGTATGTAAATTGCAGTAAAATAAAGGAAAATAGTAAAGATGCGATAAAACATAAAAATACAGTAAACCTAAGCTAGATGTTACAAGATACAGACTTCATGTACAAGTTGTTGGGATTAAGGCTAGCTGTGAAAGTTGTGCAAAGACGTGGGATGCGGTGACAAGTCTTACGAACAAAATAGAAAGAGAAAGACAAATAATACAAACGATGCAAGTTCTTAATCGGATTGAAGGTACAAACACTGTTTCACTCTTCTTTTGGCGTACACCTCTCAGTGATCGGCCGTGCTCCCACATGTCTATGGTAAAACAGAGACTAACATAATGAATGCAAGGTTGCTTCCATGTTTGGAAGTACTACTAGCTTTAGTTAACGCATTCTTCTGACCTTCTCTCGATAGATCAGAATGACATCTTCACTTCTGCTCTCATAGGTGAAGATGCCGGCTAACATGCTTTAGCTAAACGTATTTTATATCTTTAATATAGATTAAGTTCTTAGTGATTCATATTACTCATCAGGGGATTAAGAAGACATCATGAAGAAAGTGAATGATGGGTGAACGGAAATAGACAGAAAATGGTAAATGGAATCTATCGAAACATTTAATATTTCTACTAATCATTTGTGTGTGAATGAAGAGATAAAGAAAACAAGAAATACACAATGAAAGAGAGATAGAACAGATACAAACAAGTGCTAATGTCTTGGCATAGATTTGATGGAGATCTGCTTGCCGGATAGGATGGATTTGATGGCAGGAAGAGCTTCCTTCTCAGGCTTGCTCCACCGGTAGCAGGAATCTTTGCACAGAGCTTCGATCGAGTGTATGGTAGCTTGGATCTGAGATTCACCTCTCGGCCTTATCTCATTTTCTTCCCGGATTTCTTCTCTAAAGCACTCAGCTCAGCCTTTTCTTTCTACAATCTTGCAGCACTTAGCCCCATATCAAGTAGCATACCTTTTCTTTGAAATCAATGGGGTATTTATAGCTGCAGATCTTTAACTCCGGCCTTGTGGTCCCCACTTGATTGTTATGATAATTCCGAAGATGGAAGGATATTATTCCTTCTGTTATGCAATCAGACCATCAATTCTGCACAACCGTTAATTGTACACGTGTCTCAATCCTCCGCTCTTGCATTGCTCAGCTGCATCTTTTGATCATAGGTTCGCATGCGGTTGAAACATATCTCTGGACCGACTGTCGTATTGTGTCGTCACTGCGCTAATCGTCTCTTCATGATTGATTGATAGGCGCAATATGATAGAGATGCGTTGATTAGTCTCTCATGAGCCTTAAACGCAAGTGGTGTCTTGGTCTCCTACAAAATAGAGTAAAGTTCGGCTTGTCTTCCATCTTTTTGGTTAAATGGACACATAATATATCTGTGGTATGGAGAGTTTAGCTGTTAGTCTTTAGTGGAGTGCCTGGCAATTAACGGATGGTGGATCCCGTGACTAAAGAGTTTAGTCATTTATTCATGTACCGTTGGAGCTTCGAGCTACAGGTTCATAAGGTCCCCTTGGTAGCTCAGTGGATTCAGTTAAGGATCAGTTCTTGGTGTTGATTTGAAATGTTCAAATTGACAAGATGTATTTTGATTATATATGATATAGTCGGTATGATGTATAAGATATATCTAGTGGAGGATTGATGTAAATGAGATTTACATTAAGTATCATGGAATAGAAAAAGAACTATAGTTTATATGTTTCATGAGATGAAATATTAAAACTATAGGTTATGAATATAGTATGATAAGTTGGTTATCTTTTATATTTATAATAATATTAATTCTTGGATAATTAAATCTTTTTCTCTAATAACCAATTGAGTGGGAGGTTATTGGTGGTTCATGGTAACCGTGAGTTAAAAGGAAATTTGTTTTCCTAATTTTAGTAAGTTTTTACAAAAGGTTGAAACATTGTTTTGAGATTTCTCTAAAAAAAAAAAAAGAAACTCATGAAAGCTTGTCATGTAAATACAGATTTACTAAGAGATAGCTTGAGCAAAGTAAACGATCGTGTAGTGTTTTGTAGGCGACAGACGCTGAGCTAAACGATCACTTAGGTTTTGCTAGATGATCGCTTGGCTTTAGCTAAACTATTGGGCATTGATCTATGCGATAGTTTTCTTTCATCTCCCACTTGTCCAATCGTGTACACAATTGTTCATTCCTCCTTCGTTTGCCTCATTCATAGTCCGAACAGAGCCCACCCTCTAGATTCCCACACCAAGAATACCAAGGTAACCTTCTTGGTGGTGTCATACTCAACTCGACACCGTCGAGGTTCTGTGGAGGTCGTTCGTGTTGCTGAAATGTTTGTGACCGAGGCTATTGCTGAGGATGAGCACGAAATGTTCGTGCAATGTTGTGGTCGTGTTGTTCGAGCATTCGAGGTTGCAGTTGTTCGAGCATTCATGAGCAAGGAGTGTGGAGACGAGTCGACAAATGTTCGTAGTCGTTTCGCCTTGATTCATTTATTGTTCATACTATAATTTCTGTAACAATTGCATAACTGTATGTTTTGTGTACGACTGTAATTTGGAATGATCTATATTCCACTGCTCATGGAAATCTCGAGTTCGATTTCTTTCAATTGGTATCAGTGCAAGGTTGTTCTGATATTCCAAATTACAACTCTATTTTGAACATCATTTGACAGTCGCGGTGGGTTTCTGCATTCGTGGTTAATCATTTTCTTCATTTGTGGTTAAGTTGATGAATGTTTTGGGTTCAATTTCCTTTTAGTTAAAGCTTTCTGTAATTACAAATTGTTAATTGTAAGGGCCCCTATGTTTTTTAGCATAATTAACTTTGCAATCGAGTCTGTAATTCAAAATGTTTGAGTTAGTCGAGTCGTTCGTGATGAAGCTTCGAAGCATGGAGATGCGGTTCTCAACGAAGAAGAAGACCAAGCGTTGGTCATATCGTGTAGCCTCAGGTAAACGATCATTGGGATTTAACTAAGCGATCGTTTAGATTTTTCTAGACGATCGTGTAGTATTTTCTAAATGATCGTTTAGCTAATGCTAAGCTATGGGGTAAATTGTTTACTCTATCATGTAGCGTTGGTTGCCCGATTGCGTAGACGCTAAAGGTAGACGATCGTAGTAGGAGCATGGGATGCTCATTGTTTAGTAAAAGGACACGCTAGATGATCGTGTGGTTAGCAGGCTTTGACGCTTAGTTACTACCTACACGATCGCGCGTATGCAATACGAAGGCGCTAGCTAAGCGATCGCTTAGGCGATGGTGCTTCGCGGCATCGTAGTCGTTTAGACGATCACGGAAGGCGGGCGTTTTGCGGAGCGCGCTAAGCGATCGTGTACCTCAGGCTTCATCGCTTAGTAAAGGTACACAATCGTGTAGTAATAGCTAAATGATCATTTATATTTTTCTAAGCGATCGTGTAGTAAATGCTAAACGATCATTTAACTCTGGGAGCACATGTAAGCGATAGAGCAAAGCATTTGTTTTATCATGTAGACGATCGTGGGGTGCTTAGTACACAATGGTTGGAGTCGCGATGCTTTGCTCGAGCGGTTCAAGATCCGATTCGCCTATTTGAACTGGAGACTCCTTGTCTTTGTAATAGTTAGCTTTCCTTTTGTGATTTTAAGGCAATTTCACCCGATTCATCAACATTGGATTATTATGCATGTGATGTATGGTGTTTATATGCCAAAGTGTTTAACACATAGTTCAAAACCCACCTTAGGTTGTGCAATTCGTCATGCATCATGTATTATAAATGTTATAATCGAGCATGAAGAAATTACTTGAAAGCATACATATGCATCATGAAATATAAGAGTTATATTTTGCATGCAGTGAGCATTATCATGCATCATCCTTTTCTTATAAGTGTTATAGTCTAAGGGTGAATGGAAGCATGTTTTGCCTGTTTCATTGTTGTTTTGTATAAGCGTTATATAAAAGAAGTAGCAATGAATGGACAATGCATTGAGCATGACACTCAGGCTGTTATAAGCGTTATGAATGCCTTGTATGTGTTAGCTTCGCATTGTGGTGGTTGTTTCGTTTATAAGTGTTATAAAGGAAATTAGACCTAAAATCAATAATTCAGAGCTGCATGCGGACTTAGGATGAACTCAAGTTTTTTTAAAAGGGTTTTAAAATTGGATTGAGATAGACCTAAGTTTAAGTGGTTCTAAAGAGTTTAGCAACCTAGATTAATCTTTTAAAATCGGTTTAATAGGATTAAATTGGTTGGAATAAAAGATTAAATTTGTTTTAACTTATTTATAAGGGACCTTTTGTCTAAGGTGGGTTCTGGCTAGGCTGGGGTTCTTAAGTTGACGGAAATGTAACACTCTTACCTGCGAACCTACCTGGAAAGGTGAGTTAGATAGATTTTCAACAAGCATGCGACAATTTGGTCAAAGACTACATTAAAGAGTTTAATGGATGATGATCAAAAGTTTTTTCACTATCCAAGGTAAAAGTTACTCTTAGAAAAACCTAAAAGTCACTTAGTTAAAATCCTTAGCTATGTTTTTTTTAAAGTAAGCTAAACCCTAGGTTATAAAATACTCAGTGGGAGGAAGAGGCGTATCAGATATGTCTATGATTCCACTCACATTTCTCCTCGTATGTTCACACTGTGAGATTCATGCTTGGCCTCGTGGTGCCTAGGGAGCATCCCCCTTCGGATGGTATTTGCATAAGTCAATATGAAGGTGAATGGAGAGAGTGTTTACAGTAAGTGGGTGAAGGGTGTGTGTCAACACGTCTTATGGTCTCTATCATTGGTTCACAACGTGAGATCATTCTGTACTGCCTCGTGTCACCTTTGTGCGTCTCCCTTCGGATGGGTTTTGTGCAGTTGGTCAAGATCAAGGTGAACTCCAGAAATGGATAGGGTCGCTTTAGGTTTTGTCCCAATCAGATTTTTTACCATCGGATTGGCCTTTTTAGGGCGGACCACTCTAGAGCTTTAAATGGCGGGGTCACACTATGGGAATTTTTAAGTAAGTTAATGATCTCTTGGCAAAATCACTGATGGCTAGATCGTTATAGGAGCAAGAGTTGTTCTGGTATTAATGACTGGTTGAGAACTTCTCAATTCCGAGGAGGGATAACTAACCCCCCTTCGGTGGCTTGACTTTTATGTCCTAGAACCTTTGAAGCGTCATTGCCGAAAACTAGAGTATCATGGGTTCATATTAGTTTTGTTAAAACCTTATTAGATGTTGTTTTGTTTTACAACGAGTATTTTCTTAAAACCTAACGTAGGTCAATGTGTTTTTCTTTTCAGCAACTCGTTAGCATTTTTGTTTAGTGCTTTAATATGACTGATTACTTACAGTGGAAAGAATTGTGTGAAACGTCTATCATGGAAAACGACTCGATCCCACTACTCTCCAAAAGAGGAGACAAGACAGTAAATCTGATTTATTGGTCTTGGTGACGTGTCTGGTAGAGAATGATGATTCTGTCTGGATCCCAGATTCAGGTGCTACCAATCATGTCAGTTCCTCTTACCAATGATTCAATTCTTGGCAAATGTTGCTACAGGGAGAGGTTACTCTTCGAGTCAGTACTGGTGAGGTTATTTTAGTTGTTGCTATAGGCAGGCTGAAGTTATTTTTTGACAAGAAACGTTATATGTTACTGGTAATATTTTTGTAGTTCCTCATATTAAGAGGAACTTAATCTCGGTTTCTTGAAGGATCTCTTACCGAAGAGTTCCTTGAGCGTTCAGATCGCTTGATCTCACCGTGGACATACAATAACATTATACATTCAAAACATATAGTTATGCAAACAAACTTTAATTAACGGCATGCTATGTACAAGATATAACGAGGGAGAAAATGTCATACCAGTTGAAGACAAACTTCAAACTTCGGAACTCAATGCAGTGGAACCCTCCATGCGATCAATCAACGCCCAGCAGTAGCATCGACTACAACAGCACGAACAACCACACGAACACGAACGCCACGGGGACGACACCACCAGAAAAAAGCCCTGGGTATTCTCGGAGTGAGAACCCAAAGTGTGGTCTTTGGTGAATTTGATGGAGGAAGGAGGAAGCACGGATTTTGTAGGCGATAAGCAAGTGGAGGGAAAAAGGCGCTATCGCATAGCAAAATGCTTATCGTTTAAGAGAAGCTACACGATCGTGTAGGTTTTACTGAACGATCGTTTAGTAAAATCGACACACTACATGATCGTTTAGAGAAGCTATCCGATCGTGTAAAAACAAGTGTGCAATCGTTTGGGTGCGAGGTGGACGATCGTTTAGGCGGAGAAGGACTATCGTATAGGCTCTCGATTTTCTTAAGCGATCGTTTTCTTTTTCACCAATGCGCTCTTGCGAATTCTTTTGGACGATCGATCAAAATGAAAACTATTTTCATTTTAATTCATCGGTTACAATAACTGATGCTGCCCCATTAACCCACGTCCAAACATGATTTTTTGGGTTAACTATCATATAATTAACCAACTAAAATATAATAAATATAATCATATTATATTTTTAACCTATAGTTTGATATCACATATCTACTATAGTATTTTTCTCCTCTACTTGATATAAATCATATTTATATCTAATTTCCTCCAAAATAATGTATCTCATACATTTAGCCAATTATATCATATATAATTAACCAGTCCAATTATATCATATATAATCAAACTTCCTCTTGTCAATTTGAACATTTCAAATTAACCCAAACACTGGTTCACGACTTTATCCAAGCTACCCAGGGGACCTAATGAACCTGTGGCTCGAAGCTCCAACAGTCCGTAAATAGCTGACTAAACTCTTTAGCCACGAGATCCACCATCCGTTAACTGTTAAGCATTCCACTAAAGACCAACAACTGAACTCTTCTTACCACAGATATATTTTTGTGACCATCGGATATAACCAATCATGAGTACAATAACCCTTCACAGATGCTCATAAGTACAGCTGGGCCAAATTACCATTTTACCCCTGTAGTTACATCTCACTCCTTAAGTACCACTGATTCCTCTAATGAATAATACAACATAGTCCAACTATGTGTGAACACCTCTCCGACCAAGAAAAGGTATGTGGCGCCACATCGTTCAAGCCTCGGAATCAGCCCTTAAGGGAGTTATGTATTTACTTACCCCTGACTCGGGGAAGGAGTGAATTCCATCTTGTGTAGCTGAGTTCCCAGCTCCCAAATCAGACGAATCCCCAAAATGGTAGGTTTGAATCGGCGACCTGGCCACTCGCACCCATACAAATCAAAGGACCGCCCTCAATGGCAAAAGTTCCCAACTCACTTAGGATTGAGGTCATGTTACCTATGGTCATCCTAGTGAAGTGAAGTCTCTGTCATGAACGATGTTATATAACAAGATGTTAACACTTCGTGGTCCGGTCTTATACAAACTCTTTGTCTAGGACGCCCCTGCTCGCATGTCCCCAACACGAATGATCAGAATCAGACAATCTATGACAAGTCACAATACTTGTGACCATTCTACAAAGCTGGCCGCATCAGTAATATTACCAGGATAAGGTTTCCCTCCTATATCCATATACTACAGACCGTTTTGGTTATCACTCAAGAAATGATCCACTTGTATGTCACCACATACATGCTTGAGTAACATACAAATAACCACGGATTTTATGTTTATTTTTTTTGTGTTAAAGCAAATAAAACAAGTAACCGAGAAAAATACAAGATGTGAAGTGAATATCATATATTATACAACACAAGCGTTCGTACAAACTGTTTACAAACTACAGGACACGAGACTTTAGGGCATCAACCCCAAAAATCTCCCACTTGTCCTAAAGCGAAGTGGGATGTACAAAAAACTAGTACAAAACAATAAACTAGGGCATAAAAGCCCAGTACAAGAAAATCTCCCACTTGCCCTAGTCCAGCCGCGGGCGATCCTGTAGACCCATGCTCCGTAGGTGACCCTCAAACACTGTAGCCGTGAGAGCCTTCATAAACGAGTCAACAACATTGAAATGGCCTAGGTTAGACTGATCCATTTTCTCAATCTCTTGAGGCGTCTTAGGACACATGTCCTTAGACAAAGTGACTCCAGGCCTGAACAGCAGTAAGCCCCTCCTAGAGTCCTGCATCGAGTATTTGAGCAACATCTTGTCAATGTACGATGCCTGAGACAGTGCTAGCACTTTGTTCTACGATCCCAAAAGATTTGTATACCTAGAACAAATTGAGCCTCTCCCAAATCTTTCATTTAGAATTGGGTCGCTAGCAAGTTATTAACTGTAGTCAGTAGACCTACATCATTCCCAATGAGTAGGATATTGTCTACGTATAACACTAAGAAGACTACTGAAGCGTTGATGATCTTCTTATAGACACAAGGTTCATCAACGTTTTGGTCAAAGCCATACGACTTGATCGCGGTATCAAACCGTATATTCCAAGATTGAGACGCCTGTTTTAGTCCATAAATGAACCGATTCAATTTGCAAACCTTTTTCTCTTGACCTTGGGCTATGAATCCCTCGGGTTGCACCATATAAATGGTCTCCTCAAGATCGCCATTTAGAAAGGCTGTCTTGACATCTATTTGCCAGATCTCATAATTAGAATAAGCTGCAATGGACAGGAGGATGCGGATCGACTTTAACATGGCAACAGACGAGAAAGTCTCCTCATAGTCGACTCTCTCTACCGGGTATAACCCTTTGCCACAAGTCGAGCCTTGAAGGTCAGTACCTTTCCATCAGCACCCTATTGCGTTTGTAGATCCATTTACAACTTATAGGGCGAACCCATCAGGCTGATCTAGATCCCATACTGAGTTGAAGTACATTGACTCCAGTACATTGACTCCATCTCGAGATCCATGGCCTCGACCCATTCATCTCGGTCAACATCCTCCATTGCCTTCTTATAAGACAACGGATCCTCAATGTCACCATCTGCTACCATAGCAAGGATTTCTGTGAAACCCAGATAGCGAACGGGTGGGTTCGCAACCCTCCCACTACGTCGAGGTTCACTCAACTCTTGAGGTGGAACCGACCTACTGGATGAACTCCCATCAATAACTCTTGCTGAGTAGCAGGCTCTTCAACAACTCTTGTTGAAGTTTCAGTAGTTTCATTGGAAAGCTCACGCAACACGACTTTGCTTCGTGGACTGTGTTCCCTTATATGATCCTCCTCCAGGAAAGTAGCGTTTGTTGAAACAAAACCCTATTTTCTATCGGGTCATAAAAATAACCCCCTTGTGTACCTTTGGGGTAGCCTATAAAAAGGCATAACCTCGATCGTGGTTCCAACTTCTTGGGTTTAGCCTCAAGCACATGTGCAAGGCAACCCCAATTGCGGAAGTGACGTAAACTAGCTTTACGCCCGTTCCACAATTCTAGAGATGTTCTTGCAACACTCTTAAAGGGAACACAGCTGAGTATATATACCGCAATCTCCACTGCGAAACCCCCAAAACAAGTTCAGTAAGGAAGCGTAACTCATTATCGAGTGAACCATGTCTAACAAGGTCCTGTTTCACCTCTCCGCTACACCATTCTGCTTAGGTGTACCCGACGCTGAGAGTTGGGAAACGATTCCATGTTCTATCAAATAGTCCTAGAATTTCGAGTCCAAAAACTCTCCACCTCGATCCGATCGAAGTGTTTTAGTTCGTCGATCTAATGCGTTTTCAACTTCAGCCTTGAACTCTTTACACTTTTCAAAGGATTCAAACTTTTGTTGCATAAGATAAACATACCCGTACCTGGAGTAATCATCAGTGAAACTAATAAAATACTCATAGCCACCTCGAGCTCCCACATTCATAGGACCACAAAGGTCAAAATATATTAACTCAAGAGGCTCCTTGGCTTTACAACCTTTTCCAGTAAAAGGTCGTTTAGTCATCTTACCCTCAAGGCAAGATTCATACACTGGTAAAGAATTTTCTTCTAACTCATTTAGAAGTCCATTCTTCACCAATCTCTCAATCCTATTGAGATTGATGTGCCCTAAACGAAGATTCCAAAGTTGAGCATTTTCTTTTAGAGAAATTCGCCGACGTTTTAATTGAGTTACGACAGTCTGAACAATTCAGTATTATGGAAGGAATTAATGGCTAACGGCCTTAGCACATATAAATTTGATTCCAGATTTTCTGTGCAAATAAAAGCACCATCTTTATGAAAAAAACGCTTTATCCACATTAAACGAGATAGTATATTTACATTGCAATAAATAATTTACAGAAATAAGGTTCCTCTTTAGTTCAGGAACAATATATACATCATTTAAAATAAGAAACCTATTTTGTAAAGCTAACTGGAATCCTCCCATTGCCATAGCTGAGACGACGTGCCCGGTGCCTACTCGCATTGTCATCTCACCAGCCTCCAGCTATCGCCGAGATCTAATCCCCTGAAAAGAAGAAAAAAAATGATTAGTGGCGCCTGAATCAATTATCCAGGAAGAATCATCATTATCCATTAAACAAGTTTCAAGAACAAGTAAATCACATTTACCTTTATCCGTCTTGGCCTTAGCCTTGGCGGCTTTCTTCTCTTTCAGATACCGAGGACAGTTCCTCTTCCAGTGTCCATCTTGGTTGCAGTGGAAACATTTTCCCTTAGCAACCTGTGGACGCTTCCTTGGGGCGACAGGCGGTGGGTTAGCAGGTTCCTTCCCTTTTCCCTTACCACCCTTCTTCTTCTTTCCCTTTGCAGAGTTAGAAGTAAAAGGTACAAACTTCATTCCTAAGGTCGAACCTCTATGGAACGTCCTAGAGGATGAAGCAACATTAGCCTCACCCTTCTACCTCTCCTTACATTTGAGTAAACATTGGTATGTCTGCAACTTGTTGAGGAGAGTTGTAAGGTTATATTTCACTTTGTTAAGAGTCACATTACTAACAAAGTGCAGGAAGCTTTCCGGCAAAGAATGCAGAATTATGCTAACCTGGCTGCCCTCATCGATGGTAGACCCATTCAACTCCTCCATATTAAAGTGGACCATCTTGTTAAGCACATGTTCACAAATAGAGGTGCCTTATTCCATTTTGGAGTTGAATATGTATTTAAGAGCCTCATGCATAAGCTGTTCAGACGATTGTCCAAACATCCCCCGTAGGGACTCCATGATCTCACGCGCTGAGACCATAGGCTCATGTTTCTTGGCCAAGACTTCAAAAAGACTTGCCAAGATGTAGGCTCGGGCCCATTTGCCCTTGTCCATCACTCGTATGCCTCTCAAACATTTTGAGCGGCATTTGGAGCTGGAATAGGAGGACAAGCCTCCGTGAGAGCGAACATGAGATTCTCGATGATCCGGATCGTCGTGATCATGTGTTTCCATGTTGCGAAATTATCGCTAGTAAGTTTCTTGGCGCTTAGCAATGCCAACGTGGCTATTGCCATTTTGAAAATGTTGCTGAAAATACGAACAAAACTTTATCAGAAATTTGTTAAACCACTTTTAAACCAATCAGTTTTGCAAAATAGTTTCAATTACCCCAAGTTATAGACTTCTATTTTGCAATGATGCCCCAGTGAGGCAGGACAAACACCACCGGTGGGGTGATCAGTTGCCCCTTCGCTGGGATGAGACATTCTCAACCATTAGGTAGAACCAACTCTTGGAACTGAACCTAATAGCCACCATTTTTCGGTCCAGAATCGTTAACATTTAACTATTTCGTGTAAGTGTAACCCCTTGCTTTCAGTGCCAGAGTCCCACCCTAATGAGCCCACCGTAGGGAAGAAGTAGATTAGGACAAGAGACTAAGTTACCTTATCCTCTTATAGGAGATCAAATAAAGAAATGCGTAAAACTGCCATCCTTTAGGGGGACACTCTCTGGGTGCCTCGAGGCGATGCGTAATAACTTTATTCAACCTAACGAGGGAGATCGAGGGATATGCTGTCGCACTTCCCGCTCCCACTTACTATGAACACTCTCTCTATCCACCTTGATATTGACCTACCCAAACACCATCCGTTAGGGGTATACACCAAAGGTGCCGCGAGGCCGAAGGTAAATTTCACGGTGTGGACTATTTAAGAGAAACGTGAAAGGTTTAAGTGAAGCATCTTATGCCCAAGTACCTCCCACTGAATGTTCTACCTAGGGGTTCATTAACTTAGACAATCTGGCTACTGATTTTAGTCTAGGTTGTCTTTTTAAACTTTGCTCATAAACAACGTTTGTCTATGAAAAATGAACAAGTTCAAGTAGTCACATTTAAACACTTTAATGGACTGTCCTTAACTTGCATGCATGCATCAAATCTATCTAATTCACCTTTTCACGTAAGTTCCCAGGTAGGGGTGTTACGTTTCCGTCAACTTAAATACCCCAGCCTAGACAGAACCCGCCTTAGACAAAAGGTCCCTTATAGATAGATTTACTACACTTTAAACTTTTATTAGCCAATAAAAGATTAAAGCCTTAGGGTTGCTAATTGTATTAGAACCGTGATCTTAGGTCTATGTGATCTAAGTTTTAAATACTTTAAAACCATGAATTAAACCTAAGTGAGCATGCATGTCTTTCTTATTTCTTTTAGTTCTAATTTCTCTTTAACTTTTAAAAAGAAACAACTAAAACCATTGTGCACAACGAGGCATTTATAACATTTATAAAATAACCTATGCGTCATGCTTCATGCAATGTCCGGTCATTACTATATATAACTTTTATATAACACGTAATAACCAAGCAAACATGCTATCATTCACCCTTATACTATAACAATTATAATATAAAGATGATGCATGTCAATGCTTTTTATGTATGCATAAGTATAACTCTTATATTATATGATGCATGAGCATGCTCTTACATAATTAAATCATGCTTCTCTAAATTATAACAATTACAATAAAAAGATGATGCTTGACTATTGCATAACCTAAGGTGGGATTTACTATATGTGCATTCCATATGACATATAAAAACATACATCGCATGTAATAAATAAAGAATTAATGGACTGGGATGAGCCTTTACAAAAACCAGAATGAAAAAACCCTATATATTACATTTTTCATCGAGCAAACCAGTTCATAGGCGAATCGGGTCTTGAACCGCCAGGAGGTCTTCATCGTGTAGTAAACTCCAGTAGGTAGACGATCGTTCAGCGCGCACTAGACGATAGGAGCATAATTAAACGATCTGTAGATGACGACGAGGCTGCGAAGCCTGATCGTCTATGTGATCATGTAGCGCAACGACAGGTAAACGATTTACTATGCATTATTAAGCGATTGTATAGTCAGTTACTAAGCGATGAAGCTTGCTGACCTAAACGATTGTCTAACACGTGCGTTAAACGATACGCGAGCATCTCATCGTCTACACGACATCGATAAGGCTAGGAAGCTTGATCGGATATGTGATCGCTTAGCGCGACGACAGGTAAACGATTTACCGTGCGTTACTAAGCGATCGTTTAGTCACTTACTAAGCGATGAAGCTTGCTGACCCATGTCTAGCGCGCACAGCGTTAAACGATACGCGAGCATCTCATCATCTACACGACGCGGTACTCAGCGTTCGCATACCCGATCGTCAATATGATACGATCAACCCTTGATCGCATACCCCATCGTTTAACAATGCGTTCAACAGTGATCAAGTACTTCATCGACTTTACGATGCGATCAACAGCGATCGCGTACTACATCTTCTGCACAATGCGATCAACCCTAGATCGCCTCCTTCTTCGAAGAACTGCAACGCTTGCCCAGAACTTCTTCGACGAATGATTCAACTTCAAACAAACTTTGAATACAAACTCAATAACGATTATTAATGTCCAAAAAAATGCAGGGACCTTTACAAACAATCACAAATGTAAAAGGATCTAAACAAATCGAGGCTAATCATCTCGAAAACATCCATTAATCCCGCACATCCACAACAAATTTAACCTTTAAACCATGTAGAAATGCACCCACCATGAATGTAATTCTCATTTCCTTGCAACAAATGAAAGCTGGTTGCATCAGTAGCATTACCAGGATAAGGTTTCCCTTCTATATCCATATACTATAGACCGTTTTGGTTATCACTCAAGAAATGATCCACTTGTATGTCACCACATACATGCTTGAGTCACATACAAATAACCACGGATTTTATGTTTATTTTTTTTGTGTTAAAGAAAATACAACAAGTAACCAAGAAAAATACAAGATGTGAAGTAAATGTCATATATTATACAACACAAACGTTCGTACAAACTGTTTACAAACTACAGGACACGAGACTTTAGGGCATCAACCCGAACACTTGTGTCATTGAATAAGGCTATACCGTCACCTTTTCTAAGAATAAAGTGTTTATTTTCAATAATGGAATGGAGATTGGTTATGGTTCAATAGAAAATAACTTATATGTACTAAGACCATTAGTCATAAAAGCCTTGTTTAACACTGAAATGTTCAGTACAACAACAACAGCTAAAAGACCAAAGGTTTCTCCTATGAAAAACACTCATCTTTGGCATCTGAGGTTAGGTCACATCAACCTCAATAGTATTGAGAAGTTGGTGAAAAATGGGCTTCTAAAGAGTTTATAAGAAAACTCCTTGCCGGTATGTGAATCATGCCTCGAAGGCAAGAGGACCAAACGGCCTTTTACTGGAAAAGGTTACAGAGCCAAGGAAGCATTGGAGCTTGTACATTCAGACCTCCGTGGTTCGATGAATGTTAGAGCTCGGGGTGGGTATGAATATTTCATCTCTTTCATAGATAATTATTCAAGGTTTGGGTATCTCTTCCTAATGTAACATAAGTTTGAAGCCCTTGACAAGTTCAAGGAGTATAAGGCTGAAGTTGGAAACTTGTTAGGTAAGAAGATAAAAACACTACGATCTGATCGCAGTGGAGAGTATATGGACCTCCAATTCCATAACTATATGATAGAACTTGAGATTGCGTCCTAACTCTCAGCCCCTTATACACCTCAGCAGAATGGTGAATCAAAAAGGAGAAACAGAACCTTGTTGGACATGGTTCGATCTATGATGAGTTATGCTCATCTTCTAGACTCGTTTTGGGGCTATGCAGTGCAGACTGCATGTTATATCCTGAACAACGTTCCTTCGAAAAGTATTTCTGAAACACCTTTTGAGTTATGGAGAGGCTATAAAAGTAGTTTATGACACTTCAGGATTTGGGGTTGTCCAGCACATGTGCTAGCAACTAACCTAAAGAAGTTGGAACCACGTTTGAAGGTTTGCCTCTTTGTAAGCTACCCCAAGGAAACGAGGGGTGGATACTTCTATGATCTAAGTGAGAACAAAGTGTTTGTTTCTACAAATGCTATCTTCTTGGAAGAAGACAACATGAGGGATCATAAGCCATGAAGTAAGCTTGTTTTACATGAGATCTCAAGTGAGACTGAGACTATTGAGGGTTCAACAAGAGTTGTTGAACAGGCCGACAGATCAACAAAAGTTGTTGAAGTCGGAACGTTTAGTCAACCAGCTCAAGAGTTGAGACTGCCTCGACGTAATGGGAGGGTTATGAACCCACCAGATCGCTACATGGGTTTGATTGAAGCCCAAAATGTCATTACAAATGATGGGGTCGAGGATCCATTGTCTTTTAAGAAAGCAATGAAGGATGTTGACAAAGATGAATGGGTTAAAGCCATGAACCAAGAAATGGAGTCTATGTACTTCAATAACATCTGGAAGCTTGTTGATCCATGTTCACTTGAAATTTAATCGCTAAAAACTTGTAAGGTTGATGACGTATGCGCTTTGCGATAATAAATGTGATACCACATTTTAAAATGATGTATGCGATGATGCTTAGATGCATTCATAGTATGCGTTCGTGTAGAGTGCGCGTGTCACAAGTTTTCTTGCACTAGAACCAAGTATAATTCCAACGCAAGTTTCTCAGAGTGATCTGAGGTCGAACAAGGGGATTGCGGTGATTAATGCAATACTAATATGATATATGCGACCGGGAAACAAAATAATAATGAATTGTGTTGGGAAAGTAAAATGTAGTGAAAAGTAAAATGCGATAAGAAAATAAAAAGCGATGATAAAATAAATTGCAGTAATAAGATGCGGTAATAAATAAATAAATAAACAAGTAAATGGGCTGTCTGTGAAGATGTGCAAATATCTAATGGAATGCGGTGGCAAGTCTCATGAAATGTGTCAGAAAAAGAATGGGTTGGGGGAAGGGACATCGCAAGATCGTCAATCTTGTTGAGGACGCAACTAAGGTTCCGCTTTCCCTTGGCTTACACCTTTTAGTGATCGGCCGCGTTCCCATGTGTCTATGGTGAATCAGGGATGAACATTGTGAATGCAAGGTTATTTCCATTTCTAGAAATACTTCTTGCTTTTGTTAACGCATTCTTCCAACCTTCTTTCGAGAGGAGGAATAACATCTTCACTTCTGCTCTCATAGGTGAAGATGTCGTTGAGCCCGCGTTAGCTAAACTTAGCTGATTTCTTCAACAAGGATTAACCTCCCCCTTACCCTAGGGATTAGTAATAAATAATGAAGGAAATGGATGATGAATGTATGGTGAAAAACAGAGAGGTGACGATGAATATGATAATGATATTGCAAGATAAAGATAAGTGTTTGTTACAGATAATGAATGAAAGATTAGAGATGAACACAGTTGATGAATACAAAGTGAGAACAAATAAGGAAAGCGTGTCAATGTCTTGACACAGATCCCGATCAGAGACGATGTGTTTGTCGGCATGTGGGAGGAATGTGGTGGAGAACTTCCTTCTCAAGCATGTTTTCCAGGTAGAAGTGATCTTTGCACAGAGCTTCTCTTCGGGAATGAGAATGAATTTCTTGCTCCTGAGACTTCTCTTTCGGTCTTGTCTCATCTTTCTCCCAGATTTTCTCTAAGTTGTCTCTTCAGACCAGCCTTCTTTCTTTGGAATTGATGTAGCTATTTATAGACCTTGGCACCTCCTGCGTCAGTGGTCTCGCTCTAAAAAGCTGTTTTTTCTGCCATTGCTTGGTGGAAACATCTGCTCTACTCCATATTCAATTTGTCAGATTGTACAACAGAAAGCTGTACAATTTCAGAAATCCCCGCAAATGCTTCGCTCTTTTTATCTACGATCAATCGTCGCATGCGGTGCAATTGTGTTGATCTATTTATCGATTGTCGCATGCGGTGCAAATGCATTGATTGTTTGCATCCATGATCGATCGTCACATGCACTACAATTGCGTTGTTCTTTTTTGTTCTCGAGCGGTTGTCGCATGCGGTGACCTGTTTCCTGCAAAACAAAGACTTGGACATTCCATTTTGCCATCGTAATGGGGTTAGTGGGTGTGCTTACGACATTTTACAACTTTTTCGTTTCTAAGACAATTTCTATACGGTTGACTCAACTTTTTCCTTCTTTTTGCTGCATAATCTAAATAAAACAGTATAAATAACTTGTATTTTTACAAGTTATCAATCTACCTGATGGGATAAGATCTATTGGGTGTAAGTGGATCTATAAGCGAAAGTGAGGTGTAAATGGAAAGGTGCAAACCTTTAAGGCTAGACTCGTGGCAAAGGGTTATACCCAGGTCAAGGGAGTTGACTATGAGGAAACTTTCTCACCTGTTTTCATGCTGAAGTCTATCAGGATTCTCCTGTACATAGCCACATTTTATGATTATGAATATGGCAAATGCACGTCAAGACTGTCTTTCTTAATGGTAATCTTGAGGAGACCATCTATATGACTCAACTACGGGGGTTCATAGTTCCAGATCAAGAGCAAAGAGTTTGTAAGATTAATAGGTCCATTTATGGGCTGAAACAAGAATTTAGATCTTTGAACATCATATTTGACACAACTATCAAGTCGTTTGGCTTTGACTAGAACATTGATGAGCCTTGTGTTTACAAGAAAATCATCAACAGCTCAATAGCTTTCCTGGTACTGTATGTGGATGATATCCTACTCATTGGGAATGATGTAGGGTATCTGATTGACATTAAGAAGTGGCTAGCTGCCTAATTCCAAATGAAAGATTTGGATGAGACATAGTACATTCTAGGGATCCAGATCATTCGGGATCACAAAAAAAAATGGTTAGCCCTGTCTCAGGCATCGTACATTGATCAAATGTTGATCAGGTACAGGATGCAGGATTCCAAGAGGGGTTTATTACCCTTCAGGCATGGAATCATTTTGTCTAATGATCAATGTCCTAAGACACCTCAAGAGATTAAGGAGATGAGACGGATTCCCTATGCTTCTACTGTAGGAAGCTTGATGTATGCAATGTTGTGTACTAGACTCGACATTTGCTATGCAGTAGGGATTGTTAGTCGGTATCAATCCAATCCAGGATTTTATCACTGGACAGTGGTCAAGACAATCCTCAAGTATCTTCAGAGAACGAGGGACTACATGCTTGTGTATGGAGATAAGGATCTGATCCTTATATGATACACGGACTATGACTTTCAGACCGATAGAGATTCTCGCAAATCGACATCAGGGTCAATGTTTACTCTAAATGGAGGGGTTGTAGTCTGGCGAAGCAACAAGCAAGGATGCATCGCGGACTCCACTATGGAAGCCGAATACGTAGCGGCTTGTGAAGCAGCTAAGAAAGTTGTTTGGCTGAGGAAGTTCCTTTCAGATTTTGAAGTTGTTCCAAATATGGATTTACCTATCACTCTTTATTGTGATAACAGCAGGACTGGCAAATTTGAAGGAGCTTCAGAGTCATCGTCAAGGTAAGCACATAGAATGAAAATATCACCTAATCAAGGAGATTGTGCATCGCGGTGATGTGATAGTCAAGAAAATTGCATCGGAGCACAACATTGTTGATCCCTTATAAAGGCCCTCACGGCTAAACTGTTCGAGGGTCACCTGGAGAGTCTGGGTCAGCGGGACATGCAGCATCTTGTCTAAGGCAAGTGGGAAATGATATTGGGGTATGCCCTAGTTTATTATATATTGTAAATTTTTATATTGTATTGTACATTAGTCTCCCAAGTCATTAGGACAAGTGAGAGATTGTTGGGATTGATGTCCTTATTCTCCCAGAGTTTCGTTGTTTTGTAAAGATACACATTGTTTAATAAATAAAATAAGTGTTATTTAATTCTAGCATTTACTCATATTCAATAAACAAAGCTCCTTGGTTATCTCATGTGAACTTAAGCATGTATATGTGATATACAAGTGGATCAAGCCTTAAGTGATAACATAAATAGGTCTGTAGTATAAGGATTAGGGTGGGATACCTGATCCTGGTGACACTATGGATATAGCTCGCTTTGTAGAAGTTTGTAAGTGTTGTAAACTACTACAGATGGTGGATCCTAACCATTCATGTGGAGACGTTCGAGCGGGGGTGTCCTATACAAAGAGTTTGTATAAGACCTGGATCATGAGATGACTAGACTCTGTATATACGCCGTTGATACTAAAGATTAACATCTCACCTAAATGACCATAGGTGAAACGACCTCAATCCTAAGTGTTTTGGGAACTCCTGCCTTTGAGAGCGGTCCTTTGATTAGTATAGATGAGAGTGGCCAGATTGCCAACTCAACATGCCTACCTTTTTGGGGACTTGTCTGATATGGGAGCTGGGAACTCAATCCACAAGATGGAATTCCCTCTTTTCCCGAAGCAGGGATAAGTAAAGAGATTGCTCCCTTAAGGGCTAATTTCGGGACTTAAACATAGTGGCCACAGCTTCTCTTTGGAAGAGAAGACTCAGTCATAGCAGGACTATGACTTATGTTCATTAGAGGGATCAGTGGTACTTAAAGAGTTAGATGTAACTACAGGGGCATAACGGTTATTGGCCCAACTGTACTTATGAGTGATCTGTGAAAGGTTGTCACACTTCTGATTGGTTAAATGGACACATAATATATCTGTGGTAAGGAGAGTTTAGTTGCCGGTTTTTAGTGGAGTGCTTGGTAGTTAACGGATGGTGGATCCCGTGACTAAAGAGTTTAGTCATTTATTCATGTATCGTTGGAGCTTCGAGCTACAAGTTTATAAGGTCCCCTTGCCAGCTCAATGGATTCAGTTAAGGATCAGTTCTTGATGTTGATTTGAAATGTTCAAATTGACAAGAGGTATTTTGATTATATATGATATAGTCGGTATGATGTATAAGATATATCTAGTTGAGGATTGATGTAAATGAGATTTACATTAAGTATCATGGAATAGAAAAAAAAAAAAAAAAAAACTATGGTTTATACATTTCATGAGATGAAATATTAAAACTATAGGTTATGAATATAGTATGATAAGTTGGTTATCTTTTATATTTATAATTATATTAATTATTGGATAATTAAATCTTTTTCTCTAATAACCAATTGAGTGGAAGGTTATTGGTGGTTCATGGTAACCATGAGTTAAAAGGAAAATTGTTTTCCTAATTTTAGTAATTTTTTACAAAAGATTGAAAAATTGTTTTGAGATTTCTCTCTGAAAAAAAAGAAACTCATGGAAGCTTGTCAAGTAAATATGGATTTATTAAACGACAACTTGAGCGAAGTAAACAATCATGTAGTGTTTTGTAGGCGACAGACACTGAGCTAAATGATCGCTTAGTTTTTGCTAGACGATTGCTTAGCTTTAGCTAAACGATTGGGCATCAATCTATGCGATAGGTTTTATGTCATCTCCCACCTGTCCAATCGTGTACACGATTGTTCATTCCTCCTTTGTCTGCCTCATTCCAAGTTCGAATAGAGCCCACCCTATGGATTCTCACATCAAGAATACCAAGATAACCTTCTTGGTGGTTTCATACTCAACTCAACACAGTCAAGGTTCTGTAGAGGTCGTTCGTGTTGCTGGAGTGTTCGTGACCGAGGTGATCGTTGAGGACGAGCGCAAAGTTTTCGTGCAGTGTTGCGGTCATGTTGTTCGAGCGTTCAAGGTTGCAGTTGTTCGAGCGTTCCAGAGCAAGGAGCGTGGAGACAAGTCGACAAATGTTTGTAGTCGTTTCACCTTAATTCATTTATTGTTCATGCTGTAATTTCTGTAACAATTGCCTAACTGTATGTTGTGTGTACGACTGTAATTTGTAATTTTCATTCATGATTGTAGATTTGAATGATCTATATTCCGCTACTCAATGGAAATCTCGAGTTCGATTTCCTTCAGGGCTTTGGTTGGGCTGTAACTTTCCTTAGGTTTTTTTTTTCTACAAATTGTATTTAAATATTGATAGACACTACGATCGTTTAGAATTTACTAAAGTATTGTTTACACAATCGTGTAGTTCCTATCCCATCATGTACGCGATCACACAGTGAACACATCTCTATAAATACTTTAAGCGAGCATTTAGATATTACTAAGCGATTGGATAGATATTACTAAGCGATCGTTTAACTAAATGTTACACGGTTGTTTAGATATCTATTATGCGATTGTTTGGCTAACTAATACGCAATTGCTTAGTTTTTGTTATACGATCGTTGAGATATCTATTATGCGATCGTATACTTTTTGTTAAATGATCGTCTAGAGAATACTAAGCAATCGTTTAGCTAAATGTTACGCGATCATTTAGATATCCATTATGCGATCATTTTGCTAACTATTACGCGATCGTTTAGTTTTTGTTATACGATCATTAAGATATCTATTATGCGATCGTATAGATTTTGTTAAACGACAGAATAATTTCAAGCCTCAACATACTACCTCCCCTGACTCTGGAAATGTTATTAACAGTTAAATCTAAATGTTTTGTGATTGTGAACGTGAAGATCATAGTTCACAATGAATAATTTGTGAACGTGAACGTGAATAATTTCAATTTATAGATTTCTATTATTGTCTATCAATGATAGAATTCATGATAACATGAATTCTATCATTGAGCTTACCCTCACTAACAATATTTCTTTGTTTATATTTCTTTTCTAGATTGAAACATGTGATATAAGCATTTATACAAACACTGATATATACTAATAAGCATTGATAGATTTCTATCAGTGTCTATCATTTATACACACGGATATACCATTGTGTTTATATCCACTGATAGACAATAGCACCGTCCATCTATGACTTCTTCCCCATAGATAGATAGTTTTTGGTGGGACTATGTATGAATGTGGACATTTCTCTACCTCTGATAGACAATGATACACATATATCACTGTCTATAAGTTATACAAAGTGATAGAATTTTATCACTTTCTATCAATAATAGAAAGTGATATAGTTCAATTGTTGTCTATCACTAATAGAAAGTGATAAAACTCTATCATTCTCTATAACAGTGATTGAGCTCTATCACTAGTGATATACCATGCTTGATATACTATGATTGATCTCTATCATTGTCTATCACTGATAGATAATGATAGACAGTGCTTGATATATTGTTTAGCTTCGCGTCCAATCGTTTATACGATCATTTAGCTCATCAGCTGTCATCTACACGATCGTCTAGCTGCAGTCAAGTGTCATCTACAAGATCGTCTAGTGTTTCATCCAATCGTTTACCTAATTGAACTATCGTTTAGTTCTTGGAGCTTCGTCCACACAATCGAGCTGTCATTTGGTAAACGACAGAAGAATTTCAAGCTTCAACATACTACCTCCCCTGACTCTTGAATTTTTATTGACCGTTAAATCTGAGTGTTTTGTGATTGTGAATGTGATGATCATAGTTCACAATGAAGAATTTGTGATCTTGAATGTGAAGAATTTCAATTTATAGACTTCTATCATTGAGCTTACCATCACTAACAATATTTCTTTGTTTATATTCCTTTTCTAGATTGAAACATGTGATATAAGCATTTATACAAACATTGATATATACTGATAAACACTAATAGATTTCTATTAGTGTCTATCGTTTATACACACTGATATACCATTGTGTTGATATCCATTGATAGACAATAGCACCGTCCATCTATAGCTTCTTCCCCGCAAATAGATAGTTTTTTAGTGGGACTATGTATGGATGTGAACATTTCTCTACTTCTGATAGACAGTGATACACATCTATCACTGTCTATAAGTTATACAAAGTGATAGAGTTTTATCACTTTCTATTAATGATAGACAGTGATATAGTTCTATCACTATCTATCACTGATAGAAAATGATAGAACTCTATCATTCTCTATAACATTGATTGAGCTCTACCACTGGTGATATACCGTGCTTGATATACTATGATTGAGCTCTATCATTGTCTAACATTAATAGACAGTGATAGACAGTGCTTGATATATCGTTTAACTTTGCGTCCAATCGTCTATACAATCGTTGAGCTCATCAGATATCATCTACACGATCGTGTAGCTGCACTCAAGTGTCGTCTATACGATCGTCTAGCTTTTCATCCAATCGTTTACATAATTGAACTATCGTTTAGTTGTTAGAGCTTCATCTACACGATCGAGCTACCATTTGATAAACGGTAGAAGAATTTTAAGCCTCAACATAGTACCTCCCCTAACATTTGAATTGGAATTGACCATTAAATCTGAGTGTTTTGTAATTGTGAACATGAAGGTCATAGTAAGATAGAGGTTACAATCATGTTCTTTTTTAATAGACCATCATTAATAGGCATTTATAGACTTATATCATTGTCTATCAATGATAGAATTCATGATAACATGAATTCTATCATTGAGCTTACCATCACTAACAATATTTCTTTGTTTATATTCCTTTTCTAGATTGAAAAATGTGATGTACCTATTTATACAAACAATGATATATACTGATAGACATTGATAGATTTCTATCAGTGTCTATCATTTATACACACTGATATACCATTGTGTTGATATCCACTAATATCTTTCAATCAATGTATATCACAATTATTCTTAAAATGAAGATACTTCATGAACTGATCATGGATATTGATACTGAACTTGTCTAATGGTCAATTTGAAAGTCAGTGTTTCTTTTTTACCATCTGATACAGTATATCAGTTTTGGTTATTAAAATTTATATATTGATTCCATTTTTTATGTAAAAGTTGTTGCAATATTAGGATTATCCATGGTTGATTCATTTTTTTGCATTAAAACTAAAAGCATTATAGCACTATAGTAATTGAGTTGAGAGTTGATAGACACTGATAGAAGTCTATCAATGTCTATCAGTAAACTATGAAATTGATAGACTTCAAAAGTAAATAATATATATTTAAACATTGATAGACACTGATAGTAGTTTAAATATATTTATCAGTAAACTATGGGTTTTTTCTTATCTGCATTGTGTTTATATGATAAATGTTTGTGGATGGATTGTTGATGGATGTTTCGTGATAAAATTCTTGTTTTAAGGCTTTCTTTAAATTTTACAAAGTTAAACGATCAGATAGCTTTTGTTATGCGATCATGTAGAGCTTACTACATGATCGTATAACATTTGCTAAACGATTGTTTAGCTAATGCTACGTGATCGTGTAGAGTTTTTTACACGATCGTGTGTCGGTGGTTGCATGATCGCGTAGGCGCTCGCTTGCTAAATAATGATAGACAGTGTTTGATATATCGTTTAGCTCCATGTCCAATCATCTATACGATCGTTTAGCTCATCAACTGTCACCTACACGATCGTCTAACTAGAGTCAACTGTCGTCTATACGATCATCTAGCTTTTCATCCAATCATTTACATAATCGAACTAACGTTTAGTTCTTGGAGCTTCGTCTATACGATCGAGCTGTCATTTAGTAAACGACAAAAGAATTTCAAACCTCAACATACTACCTCCCCTGACTCTTGAATTGTTATTGACCGTTAAATCTGAGTGTTTTGTGATTGTGAACGTGAAGATCATAGTGAGATGGAGCTTTCAATCATGTTCTTTTTTAATAGACCATCACTAACAGACTTTTATAGACTTCTATCATTGTCTATCAACGATAGAATTCATGATGTACCTAATAGAATTACATTGAACATATATTTAGTTTAAACTTTGTACGTTTTCTTTTTCCTGCAACTTCAACAACCTAGAATAATAGTAACATGAAATGGACCTAAATAGAAAAATGTTAGGGAAGATGAATCAACTTCGATAAAAGAAGCGTCGCGAAGCAGCGTGATGGAAAATAACCAAGTTGACGTGAAGCAGCATGATGGAAGAAGAAGAAGAAGAAGAAGAAGAGTGAACGAAGTCGATTTGAAGAAGGAGATGAAATGTTGGAGGGAAAAATCGGCTGAAGAGGAAAAATTGGGCGGGACTTTTTTAGTATTTCACACAATTTTTGGGCTTTGGTTAGGCTGCAACTTTCCGTAGGTTTTTTTTTTTTTTTTTTTTTTTTTGCTACAGATTGTAATTATTTTGGCCCAGTTTTTTATATTTAAAAATTGCCCTATAAGAATTCCTCTATTTGATAGTTTTTTGTTTCTTGTTTTTAATTTATTAAAATTTAACCAATAAACACTCGTTTCACTTCTAAGGGGTTAGTTGTTACGCAAGCATCCTAAAGTCCATGGAGTAAGCATCTCAATTACCATATTTATTATGTGGCATTATAAGCCTACCTAAAATATGAGTTTTTTGGATTTCCATGTTGAGGTCATCCTAAAGTCCATATCACTTTTCTTTATTTGTATAACTAAAATAAATATTATCATCATTTATATCACCCTTCTTTGGTTACTAGTGTATTACTACGTGCATGCATGTGTATTTTTGTATTAATATTATTGCATAAATTTAGTCCTTTTAATCTTGCTATATGTTTCAATACTTTTAATTTAGTTTCCCATTGTTGAGAAATATTAAAGATGGAGATGCCGATTAACTTATGTGACATAATCTCTACCAATTCATTTAGTATTTGTTGGGTTGTATGTCCTAAAACTCGCGGTTTATAATATTAAACATATTCTACTATCAATAAAGATGTTATTAACATTTATTCAATAAAACTGTTGTTGAATATGTGAATTTCACTTGTAAAGACTAAATCCAATAAACTAAAGATTCATGGCTATTATATGAATACATAAACTTTATTTGGAGATATAAGAGTGGATTAAGTTCAGTAAATAGCCAAAATGATCTATAGTATATAAATAAGGCTGGGTACTTTATTCTGGTAACACTATTAAATGTGGCTCACTCTGTAGTTGTTATAATTTGTTGTAAAGTGCTACAAACGAAGTGATCCTGATTCGTTCATGTATTGACATGAGGAGCGGGGGCGTCCTATGCAATGAGTTTACATAAGATCAGACCAAGAATTAAGTCACTCTTACTCTATAACGTTGTTTACTATTTAAGAATGACTATTTCAAAGCGATAACTTAGGTAACTTGACCTCAATCCTGAGCTAACTATGAACTCCTGTTTATTTTGGATTATCCTTAGATTTGCATGGGTGAGGGTTGGTTGGCTCAATAAGCCTCCCATTTCAATGGTAAGATCGGGTAGATAGCTCGGGACATAGGGTGCAAGACGAAATTCACTCGTACCCATTTTTAAGGATAGTAGAGAGGTTGTTTGCTTAAGTACTGACTTCGGGTCTTGAACAAGGGGTCTCATCCTCTCATTGGCCCGAGAGAGACTTGATTTAGTGATTGGATCACAAACCAATTGTTCATTAGAGAATCAGTGGGACTTAAGGAGCATGATGTAATCTTGGGGATAAAATAGCTTTTGACCTGGCCATTATTACGAACAACCTGTGAAGTGTTAACTTACTAATCATGGTTATATCAAGTGGACATAATATATCTACAGTGAAGGGAGTGCAACTACTGAGTTTTAGTAGAGTAACTCGGAAGTTAATGAATGATGGTTAATTAGGTTAAAGAGTTTAGTCGATCAAGCTCGGATCGTTGGAGCCCATGGTCTGTAGGTCCATGAGGTCCCACTACTAGCTCATATCGGACTAAACCTTAGAACAGTGTGACAAACGAATTTCAAGTGTTCAAATTTGGTTTTTGGAGCAAAGCGTTAAATATATACAATATATTTAATCTAATGTTTAATTGTGAATTAAACATAAAGAGAGAGAAAATAAGAGATATTTAAATATCAAGATTATAAATAGGGATTCATATTAATTGGGATCCATGTTGGATTTAATATTATATTAAATTAATTAAAGTGTTTAATTAATTATCTAATATTAATCTTTTTTAAAAAATGATTATTAGAATTAATTTTGAAATTAAATGAAATTGGTCAAAATTGCATTAAAAGTCAAAATTGTTGACTAGGTCAAAATTGCAATGAAAGTCAAGTGGTTGACTTTTGACTTTGAAAATCAAAAAGTCAAATTTGTTGACTTTGAACTTTGAGAGTCAAACTTTGATCGCTGACCAAATTAATGGAAATATCAAACAATTGTGAGTGGAAAATGCCAACTTTTTGCATTGCTAAGTGTTGTCTTCATTTGAAGACACTTGCTCCACTAATCCCACTTTAAGTTAGTGGATTTTTTAGTGTCAAATTCTCATCAAACTCAAAGTTGCATGTTTTGCATGTAGTAGCTTTTAAAAGGAAGAGATTATTGAATTTCAAGGACCCTTGGCCAAGAGGAAATTTATGAGATTATGTGATAATCTCATAAATATTTTCTCTCAAATATCTAATCTTTTCCTCTCAAAATTAGTCACTCATCAGATCCCACCATCCCATTCTAAGGTCGAAAAATAGTCGCGAAGACTCTCATGGTGGTCTATGACCCGTTCGTGAGGTGATTGGAGCTGATTTTGAGAAGATTAAAGACTACAAAGGTTGTATTTCTTCTTCCCCTTTTATTTGTTTTTAATAGCATACTTATTCTTTGAAATTAACCTAATTAAAGTACTTTAGATCTGTTTTTCTTTTTGCTGTGCATGTGTTCATTCTATCAATTGGTATCAAAGCATGCTTAAAGTACTCAATTTTGGTTAATTTTTGCATATGGTGGGTATTGATTCATGTGATGAATGTTTATGTGCTAAAGTGAAAAATTTCGATTTTGGCATCCAAATTTTCTCTTGGGTTGTAATAGTTATTATAATTGCCTAGTGTTTTATGGGCTTTAATGTGTGGTCTGTAATTGTACTTAAGTCATTACAGTCGTTTTTAAGCTGTATTTGCTCGATTTCAGAAAGAAGACAGCTCAAAATTTGGTGAAGAAAAGCTCATAGACCCGGAACCTCTTCACAGACCCGGTTCACGACCCACGACCCGACTCGGACTGGTGATCCAACCCGCAGAGCTGTTGCTTGATACATGTAGGCGCTCCAAACAAGACCCGGAGACCCGCGACCGGACCTGCTTCCGTCCGCGCTCAACTCCACCCGCTTCAGCGTCCGCGCCCACCAGCTCAGTCAACCCGTCCGATCCGCTCCAGCCGACCCGTCCGACCTGTGCCTACTCTGTTGACCCACGCGCCTGGTTTTGGTAGCTCAGCCGGTCCAGATGGTCTAGACTGGTCTGGTCGACTGGTTTGACCAGTTTTAACCGGTTTTGGCGGTCTTTGCTGTTTTTTGAGTTTTTTTAGGTTAGTTTAAGTATTTTTCAAGCGATTCAAGTTGGTTTAAAGTGTTCGATGGCGGTTTGAGATTGTTTTTTGCTTATTATTGTAATAAGTTTAGCTTTTAGCTAGCTTAAAATGTCAAAACCTGTCCATTTTAGTGTGTTTATTTAATTATGCATTGTGAATGTATGAATTAAATAATCTATCTATTGTGCATATTTTATGTCATATAGATTTAAAATCCCGCCATAGGATAAACATGTAGCATGCATTGGAAATATATTATAAGTGTTATAATGTATAAAATGCATGTGTAAGATTCCATGTTTTTTATATAAGTTGTTATATTAATGCATAGAATGAATCTTTATATAATTTTTTATATAAAAACATGTTATGGAGGTAAAGTATGTCTATTATTTTATAAGTTGTTATAAAATTGGATTAAACATTAAAATCCATAACAAAGATAAGTTGCATGCTCACGTAGGTTAACCACCTATTTTAATAGTTAAAATAGGTCGACATCTTGTAAAATATGGTTACAAACTCAATCGGTATATAATCGTGCGAGGGGTACTTAAATTGACGGTCTACGAAACACCTCCTACCTGGGGATTATGGCCGAATAATTTAGCATTGTTAACTGGTTTTATGAGCACATGTGAATGGTGTAAGGTGTTAAAATTGTTTTTTTCACCTCGACATCATAGATTAAATCCAATTATAAACGTTATAGCGGAAGTAACCAATGAATGTGGTGATCCTAACATTTATTAATGTAATGAAAGTTGTCGAAATTGAAAAATGTTAAAACATATATAAAAAAAATTAATTAAATTGAAAGTTTTAATATAATAAGAACTATATTTAACTTTTTAAATGGTAGAGGCTAAACTTCAAAAACATCCTAACATAGACTAAAATATATACTTGGCATATTTTTATTTCAAGGTTTATATTTTTAAAAAAATCTAAATAACTCTTAAAAAAATGAAGCATTTGATTCAGTTAACTAATGTAATAGTGCTTTAAAAGGATAACTTTTGGAAAAGAAATATCTAAGAATATTTATGAATATCAGACAACTTTTTTAAAATGGTTTTTCAAAAAATTCATTTAAGATCATTTATAAATAAATTTAATTTAGATTTTTTGTTTGAAGTTAATCAATTTATTTATTTTAATTTATATTTATGTGATTTTTTTATTTTCTTTGTTAACTGTAAATAAGTATAATGGACAACAATTTTGATAGGCATTTGGTTTTTTTTTTTCCCTATATTTTTTAACATTGTAAAAAAAATTATAGTATCTTTGCTAATTAATTTTTCCAAATGAGCATCTTAAATAAAATCAACTTTTACCTTGAAATATGCTAAGTTTTTACCATAAAATTAATTTTAATTTTATTAAACTGCACCTGAAATTTAGATCAGTATTATAATTTATCTTCCACATATATTGAACCTACTTAAATTTCATTTAAATTTTAAATACATATTTTAGTTTTAAATATTTTATGTATTAAATACATAAATAAGTTCTCCTTTTTATATAATGTATCTTATATATTAAATATCAATTTATTTTTCTCCTTTACATGCATATTATATATTAAATAAATTAAATACCGTTTTTTTAGTTATATACTAAATATATTTTTATTAATATCCAATCATTATAAAGGATGACTACAAAACACTATGAACTAATAATTTAAAATAATGGTCACTGAAGTTAGATGTTTGGAGGGTAATTATTGGTGTTCGTGGTGTTGATTGGAGTTGGCCACCAATGGTAGTAGTTGAAGGTGGTGGTGGTCGCAAAGTTGAGTGGTGATGGTGGCCGAAATTGGGTGTCGCCAATGGTCAGTGGTAGAAAAAAAAAAGAAGGTAAGGGAAAAAAATACGAGAAACGATAAACATAAAATAGTTATCAAATAAATTTTTAGTTTTTTTTCTGTGGAACAAAAAACAGTAATAGCTGCCAAACATATTTATGATTTTAATTCTTAAAAAATAAGAAATAGAAAATAAGAAACGAAAAATGGAAAATGAGAACGTTATTGTTTATTAAACAAATGCTTAGTAACTCAATGAGAGGATATTGATTTTTATTGTTAAGTGCAAAAAATAAAAATAACAAAGAGGTCGACAATAATGTAAAATTTAGAAACCATAATTTCATATTTGTAGATTGGGTTCTAATAAGAGGCAGGGTATGACATAAACCTAGCGACAAATTCAAATAGGTACAAGAGTACCCAATGGTAAGATTAAAGTGTACGGACTACGTTGAGTCCAATGGCATTGAGATACAAATCAGATCTGCCATGGATGGCAACCACCTTCAACCGGCGATCATCAGGGAATAAAAATTGGGTTCCATGTTCAACCCCAAATGGCCCATACAATTTATTATTGGTTCCCACAGTCAGCGAGCGAATCATGTTAGTAAACGATTTGGAGTCAGGTGAGTTGTCGTAGTATCCTTTAATTGTAACAAGATGTTCCGCCGGATAATCCAGAACAACCTGCATTAATGCATACCAATTACTTGATCTAGATTATCCATCTATAAATAATTAAACAAGTTTATACATATTATTAGGAAGGACTGGGGGTAGTAACCTCTAATTTTGAACCTCCATCTCCACCATGCACCTTGGACAACACTGTCTCCCCATTCTCATCCTCATATTCAACTTGAATACCAATGATCCACTCATCGTCACTGTAAATTACCAACCGTTTTATTGCTCTAAAACTCTCCGCTCAATATTCCCCATCTTCAAGCCCATATTCTCCCAAACTAAAACATTCCTCAGGCTGCGGCTGGGGCTCGGGCTCGGGCTCAGGCTCAGGCTCAGGCTGGGGCTGGAGCTGGAGATGGAGTTGGCGCATGCTTCTGTATCAGGGAAATCTTCTTCCTATTAAACTTGTTTACTAATGAAAGTGTACCAAATTGTAAGGAAGAGATTTTAAAAACAACCAAATAAAACTATGATATTACATTTATAGCTATACATTATTCTTAAAATTAGAAAACTCAAAAAAGTCTGAAGGACCATGGTTTGACTCATTTATGAATGTTAACTTTGAACCTGTATATGAAATTTTGAATAGAGTGGATATCAAAATTTAGGTCAACCACAAGCCGTCTAATTAATTGTCCCGAAGACGTGATTTCAAACTTTCATGCATCCTTTTATTATTATTATTTATTTATTTAAATATAGAGAATATAAAATATAGTATACTTGGTAATTGGTTGCACATATACTCCAATAGCATTGAGGGAGTGCTCATCGCTCCGGCCATGGAAGCCCACAATCTTCGCTGCCCTGAGTGGGATTGAAAATTTGGTTCCCTTGCCTTCCTGATCACCATATGGGCCATAGGTTCGACCACTAATTGTTTCAAAAGTCAGCGACTTAATCGAACTGTACTCGGTGTAGCCGTGAATTGAAGTGAGAAAATCGCTGCAGGGAGAAGGAAATTCAATTGCCTGCGATATTATCAGTAGATTGAAGAAAATGAACAGAATTAGAGGATATTATAAGATGGCAGTGCAGATGAAAGAACTCCTTGCACAGAACAAATTAAAGTGATTCAGATTACAGAGAATGGCGTTTCAAATTCCACCTGTTTAATTGAATGGTCACTGTATCCGTGTCTGGTCTGTTGGCCATGAATGAGACCCCATTCTGCTTTCCCATTTTTATCAATATACTCGATACGAACACCGCAGACCCATTCGTCGTCATGAATAATCTCAAGCCGTTTGACTCCCTCATGAACTCCGTCATTCCAAACACTCCCCCTTTTAGACCCATGAGCCGGCAACTTCACGGTCATCGTGGAGGTGAAAAAGGAACCTTGACCATCTTCCTACATCAACTGCTCAGAAAAAGTGTCGTAATCACTTCCAAATTGGCACGCATGGTACGGTACCACATAATTTTTTACCATCATGGAAATTGGAAACGCCTCCTGCTCACATATCTAAATATTGCACATTCCTTTCTTTTTCTTCATTTTATAGACAAATTAAACTTCACCAAAAATTCATTTTCTATATAGGTAAAATAATAATTATCTCGCAAAAAGTGACCTGATGAGTATGACCTAAAGTTTAGCAATATAATTGACATTTTCTAATAATAAAGGATTACAAAAACCATTCTCAAAAGTTAATTTTCTCAAAAATTAAAATAAGAGAGAGAGTGAGAGAGACGAGGGAGGATACAGGTTTCACGCCGGCGTCGGCAGACATTTGATCTCAATGATAAGAAGAGAAACGTCGCAACGAGGAAACCAATAGAGCGTTGTTGGTAGAGGAAAATAACAAGCGTTGAAAAAGGGGAAAAAATAAAACCTAACAAAAACAAAAGAAGGATGGATTTGTTTTCAATTATTTACAAAACTGCCACTCTCTTGACAGAAACACAGAGCCGGTAGGTGGGGAATTGAATGACTCACTATGGGTTTGTCTGGGACATGTAATGAATTAGGCTTTTTAATGTAATGTAATTCACCATTTTGAGCTCGATTTATAATTGTATCAGATTAATTTTGTTTTTATAGTTTCTAATCTAACCCTCTCTCTTATCTTTTTCACATTTCACGATTCTATTTCTATTTTGCCTTTAATTTCTTATTTATTTCAACATCCTTCAGATTCTCAATGATCATGATTACATTCACCATTAGTGTAATGGAAAATGATCATCATAAGTACATTGATCTAGTAGTTTGAAATCCACTTCCAATTTAAAATATAAAATTTATTACTTCTAAAAATCTTAATTTTACCTCATTTATAAAGTAAATCGTTCTAAGCCATGATCTTTCCTTTTTAACAGCATTTCGTAATTTCAAACTTCCACATGAAACATGTGAACTTTTTACATATTTTTGTATATCTCTGTATGTCATAAATGTGGAGTACAAGACTATATATATACTAGAACACCTAAAATTAGATATGTAAACATAAACAAAATAAACAACACAAACATATTACAAAATCATATCGTAACCATATAACCATATAATTAAACATCCCCCCTCAAACTCAAGGTGGTAGAGTAGAGACCAACTTGAGTTCGTAAAGTATCTTATTGAAATGGATAGGGGAGAGGGCTTTGATGAAGATGTCTGTCAGTTGCTCAGTCCTAGATATGTCTTGAACACACAAGGTGGAACTCTAGAGATGGTGACAAACAAAATGACAGCCAGTCTCAATGTGCTTTGTCTGTTCATGGAAAACATCATTATGTACTATCTGAATAGCACTATGATTGTCACAATAAAGAAGAGTGGTAGAGTTTTAGGGAGCTTCAATGTCGGTCGGGAATCAACGAAGCCATAAGACCTCTGAAGTTGCATCAATAAGCACATGATATTTCGATTCGGTACTCGAACGAGAAACAACAATTTGTTTCTTACTCTGTCAGGAGATGAGAGAATTACCAAAATAAAAACATTAACATGTAGTTGATCTTCATTTTGTAGGGTCGCCTACCCATTCAACATCAGACTACCCAAAAAGAACAAATGATGATTGAGAGGAGAACTGAAGATCATGCCCTAGTGTACCTTTAGCATAACATAGTGAAGGTGTTCATATAACACATGCGGAAGAAATTTTAGGATCGAAGGCACTTAACTACATCAATTTTAGAAAATGAAATCATGCTATCCAAATACCGTAAATAGATAGCAGAATTTGTACCAATCTTTTTGGAGACCGATTCAGCAACTCCCTTTGATTCCTTTGCTCACGAACGGTGTGTGGACCACCTCTAGTGTCTTCCCTACTATTCTCTGGGCCAAGAACGACTTGTGGGAGTCTATAGAGATAGGGAATGGGAAGGGAATGCTTGAAGGTTCAAGCTCTAGAGAGATATATGATGGTAGGTGAGTTTGAGACCAAATTCCAGCAACATAACAGTATGGAAAATGGTTGTCTTTTGCTCTCAATCTGATTCGACCTCTACTTATAGAGTGAATCCATGCATCAAGAAGCCTCAAAATGCAAGACACATGGTGGAGATGCAAGCAATAGTGGATTCTAGGTGTTCATGTAACATTACAAGCAAGAATGCATGGATGAGTTGTTTTTCCACTTTGAATCACCATGCATAAGTGGGATTCCAACAAAATCCACTATCCTTGATCCAAAATCTGATTTTAGCTTGTATTTAATTTTAATTTCAATTCTAAATTGAAATTCATTTTTGGTAATTAATTTGAAACTTTTCCAATTAATTTCGTATGATTAATCCAATTAATCATTCTAACCTTGTGCAATCTATTATATATGAATCCTTATTCATGTATATAGTATTTAAAACACTTTTAAATACTTTATCTCTCATTTAATAATTTAATTCATAATTAAATTATTGTGTCAAACACAATTGACGATAATACCCTTTCTCGATTTTGAACGATTCAAAGTTTCCTATCTAATTGTTCTAGGCTTTATTCCGATATGAGCTAGTAGAGGGACCTAATGGACCTATAGATCATGGGCTCCAACGATTTGAGGTTAACCGACTAATCTCATTAACCAAGCTAACCAACATTCGTTAACTACCGAGATACTCCACTATAGCTCAGTAGCTGCACTCCCCTCACCGTAGATATATTTTCGTCCATTTAATATAACCATGTTCAGTAAGTCGATCCTTCACAGGTTGTTCGTAGCTATAGCCAGGTCAAATGTCCGTTTTACCCCTATAGTACTTCTTGTTCCTTAAGTTCCACTAATCCTCTAATGAACAATCGGTTTGTGGTCCAACCATTAAACCTAAGTCCCTCTCAAGCCAAGGAGAGGGTGGGGCCCCTTGTTCAAGTCTTGGAGTTAGTACTTAAAGGAACAACCTCTCTACTATCTCTGATGTGGGTAGGAGCGAATTTCGTCTTGCGAGACTATATCCCCAGCTATCTATCCGATCTTATCCCCAAAATGGTAGGCTTGTTGACTCGGCGATGTCTAGCCACTCTCACCCATGCAAATCAAAGTATAATTTCGTATAAATAGGAGTTCATAGTTAGCTTAGGATTAAGATCGAGTTACCTAGGTCATCTTGTGAAATAGTCAGTTTCTTTAGTAAACAAAGTTATAAAGAGAAAGTGACTAATTTTGCAGTCCTGTCTTATGCAAACTCATTACATAGGATGCCCCCACTCACATGTCTCTACAAGAACGATTTAGGATCTCATCGTTTGTACTTAATACAAAGTGGGTCGCGCCCATAGTGTCCCTAGGATAAGATACCCAACCCTATCCTTATACTATAGACAGTTTTGGCTATATACTTGAACTTGATCCTATGATATGTCTCTACATATAGTTCGAGTATTCATGTTATAGCCAAGGATCTTAGTTTATTCGATTTAGGTTAGATATTCGTAACTTACATATTCAATAACATCTTTTACTTAATAACCTCAATAACGTCTTTATTGGAAATAGAATATGTTTAATGATTTACAAACTACAAGTTTATAGGACATTAAACCCAACAAACTCCCACTTGGACTAGAAACTCTAGTGGGGTACAGGAAGTTTGGTGTAAGAGATAATATACATAAAGACAATAAACTAGGGCATCAACCATACCCTTACATTTCTCCCACTTGCCCTAGTCTATCAAAGCTCGTAGTCCTTGATTTACTAGGTGACCCTAAAAAACTTTAGTAGTGAGGGGTTTTGTAAATGGATCAGCCATGTTGTGCTCCGAAGCAATCTGAGTGACAATCACATCTCCTCGTTGCACGATCTCCCTGATGAGATGATATTTGCGCTCAATATGCTTTCCTCGCTTGTGACTTCGAGGTTCCTTAGAGTTTGCAACTGCTCCACTGTTATCACAATAGAGGGTGATAGGTAGTTGCATATTTAAAACGATTTCCAACTCTGTTAGGAATTTTCTTAGCCATACTGCCTCTTTTGCTGCTTCGTAGGCGGCTACGTACTCTGCTTCCATGGTAGAGTCAGCAATGCAACCTTGCTTAATACTCCTTCATACTACTGCTCCTTCATTTAGAGTGAACACAGATCTCGATGTCGATTTTCTTGAATCTATATCGGTCTGAAAATCTGAGTCAGTGTATCCTGTAAGGATTAGATCCTTAGCACCATACACAAGCGAAAAATCCCTCGTTCTCCTTAGATACTTGAGGATATTCTTAACGGCAGTCCAATGTGCATGTCCAGGATTGGACTGGTATCTGCTGACAATTCCCACGGCATAACATATGTCGGGTCTGGTACACAGCATGGCATACATTAAACTACCAACTGCTGATGCATAGGGAATGCGTCTCATTTCCTCAACTTCTTGAGGTGTCTTAGGACTTTGTTCCTTTGACAGGTGAACCCCGTGCCTAAAAGGTAATAACCCTTTCTTGGGGTTCTGCATTGAATATCGTACCAATATTTTGTCGATATAGGATGCTTGAGACAATGCTGGCCATTGTTTTACATCAGACAGGAATCCTACATTATTCCCAATAAGTAGGATATCATCTACGTACAGAACTAGAAAAGCTACAGTAGATTTGACGATTTTCTTGTAAACACAAGGTTCGTTAATATTCTGCTCAAAGCCATACGTTTTGATCGCAGTGTCAAAACGTATATTCCAGGATCTTGATGCTTGTTTTAACCTATAAATGGATTGTTTAAGTTTGCAAACTTTTTTCTCATCATCCTGGACTATGAATCCCTCTGGTTGAGCCATATAAATAATCTCTTCAAGATTGCCATTCAAAAAGGTCGTCTTGACATTCATTTGCCATATTTCATAATCATAAAATGTGGCAATAGATAAGAGTATTCTAATTGACTTAAACATGGCAACAGGGGAAAAAGTTTCTTCAAAATCCACTCCTTCCCGCTGGGTAAAACCCTTTGCCACAAGTCGAGCCTTAAAGGTTTGGACCTTACCGGCTTGGTCTCGTTTTCTTTTGTAGATCCATTTGCAACCAATAGGTTTTACCCCATCCGGCTGCTCTACAAGTTCCCATACCAAATTGAAGTAATTGACTCCATTTCGAGATCCATGGCTTTAATCCACTGGTCCTTATCTACATCATTCATTGCCTGATTAAAGGTCAATGGATCCTCTATACCATCATCAGGTATGACAACTTGTGTTTCTGTTAAACCCAAGTAACGGTCAGGCTGATGAACAACCCTCCCACTACGTCGAGGCATTCTCAACTCTTGAGAAGGATGTGATTGACCAGATGTACTAGTTTTATCTACTACTTTAGTAGATGAACTAGCTCTATCTGTAGCGTTTTTGGAAATTTCATTCAATACTAGTCTACTGCGAGGTTGATGACTTCTTATGTGGTCTTCCTCTAAGAATGTGGTATTTTTCGATACAAATACCTTATTCTCTTGAGGATTGTAAAATAGACCACCCTTTGTTTCTTTTGGATAACCTACAAATAGGCATAGTTTTGAACGACGTTCCAATTTTTTAAGATTTTGCAACACACGTGTGCCGGGCATCCCCAAATCCTAAAGTGATATAAACTACCTTTACGCCCTTTCCATAGCTCATAAAGTGTTTCTAAGACACTTTTAGAAGGAACGTTATTCAAAATATAGACAACAATCTCTAATGCATGTCCCCAAAAGGAATCAGATAACTCAGCAAAACTCATCATTGAGCGAACCATGTCCAACAAGGTTCTATTTCTTCTTTCAGATACATTGTTCTGCTGAGGCATATTAGGTGCAGAGAGTTGTGACTTGATTCCGTATTCTATCATATAGTCTTGGAATCTCAAGTCCATGTGCTCCCCACCTCGATCTGATCATAGTGTCTTAATTGTTTTACCTAACTGGTTCTCAACCTCAACCTTATATTCTTTGATAAAAGAATCAAACTTGTGATGCATTAGGTAAATATGACCATACCTTGAATAATCATCAATAAAACTGATGAAATATTCATATCCACCTCGAGCTTTAACATTCATTGGTCCACAGAGGTCTGAATATACGAGCTCTAAGGGTATTGTGGCTTTGAGACCTTTTCCAGTAAAAGATCTCTTAGTCATTTATCCTTCAAGACAAGACTCACATGGAGGTAAAAAATTTTCTTCTAACTGATTTAGGAGTCAATTCTTAACCAATCTCTCAACCCTTTTGAGATTTATGTAGCCAAGTCTTAGGTGCCATAGATAGGCATTAGAAGAAACTTTTTGTCTTTTATTCTGAGATTCGACTGTTCTAAATATCTCAGTATTTAAGACAAATTTTGGTTTAGTTGGTCTTAACTTATATAAGTTGTTTTCAAGTATAGTAGAACAAATTTGAATACCATTTCTGAAAATGAACGCTTCATTAACTTCAAAAGATATTTTATACATTTGTTCCATAAAGCGACAGATATTAAATTCCTCTTCATAAGAGGTGAATACAAAACATCTTTAAGTATGATATATCTATCATTGAAAAACAACTTTAAATCTCCCACTGCTTCGACCGAGACAACCTCTCTTGTTCCAACCTTGAGGGTGATCTCGCCTTCTTCAAGCTTTTTCCAGGAACTAATTTCCTGAAAAGAGAAGCAAATATGATTAGTGACTCCTAAATCCAATATCCAGGTTGAGGTATCATCCTCACTAAACATGTTTCAACAACTAGTAAATCAATTTACCTTGTGCTTCTTTCGAGGCAAGGGCCGAGGACATTCCTCAGTTAAGACAAATCTCAGGTAATCTATTACTAGTGTTGAATTCAGATGTTTTTCCATGTTGAGTAATTATCGCCGTTTAATTTCTCGAAAGCTAAGAGTTAATCTAAAGATCTAGTCATGCTGAAAAGAAAAAAATATATCCTTTTTAGTAAAAAAAACATCAATCTTTTAAATCCAATCAAGTTTAGCAAAAACAACTAATAATGTACCCTTCATTATTATATTTTGTAACGATATTTCAATGGTTTAGAATAACCTCCACCGAGGGGTGATCGACTATTCCTCTGTTGAACCAAGACTATCTTGACTAGATAGTATCACCAAAATAACTCTTATTCCTATAGTAACCCAGTTATCGCTATTTGGTCAAGAATTTACTAACACTTAATAATTCTCGTAAGTGTGATCCTCTATTTTCAGACCTCAAAGATCGGAATCATTATGCTCCCGAAGTTGGAAAGAAAAGAATGAAAACGGACCTGAGAGACCCTATCTATTTCTAGAGTTTGCAGAGTTTCGAATCCTATAATACAGCCCTCCGATTGGTAAGGTCGCTCCAGGGCAGACATGCAGGTGCATTATAGAATCTCACGGTGCGACTTAATGGAAGAGACCGTAAGATGTGTTGACACACTTCCTTCTCCCACTTACTATGAACAACTTCCCCTATTCACCTTGGTATTGACTCATGCAAACACTCTCCGAATGGAGTCTGCTCCCAGGGCGGCCCAAAGCCAAACATGAATCTCACGGTGTGAACTCTCAAGGACGCTAGAGCTAAAAGTACATTACTTCTCTCCAGCTGAAGTGTTCTAGACGGCTAGGGTATAAAAAACTTAGCGATACATTTCGGCTAACTAAACATCCTAAGTCTAGGTGATTCATCCGAGTATAACTTTTATACTAGATTTTTAACTTACGATGTCTAGGTGTTAAACAAATTTTATTATCTCATACCGCTCACGCATGCTCATAAAACCGGTTTATCCTAACTCAGACGCCGGCTCGATCTCCAGGTAGTAGGTGTTCCATGAACCGTCAACTTAAATACCTTCAACCTTAGTCATTTTATCTGACTTTTTGCCAAGATCTTGCCGAGTGAGTTTTCTTGTAACTTCAGTTTTACAAGATATCGATCTATTCGAATCTAATTGAAATCGATCGAAATTTGGATTCAAATTAACCTTATGTGAGCATGCACCTTATCTTTGTTATAGATTTTAGATTTCTATCTCACTTATAACAATTATAAAAACAATCTATAACAAGCCTAATTTGAATATAACATTTATAATCAAACTAAAGAAGTTTCATGCTTCATGCTTTGTATATTTTCTCTTTTAATTAATATAACTTTTATATCAATTAATCAATTTTGAAAATAACCATTCAAGCATGCATCTCCCTAAATTAATACAACATTTATGTTAATTTCATGAAACTTTATACATGCATTTAATTAATATCATAATTCTTATAACATATTAATTAATGCATGATTCATGCTTTCCTATGGTGGGATTTTAAATCTAAATGACATACATTATGCACATAAAATACTATTTAATTAAAACATACATTCAATAATGCATAATTAATTAAGTTAACTAAAGTGAATTGGTTTTGGGATTTTTAATCAAGCAAAAAAAAAAAATTATTACAATAATAATTTCAAATAGGGCTTGGATCGCTCCCGAACCATTCAAACTGACCCGAACCGCCCTTGGATTACTTGAACCGGACCATTTTGCCTTTAAGTGAAGAACACACTTGGGCTGGAACTAAAAATCAGCATGCTGGAATTTTCGGTCAGCTTTGAACAGTCTCTGAATTTCTTCAAATTGATGGCCTAAATGGACTCTATTGACTCTCAAATTTTACAGACTCCATATGAACACATTAATGCCCATAAACATGTAGGAAATTACAATTAATTCCAATGAATTGAACGATAATTAAATTCAATCCCAAAACCAATTTTCTTTAGTTTCTACACAGTTTCATCATATGAAAAGATACCTACCAAGCTAAAATTAATGCATGTTAGGTGCCTTAATCATGCTCTGATACCAATTGAAGGTGTTCATATAACACATGCGGAAGTAATTTTAGGACCAGGGGCACTTAACTACATCAATTTTAGAAAATGAAAGCATGCTGTCCAAATACCATAAACAGAGAGCAGAATTTGTACCAACCTTTTTGGAGACCGATTCATCAACTCCCTTTGATTCCTTTGCTCACGAACGGTGTGTGGACCACTCTAGTGTCTTCCCTACTATTCTCCGGACGAAGAACGACTTGTGGGAGTCTATAGAGATAGAGAATGGGAAGGGAATGCTTGAAGGTTCAAGCTCTAGAGAGATATATGATGGTAGGTGAGTTTGAGACCAAATCCCAGTAGCATAACATATGGAAAATGGTTGTCTTTTGCTCTCAATCTGATTCTACCTCTACTTATAGAGTGAATCCATGCATCAAGAAGCCTCAAATGCAAGACACATGGTGGAGATGCAAGCAATAGTGGATTCTAGGTGTTCATGTAACATTACATGCAAGAATGCATGGATGAGTTTTTTTTCTACTTTGAATCACCATGCATAAGTGGGATTCCAACAAAATCCACTATTCTTGATCCAAAATTTGATTTTAGCTTGCATTTTAATTTTAATTTCAATTCTAAATTGAAATTAATTTGAAACTTTTCCAATTAATTTCATATGATTAATCCAATTAATCATTCTAACCTTGTGCAATCCATTATATATGAATCCTTATTCATGTATATAGTATTTAAAGCACTTTTAATACTTTATCTCTCATTTAATAATTTAATTCATAATTAAATTATTGTGTCAAACACAATTGACGATAATACCCTTTCCCGATTTTGAACGATTCAAAGTTTCCTATCTAATTGTTCTAGGCTTTATTCCGATATGAGCTAGTAGGGGGACCTAATGGACCTATAGATCATGGGCTCCAACGATTTGAGGTTAACTGACTAATCTCATTAACCAAGCTAACCAACATTCGTTAACTACCGAGACACTCCACTATAGCCCAGTAGCTGCACTCCTCTCATCGTAGATATATTTTCGTCCACTTGATATAACCATTATCCTTCACAAGTTGTTCGTAGCTATAGCTGGGTCAAATGTCCGTTTTACCCTTATAGTACTTCTTGTTTCTTAAGTTCCACTAATCCTCTAATGAACAATCGGTTTATGGTCCAACCATCAAACCTAAGTCCCTCTCGGGCCAAGGAGAGGGTGGGGCCCCCTGTTCAAGTCCTGGAGTTAGTACTTAAGGGAACAACCTCTCTACTATCCCTAAAATAGGTAGGAGCGAATTCTATCTTGCGAGACTATGTCCCCAGTTATCTATCCGATCTTATCCCCAAAATGGTAGGCTTGTTGAGTCGGCGATGTCTGGCCACTCTCACCCATGCAGATCAAAGGATAATCTTGTATAAACAGGAGTTCATAGTTAGCTCAGGATTAAGATCGAGTTACCTAGATCATCTTATGAAATAGTCAGTTTCTTCAGTAAATGGCGTTATAAAGAGAAAGTGACTAATTTTTCTTGTCTTATGCTAACTCATTGCATAGGACGCCCCCACTCACATGTCTCTACACGAATGATTTAGGATCTCATCGTTTGTACTTAATACAAAGTGGGTCGTGCCCATAGTGTCCCCACGATAAGGTACCCAACCCTATCCTTATACTATAGACAGTTTTGGCTATATACTTGAACTTGATCCTATGATATGTCTTTACATATAGTTCGAGTATTCATGTTATAGCCAAGGATCTTAGTTTATTGGATTTAGGTTAGATATTCGCAACTTACATATACAATAACATCTTTTACTGAATAACCTCAATAACGTCTTTATTAGAAATAGAATATGTTTAATGATTTACAAACTACGATTTTATAGGACATTAAACCCAACATATAGAATACGAAGCACGGTGGTGAAATGGATAATGCAAGGAGTAGACATGAACTGACTGACAACATGAACCGCATAGGTAATGTTTGGACGTGTCACTGTTAAATAGATAAGGCTGGCAACAAGTTGTCTATACAGGGTTGGGTCCTTGAGAGGAACACCATCAAAAGAGGTCAGATGAACATTTGAATCCAATGATGTTAGTGTTGTGGCAGAATCAGTTATACCAGAATGGGCCAAAAGATCATGTATGGGCCAAAAAATAACTTAGTGGTCCAAAAGAGGTCAGATGAACATTTGAATCCAATGATGTTAGTTTCGCTTGAGATAAGAAGTATCCATTAGAGCATTATGAGACCTGAAGGCTGAGAAAATAACTTAGTGGTCCCATATTTTTCATCTCAAAGTGTTTCTCCTAGAGAGCATCGTAGATCCAAAATAGCCTGAGGATTATCACCAATAATGATCATGTCATCGACATATAAAAGAAGGAGAACGACGCCATGAAAAGTCTTATGAACAAAGAGGGTAGATTCATGAGAGCTGGAAGTAAACCCAAGTTAGGTGATGGTAGAACTAAAGGTTGAAAACTAGGCATAGGAAACTTGTTTTAGCCTGTAGAATGCACGACGAAGAAGACAGGCCTTCTTGGAAAGGAGAGAGACATGATGATGAAAAATTAGTTATCAATTACTTGATGACTAAAATTACGTGGACACAATATGCGATGCATGTCTTAAGGTATGCATTGATTATCATGCATCGGTGGTCATGCGTTGGAATGAACTATGCATTAACGAATGTATGCGATGACCATGTGTTCCTGTCACAAGTTTTCTTATGTTCACGCCAAGTATAACGCGAACGCAAGTTTCTCGGGTGATCCGAGGTCGAACTCAGGGACTTGAACTAAAAGCTATGCAATGAGAATATGAATGAGAGGTAGAGATGCGACAACCGTTGACGCGAAGTAAATGAATGGAAAATAGATAAAATGTAAGGATGTCTTCATCGCAACCTTTAAGAGTGACCGTAAGGGCAACCTCAGTCAACGCATGCTATGCAATCCTGCTACACACACTAGAGCTTAAATCTAGGATGTATGCGATATGTATGCAAAAGGGTCGAGATGATCGCATACAGCCACCATATCCTACTTCTTGGATGCAGCCATTGTCCTCTCCGTAGGGTGCATACGCTGTGTAATAGCAAACGAAGCTCATTCCTAAGTCTTCATTCTTGCTTATGCAAACCTAATCTAGCTCTCTCGAGCATCAATTCTAACCTAGCTCTCTCGAGTCTTAGGTTCTTTCTTTAGACTCTCTCCCGAGTAGCTCTAATGGTGTGATGGACACATACATAAGATAAGGTAACCACATAACTTGGCTGACGTAAAATTCTTCCTATCTATAGTGAACAATAGCTTACATTGCTTAATTCATCCAACCACTTACCCTCCCAGGCAGTTGGTTGTTGCCGACTTTACTCATAGACAAGCATGTGTCCGCCTATAGACAGGCGTTGCTACAGCTTCACACTAAGCAAATAAGGTTTTGTCACACACTCGCACAACGCACACCTTCCAATGGTTTGCTACATGCTTCATATCCCTAATCCACATGACTAAGTATGTGATACTCAAGCAATCTCACTAAGCGATGCAATGGAAGTTAAGGATGCTAAGTAAAGAAGATGGAGATGGAATTGAAGGCAACATAGAAATGCATTGAACACATAATTTATTAATTCCTTAATCCCAAAATGTAATACAATACAATATAAGAAAAGAAGAGAAAATGGAATGATGAGCTGGAAGCAATGTCTTGCTTCCAACAGATGTGTTTCAAGGCTGCCGGTGGTGCCATAGAAGGGCGGTGGAGCTGACTCTCTCGAGATCTAACTCCGGTCGAAGGCTCCGGTCGTCACTCGGAATGGATGAAGAAGATGGAGAACTCTCAAGCTTTCTTCTAATGTGTTTGTTTGGATCACAAGGATCCGCCCGAAGGCCGAAACTTGGATGATTTGAACTTCTGCTCATCGGCTTCTATATATAGAGCTTGGATCGCCGACAACATTAATGGACTTCTCTAATTCTGACATTTGCGGCGCGTTAGTCCTTTCTGAATCTCTGCTGCTAATGGCGTGGTAGGTGAAATGTCAACATCATCTTTTGATTTTCCCGAGATATGCGTTGATGCGTTCATTCCACCAACCTTGCGTTGATCCCTCTATTATGCGTTATCGTATAGTCGCAATCGTGCAGTGACCGCATTCGCTTAATACCGCAACTTCTACATAATGACCGCAATCACTTGACGATCACAACTCCTATGCGATGGACGCATGCGGCTGATTAACACAACACCCATGCATTGATCGAATGCATTCGCCTTTGCGATGGAGAGTTTCTCCGCATGCAGTCGTCTATGCGGTAGTTCAGCTTTCGCGTTTGCATCCACTTCCTGCATTAGCTACAAAAATAGACAATTGAACGCATAATATCACATAATAATGGGTTAGCCGAGATTCTCAATGCTGAAAGCCGCAAGCTCATTTTCTCATGAATTCCTAACATAATTGGCACATATTCTGCTTAACAACCCTTATAATTCTAAATAAAAGGCCTAAGATGACATGCATTTCTGCATGTCATCAAGACACTAAGTGGTGGCTGCATATCAACTTTTTCAGACAGAGTGCCATTGAGAAAATCGTTCTTAACATCCATTTGAAGAAGAGGCCACTACTTAGCAACTCCTATAACCAACAGACACTAAATAGATTTCATTTGAGAAACTGAAGCATAGGTTTCCTCATAATCAATGACATACTCCTGAGAATATCTCTTGGCAACCAGAAGAGCCTTATATTGATCAAAGGACCCATCAAAGCGAGTCTTGATTTTATAAACATCTGATAGGTTTCTTGCCAGGAGGTAACTCAACATACTCCCAAGTAAGAATTTTCTCTAAAGCTTGAAGTTTCTCTTCCATTGTTGGCTACAAAAGAGGGTTAGTACAAGTCTCATGATAGGATGTAGGTTTAACCAAAGACATAATAGTGAAAAATAATGATATTCTTTGAAATGGTGAGAAGGTTCTTTTATCTAGGTGGATCAACGAATAGGTGTAGGGTCAGGGTCTGCATCAGGAGCAGATGGTAGGTTTGGGAGTACAATAGAAGGAGAAGATTGATCGAGCTCTAGTACGGGAAGAGTGGAAGACTTAGGATCAGGTGAAGAATCACAGGAAGGTAACAAATCAGTGACTGGATTAGTGAAAAATGACCGAGGACTAAATAAGGAATCATGAAAAGAAGAAATGCTAGAAAACATATGATGTTCCCAGAAGGTGACATGACGAGAGATACATAACTGATTAGAAATGGGATCCCAATACCAAAACCCTTTATGTTCAGTTCCATAATAAAGAAAGTAACATAAATGGGCTCAGGTTTCAAGTTTGGTATGTTCATGAGGATGTAGTAGAAGAAAGCATGTGCAACCAAAAACTTTAAAATGAGAGTAAAATGTAGAAGTATCATACAACCGCTTAAAAGAAGATAAGTTTTAGAGAACAACAAAAGAGAGACGATTGATAACATAAACATATTTAAGGGCAACCTCACCCCAAAATTTCTTGAGACAAGTGATGGTGAAACATTAGTTATCAATTACTTGACGACTAAAATTACGTGAACGCAATATGCGATGCATGTTCTTAATGTATGCGTTGATTATCATGCGTCGGTGGTCATGCATTCCTGTCATAAGTTTTCTTGCACTCACGCTAAGTATAATGCGAACGTTAGTTTCTCGGGTGATCCGAGGTCGAACTCAGAGACTTGTAACTAAATGCTATGCGGTAATGTGTATGTGCCAGTTGAATAAAAGAATGGAGGGGTTTTTAAGCTAACACTACTCATACTCCTAACTAACAGACAACGCAATGAGAAGTATGAATGAGAGGTAGAGACACAACAACTGTTAACGTGAAGTAAATGGATGGAAAAATAGATAAAACGTGGAGATGTCTTCATTGCAACCTTTAAGATTGATCGCAAGGGCAACCTCAGCCAACGCAAGCTATGCGATCATGCTACACACACTAAAAGCCTAAATCTAGGACGTATGCGGTGTGTATACAAAAGGGTCGAGATGACTGCATACAACCATCATATCCTACTTTTTGGATGCAGTCATTTTCCTCTCCATAGGGCGCATACGCTGTGTAATAGCAAACGGAGCTTATTCCTAAGTTTCCATTCTTTCTTATTCTCTTTTTGTCTATTTCCGTTCTTCCATAATTCACTTTCTCTACGATGTTTTCTTAATCCCTTGGTAATTAGCATGAATCTAACAAGTAAATTAATCTGTGCTAAAGAAATAAATATTTTTAGCTAAAGCATGCTAGACGACATCTTCATCTGTGAGAGCAGAAGTGAAGATGCCATTTTGCCCGTCGAGAGAAGGTTAGAAGAATGCGTTAACTAAAGCGAGAAGTACTTCCAGAGATGGAAGCAACCTTGTGTTCATTATGTTCATCCCTGTTTCACCACAGAGATGTGGGAACAAGGTCGATCACTGAGAGGTGTACGACAAGGGAAAGCAGAACCTTACTTATATTTTTAACGCAATTAATGAACTTGCGATGTTTATACTAGTTATCCTTTCTATTTCTGACTCATACATAAAGCCTTGCCACCGCATAACACGATCCTTTGTATAATCTTCACAGTCAGTCGCAAATTCGGTATCATGTATCCTGTATCTTATATCTTGTATCATAATAGCTTAGGTTTACTTTTATTGCACTTTATTTTTATAGCACATTTACTTTATTATTGCATCTTTACTTTACCGCATAATTTTACTTTATTGCATTTTAAATTCCTGTACACACACAACTTTTATTAATTGAAAAACCCTCAGTCGCATATATCACGAACGTAATGCATTAACCTAAAGCAATCCCTGTGTTCGACCTTGGATCACTCCGAGAAACTTGCGTTGGAATTATACTTAGTTTCAGTGCAAGGAAACTTGTGACAATGCATAGCATACTACAAGCATTCCATTAATAATGCGTACATCTAGAAGTAGTATCGCATAAAGTGTGCATTTCATTATAACATCAATTCTAGAGTTTACAAGTTTATGGCAACATGAGCTTATAGCGCATTATCATGCATGCACATTACCCAATTCAATTTTCATGTCATCAAGTTTATGGCGCCGTTGCTGGGATTGGTTAACGGTTATTGTTGAGTATGTTTGTGATGTTTTGTAGGATAGATCTCTTTATACTAGCTGTTCATTGCAAAGAGCAGTCTGACAATTTATGAGTACTGGGACTGAACCAGAATTCGAAACTGACCCAGAGATCGAGCATACATTTCGCACAAGGGCACGCCAAAATCGAGCAAGGAAAAAGAAGGCTAACATGGCAGATAATAATGACAATGTGGCTCCCGTAGGAAATCAAGGGGTGGGACGGCCAGCGCAAGATCCAGTTTTCCTTGCTGCTAACCGCAACATTCCTATGAGGAACTACGTGGTGCCCAATCTGTATGATTTTTCACCCGAAATTTCAAGGCTGATAGTCGAGAAGAACGTAAGATTCGAGATCAAATCGGTCATGCTCCAAATGATCCAGAATACGGGGCAATTTGGGGGTCTGCAAGGTGAAGACCCACATGCCCATCTGACCAGTTTTGTCAAGATGTGCAGCAACTTCTCTATACTAGCATTACCCCTGAAGGTATCAAATTATATCTCTTCCCTTACACCTTGAGGGATGAGGCCAAAAGATAGGCTCATTCACTGGATCCAAATGAGATTACTTCATGGGATCAGCTAGTTGAGTGATTCATGAAGAAGTTCTTCCCTATAGCTGTCAACGCAAGGTGACGGAAGGACGTGTTGAACTTTGAACAAATGGATAACGAGACCCTTAGCATCGCCTGGGTGCGATTTAGAAGAATGGTGAAGAATTGCTTGCATATCGGGATACTCGATTGCATCCTGATGGAGACATTCTATAATGGCCTGAACAGATCAACGCAGGCTGTTGCTGACGCCTCCGCGACAGAAGGTTTTATGGATAAGACATATATTGAGGACAAGGTCATCCTTGATCGCATCTCATAAAATATGGATGACTGGGTTGATGATGGATATGGAGGAAGAGGCTCCGAAAGAAGAAAAAATGAAACTGCCATTGTCCCTGCGGAGACAATGACCACCTTGGCTGCCCAGATGGCCGCAGTGACCTCTATCCTCCAGTCGATGGCAATCAATCAAGGTGCCCTCTCACAAGGATCAGTGCAACCCACTGCGCCGGCTCAAGTGGCCGCAATCAGTTGCATTAATTGTGGAGGGGCCCATGCAGCGAAAATGTGTCCATCGAACGTACAACAAGTATGCGCTATCCAGAACAACCCCTTTAGCAACATGTATAATCTTAGTTGGAGGAACCATCCTAACTTTGGTTGGGGAGGGAATCAGAACCAAGGTGGCCCAAGCAACCATCAGAATGGCAATTCAGGGAATCGAGGGAACCCTCCACCTTTTCACCACAATTCAAATCAGGGTCAACAGAGACAATCGCACAACCAACAACCTTCATCATCTAACACCTCTAGCAATTCGTTGGAGGCCCTGCTCAAGTAATACATGGATAAAAATGATGTGATGATGCAGGCACAGGCATCTTCAATTAGAAATTTGGAGATTCAAGTGGGGCAGATGGCATCTAAACTTCGAAATAGAACACCGGGAACGTTGCCCAGCAATTCTGAAACTCCCGGATCTCATGGAAAGGGGCAATGTCCCTGAAGACAATGGGCAGGCAAGCTGGACCGCCTGCGGAGGTGTGGATTGCGGTCATCAAAGAAAACTATCTTCTGGTCCATATCTCAAATCTATGTTTACATGCTTTCTTTTAAATTCCTGCCTTTATTGATTTATGAACTTTGTCTTTTACTGCTTCATTTAATTTTTTTTATGACTTTATGAGTTTATGATGCATTTAATTCCCTTGCATTTATTTATGTACTCTCTTTAATTCCTTTGACTTTCCTGTATTTAATGCGTTATTCTTAAACCTAGTGAATGATTGAGAAATAAGAAGAAAATTATTACCGCAAGGTCCTTGTGACTTGTTGTTGATATATATATATATATATATATATATATATATATATATATATATATGTATATGTATATATATATACATAAACTAATAATAAAAAAAACACCTGGTATGAGTTGCAATAATGGACGCATTTTGTACCAACAAGATACACTTTGCATTCATCTAACCCAAATGCATTGCGCTGAGGGGTGTGTTGCGTGCGTGTGTGTCCTTTGCCCGTCCTTAGTAAAAATGCACGATGTTGATGTAGTGTTATGCTGGTAGAAATATCATGCGCCCGTCCTTCAGAAATGCCTCGAGTTAAGGGGTGTGTTGCGGGGATACATATGTTGTTGCCCATCTTCTGCAAAGATGTATTTGTGTTGGTGAACTCATTGCGTTAATCTTTACCTTGCGCCCATTCGAAATAAAACATTAAAAATAATTCTTTTTGTAAATTGAGAAGTTCAATCGTTTCGTATTCCAAAGAAATGATGATTGAGTAGGCGAAAGGACGTTTTCTCTGATACCTCATAAATGAGGGGAATGTAAACAGCAGGCCTTTTGAGTGTCTCAAGGCCTGCCACTGCAGAAATAACGTTGGAACCATCAAGGCCCAACCTATAAATGGACAACCCTCCCCCCCCCCCCCCCCCCCCCCCCCCCCCCCCCCCCCCGTCTGTGAGCTCATTTTGCAATCAGAAACCCTAGCCTTTGCATACCAAACACTTTCTTCTTCCCAGAACCTTAACGATTTCCAGTTTCTTTCACTCAAACATCCATGGCAGATCAAACTTCCCAGCCATCTGCTTCACCCTCAACACCTTCAACAGCCTAACTTACCATGCGAGAGGTAGCATTCCTTGCAGCCAGTCGTTGTCTCGTCGCTCAGCCACAAACCGTCCCTCAAGTCGTCGAAAGACTCAGGCGAAACCCTCTAGCAGCCAGGCCATTCTAGTTCAGATAGGGGTAGAGTTCTGAAAACACCCACTCCCAACACCAACACTCTCTACTGAAAGCGAGAAGAAGAGACAGGGTGTTTGAAAACACCCTTAACAACCTGAAGAAAGAAGGAGGACTGCCCAATGCTGGGGTTGTGAACCAACCACTACCTACGGAGAAGGTGATGAAAGAAAAGACAAGGAGAAACGCTCTGGTCATCGTGGATCCTAAGGAGACTGCCAATGCAGAATCCAATGAAGGACCCTCCAGAGTTGCGTTGGAGGAAATGTGGTTGAGAAGCAGTCGGAGGTGGCTGGGGAGAAGAATAAGAAGAAGAAGAGCAAAGAATAGAAGGATGGAGAAGGTGAGCCATCCCATCAACGTAAATCAGAGAAAAAGATCAAAGAGAGAGGATGAAGAAGATGAGGAGGCTAGGCTGATAAAGAAGAAAGAAAGAAGTGAAAGGAAAGAGCGCAAGCGGGAGGAAAGGCGCCTGAAGAAGGAAGAAGAGGGTTGCAAGCCTAGAGATGGATGGGGAATCCACCTCCATAAGGGAGGACAAGGAGGAATCAGCGCAACTTAGAGAACCAGTGCAACCTGAAACAACGCAGACGGTTGTGACTGACGAAGGCAAAGAAGGAGATGTTACCCCCTTGATGCGGCATCGCAAGGAGAATGTTCCGCAAGGGTCAATTGTTGACCCTCAAATTTTGATTGACGCATTAGAAAAAGAAGAGAGGAGGAGAAAAGAGGAGGAAGAGAAGTAGGAGAAAATGGCGCGGGCACAACTCATCATGGCAGAAGGCAGTCGGATGAGAAGATTGCAAGATGAGAAGGTGCACTGCAATAATGAAATCTCAAGAGTCGAAGAAATAAGGAGGCTTGAAGAGGAACAATGCCTTTTGCTGGCCTTTGAGCAGTTTGAACAAGAGTTTGAAACAGAAGAGAGAGAAGAGGCAGAAGAAGAAAAGAAGAAGAAGGCAGAAGAAGAAAGGAGAAAGAAAGAAGAGAAGGAAAAGAAGCACCAAGCAAACATGCAGCACTTAAGAGAGAATAAAGGAAAAGAACTCGCTAAACGGGAAAAAAAGGAACAACGCAAGGCGCGGGAAAGGAAACAAAGGCAAGAAGCCCACCTTGCGTTGGCTAAAGACAAGGGCAAAGCAGTAGCAGGGAGTAGCGAGCCCGCGTTGGCAAAGGGGCATCCATCGAGGAAAAGGGAAAATGATAACATGCTGATGAAGATGAGATTTTACCCTCCATCGACTCCATTACCATACCTAATCACGAGTGTGATCGTAGAACATGGTTGGGACACATTTTGCTAGTGCCGAGCCATTGTCATTCCAAAGGTAGTGAGGGACTTCTACCACGGACGGTTCTTTGAGGAGCACTGTCTTTTACCAACCTTCTCCTTCCCTACCATCGATCTCAATGCACCTTTACCATTAATAATTCGCCCTCCAATCCCTACCGCACAACCTTCTTCTCCACTTCATGAGCATTTTATCAACCTTCTCCTTCCCCCAGACTCTCTGATCGCATACTTAGTGGCCTCATCCTCACCTTCAGCATCATCATCGCAACATTCCCTTCCACCGTCGCATGGTGATTACCCACATGATTTGGGTGAAGGCATCTCTGCCCAACCCCAAAACGTTGATGGCGAGACATCGCAGGCACAACCCACTGTCGCCTCCTTAGCTGCTAAGTTAGCAGATATGCGGTATCTTCTTGCCCAACAGCAACAACTCTTCTCCCAAAAGCAGGAACTTTTCTTCCAGCAACAAGCCTTCTTTGGCCAGAGAAATGATGCGGTAATCGAGAAAGTCGAAGATTTCCAATGTGGTGCTGCCATGGAAAGGCAGGTGATGATTAATATTCAGCGCAACACTTATACCATCGACCTGCACCAAAGGCAATTAGCGGAGCGCAACCATGAGTACTTATATTTTCTGACAGCATACCTTCATGGACCCATGGTGCCTCTGCATTTTCAGCAGCCTCTGATCTTTGAAGAAACTCCTTCCGTACCACATCAAAACCCTCCTCCGGAACTTGCTGCTCCTCAATAATCTTTACATTTATTTTTTTATTGCGACCATTCTGTATTTTATTTTAATTCATTATTTTTCTATGTTAGCTAAATTCTTTGATTCTTTGTACAGACAAAAGTTTTTGTATTGCGATGTTTGTAATTAATTGTATACTTAGTTAATTTCAATACAATTGAGTATATATTTTCTCTATATGCCTTTGCCTCTTCATTATCATCCTTTGTCAATTTCTGCGATATTCTTGATCTTTTATTTTTGCATTCTTCATTGCGCTATCATGATGTATAATATGCATACACTTAGAAACATTTCCCACACTTTGTAATTCCTGACTAACCTTTAGTTAATTCATAGCTTAGCAATGCTTTACCTTTTATCTTTCAAAATTTTGCTCAAACCTTCTTTCTGAAATTTTGTCTAAGTGTTTGTCAATTCTGTCCAAACAATGCAATGAGGACCTTGCGCATCTCTAAATTTGGGGGTGGGGAAGGTCTAAGCAAATGAGATCAAGATTATGCGGTCATTAAGAAAATGTGTTCATTTTAAATTGAAAAAAAAAAAAGAGTAGAAAAAAAAATTCATACAAAACTCCAATGTCAGTGCAAGGGAAAACCTCAAACATTCCCAACTTGATAAGAGTTAGTCATGAAAGGAACCTGCTCGTAGTTGGATGTTCGCATGACACCCGTGGGAACAAGCCAAAACGAAGTTGGGTTTCCAAGAACGATGCATTATGAAAAAAATGAATAAAATAAAAATAAAAGAATGCAAGAGACAACTCCTCTGAATATCATGAGTTAAAGTTGAGATTGGCACACAACCGTAGTTGGATGTTCGCATGACACCCGTGGGAGCAAGCCAAAACGAAGGATGTAACCATGATCAACGGTCTTTAATAAATGAAGCAAGATTTGACTACCGCATACGGATGCATCAAGTTGTTTTGACAAGAAGAGGTAAACATTCTATTTAAAACTAGAAAGGAATTTTTTAGCAGAAATTTGTTGTATAGAAGAATAAAGTAGGGCTTTGTTAGGAATTAGCAAGGATAGAAGGAAACTTCGTTGTCAAGTAATGTTGCCTAAGTGGATCATTCGGAGCAACCAATCGACGCAAAATTTAGGATAAGGAATTGAGCATTATTGCCTTAGTAGGCGATATGCTTGAGGACAAGCGTATATCTAAATTTTGGGGTGTGATAACTTGTAGAAATACAAGTTATTTATACTGTTTTATTTAGATATTGCAGTTAAAAGAGAGAAATGTTGCGTCGGAAGTATGGAAATTGGCTACGAAATGCAAGAATTATAAATTATCGCCAATACACCCACTAACACCATTGCGATGGTAGAAAAGGATATTTCAATTCTGTTTTGCAGGAAATCAAGTCACCGCTTGCGTGAAAGGCTCAAAGAGAAACTGAACAATGCATCTCCGTCGCATTGCACCCGTCAATCAATAATGAACAGATGATCAACACAATGACGGCGCATGCGTCAGTCGATCCAGAGCTGAACTTCAACCGAATGCGATAATAAAAAACAACACCGCATGCGGGCATACGATCGAAGATGCAAATGAGCAACGCAATTGCAGAGGATTCTTACGCATGTACAATCAACCGTTGTGCATTTCTAACGAGATTGATTGCGTAACAGAAGGAATATTCATTCCACCATTTCCGGAGCTTCCTTAAAAATAAAGTGGGGTCCACACTGCAAGGAGTCAAAGCCGAGCCTATAAATAGCCTATGAAATTCCATCGCAAAATATACTTGATATGGGGCTATTTTGATATTTGTATATTGAGAGAGAGACTGGTCTGAGTGCTGATCGGAGAAGATCCGGGAAGAATTAAGAGACAAGGACGAGAGGTAAGTCTCAGGGCAAATCCTTCAAATCCCTACCATGAAGCTCTATACCAAGGTCACTTCTACTGGACGAGTAAGCCTGAGAGGGAAGCTCTTCTGTCCATTCAATCCATATGCCGGCAAGCAAATCCACCGTCCAGATCTGTGTCAAGACGTTGACACTCTTCTGTATTTTTTTCTATCTTTTATCATCAATTGTATTCATCTTCTTAATCTCTATCATTCACGCCATGTATCAGACGCTTGATTCTATAATTAAATGTCATGATCATTTTCATCTCTATCTTTCTGTTTATTTCCGTTCTTCCATAATTCACTTTCTCCACGATGTTTTCTTAATCCCTTGGTAATTAGCATGAATCTAACAAGTAAATTAATCTGTGCTAAAGAAATAAATATGTTTAGCTAAAGCATGCTAGACGACACTTCATCTGTGACAGCAGAAGTGAAGATGCCATTCTACCTGTCGAGAGATGGTTAGAAGAATGCATTAACTAAAGCGAGAAGTACTTCCAGAGATGGAAGCAACCTTGCGTTCATTACGTTCATCCCTGTTTCACCACAAAGATGTGGGAACGCGGCCGATCACCGAGAGGTGTACGCCAAGGGAAAGCGGAACCTTACTTATATCTTTAACACAATTAATGAACTTGTGATGTTTATACTAGTTATCCTTTCTATTTCTGACTCATACATAAAGCCTTGCCACCGCATAACACGATCCTTTGTATAATCTTCATAGTCAGCCTCAAACTCGGTATCATGTATCATGTATCCTGTATCTTGTATCATAATAGCTTAGGTTTACTTTTATTGCACTTTATTTTTATCTCACATTTACTTTATTATTGCATCTTTACTTTACCGTATTGTATTTGTTCTCTCATACTCAACATTGTTTATGTTTGTATATATGTAAATCCACTGGAGTTTTAGTCCAAGTGGGAGTTTGTTGCGTTGTATGTCTTAAAACTCGCAATTCATAAAATTAAACATATTTTATTTGCAATGAAGATATTATTAAGATTTATTCAATAAAAATTGTTATTGAATATGTAAATTGCACTTGTAAAAACTAAATCTAATAAACTAAGATCCATGGCTATTACATGAGTACTTGGACTTTATGTGGAGACATAAGAATGGATAGAGTTCGAGTAGATAGCCAAAACGGTCTATAGTATACGAATAAGATTTGTATCTTATTCTGATAACCCTATTCGATGTGGCACACTTTGTATTTAGTACAAATAATATGATCTTGAATCGTTGATGTGGAGACATGCGAATGAGGGCATCCTAGGAAACTAGTTTTAATAAGACCGGACCAAGAAATAAGTCACTCTTACTTTATAACATTGTTTACTGTTTAAGATTGACTATTTCAAAGCAATGACCTAGGTAACTCGACTTTAATCCTGAGATAACTATGAACTTTTGTTTATTTAGGATAATTCTTAGATTTGCATCGGTGAGGGTTAGCTCAACAGCGTCGGCTCAATAAGCCTCCCATTTCAGGGGTGAAAGACCGAATTCACTTCTACCCCTTTTTAGGGATAGTAGAGAGGTTGTTCTCTTAAGTACTGATTTCAGGTTTTGAACAAGAGACCCCACCCTCTCATTGGCCTGAGAGGGATTCGTTTTAGGGATTAGATCACAAACCAATTTTTCATTAGATGATTAGTGGGACTTAAGGAATAAGATGTAATCTCGGGGATAAAACAACTTTTTGTCCAAGTCATTATTACGAACAAACTATGAAAGGTCAACTTACTAATTATAACTAAATCAAGTGGACATAAATACATCTGCAGCGAGGAGAGTGCAACTACTAAGCTTTAGTGAAGTGACCCGGTAGTTAACGAATGTTGATTAATTCGGTTTAAAGACTTTAGCTAATTAATCTCGGATCATTGGAGCCCATGATCTGTGAGTCCATTAGGTCCCCTCACTAGCTTATAAACGGGTTTAACCTTATAATAATGTGGTAAGTAAATTTGAAACATTTTCAAATTCGAATTAAGGGAATTAGTAATTATATACGATATAATTACACATTTTATTATCGAATTAAATGAAATTAGAGAATTGGTTAATATTTAAATTTGATTTAAATATTAATTACATGAATAGAGATTCATAGTTATGGAATTAGTATTTTAATAATTTAATATTGGATATTAAATTATTTAATTAATAAAATAAATTTTATTAAAAATTAATTGTTTGAATTAATTTTATTTAAAATTAAAATTTTGTATTTTATGAAAATTAAAATAATAAAATCAATTTTATTTTAATTTAAGTTTTAAAAAATTAAATTTAAATTTGAAAATTTATTTTTAAATGAAAATGGAAAAATCTGTTTAAGTGGGTTTATCCCACTTACAACACAATATAATTCCACACAAATTTGCAAGTAGGTGCTGTCAATCTTTTATGCAAATAGATTGCATGAAAAACTTGTACAAAACTAATGCAAATAGATTGCATGAAAAACTTGTACAACACTAAGTAACATTTAGCTCTAATTTTGGGGACATGCAAAGAAAAATTCTAGCTAGAAATTGTATTGAAGAAGTGTTCTTCATTTTTTTGCAAAAACCCATCTTTCTCCATAAAATTTCCTTCAAATTCTTACTCATTTTCGACCCCACAATCCAATCTAAGGTCCTAGAGAATATTAGGGAAGATCAAGTGATGGTCTACAAGGAATTGTTGAGGAGATTCAAGATGAATTTGAAGATTGAATAGTTCTTCAAAGGTTAGTTTTCTGAAACCCTAATTTTATCATGAACATGCTTGTTTAATTGCTACAATTGATTAATATAGTGCTTAATGATCCTTATTTTTTCCGCTAATTGCATGCTAACTCCAACATTCACAACAATTGTAACATCTACAAAAAGGGTTGTGTTCGTAGTGTCATCAGGATAAGGTATCCAACCTTATCCATTTACTATATGATCTAACTTGTTAACCCTTTTTACAATGGTGGCCTCCGGTATTTATAGAGCTCAAGGTGATGAAGCTTTTCTCTCTAATGATTGCAATGATGGGCGGTCATTAAATCTCCTGCTCTGATGCGCTGATTAATGATCACCGAAAGTTGAGTGTACTTGCTACAGTGTGTCGTTAATGGCTTGTCAACTAAATTTGGATTCGACCGTCATCAGCTTTCTGTCCCATCGTGATTTATTATGTTATCACCTTGATGCGCAGTCTTTATGTGACCACCTTCTTGAGCAACTTCTCGCGATCACATACGATCGCATGACTTTGTGATTGCAATCTTTCAATGTGCACAGATGCCTAATTCCTTGGATTGTAATTTAATTTGTGCCAGTGCATTTTTCCTGCACAAAATAAGTAAATTCGCTGCTTTTATGCGATGGGCGCATGCGATCACAATTTTCTCAGTTTAACGCTTTTGGACATGATTTTGTATATTTTTACCGTCGTATTCCTCATTGTTTTACTTATTTATGTTGTAATAACGTGTATTTCTACCCATTATCATACCCCCAAATTTAAAACAATGCTTGTCCTCAAGCATAAACTAAAAATTTTTCTTTAAATAGTCAACCGCCTTTTTCCAACCTAGATTTCTCAAGGTGCCTTATTCAAATTTTATGAACCAAAATCTTTTTAATTTCTATCCTGGTCTCTTCCTAAAATATTTTTAATACTTAGGGACCACAAGTTTAATCTTAAAAAAGACTTTACTTGTTTCCAGGACATCGCATGATTTATTTCAAAACTTTTTCCAACCGGGGTGTTTCCAAATGATTTTTATCCTTGCGCGGTTTAGATATTCTTTTGTGACCTTGCACTGATCTAAGTGCTTAGCCTTCGTTTTGGCTTGCCCCCACGGGTGTCATGCGAGCATCCAACTACGAGCAAGGCGCTCTTTCTCAATCTATACTCATGCCTATTTTATTTGGCAACGGAGTTGCGATCACTTGATTTATGCATTGATCACGATTCCCACCTTCGTTTTGGCTTGCCCCCACGGGTGTCATTTGAACATCCAACTACGAGTAGGATTCGATCTCAACGTTATTTTTTTTTAATGTCTAAAAGTAGCAAGGTTGAAAATAAGTACTGGCATCCCCAAATTTATACACAACAATGTCCTTATTGCAGATAGACTAAAATGACTCATGCGATGCTCTTAGGAAGTTTCATAAAAACCATTTTGAAAGAAAGCCGGTGGACCACTAACTTCTAGAAATGTTTCATGAATTAATCGTTCTGAAATTAAGTTGATTCTAGTACATGCAATAAGAAATAAAGGCATGAGTTTCATCATTGAAATCATAATTGGTACAGCAAACAATGCAGTGATTAAATAAAATAATCAACATTCAATGATTGCGCCAAACTAAAGAGGATGCGATGATAAAATTAGCAATGGTAAAATGAGATGCGAGAATGCAAAATTTGGAATAAAAAAGTCAAAGAAAGATACAACCCCCAAATTTGCTCTATTGCCTGCATCATTTGTGATCGTATCCTTCTTTCTGGAGGGTTGATTCCTCGATTGCGATGGGCTGGTCAAATTGGTCACGTGTTTGATGTTATCGCGTAGCTCCACCGCAATCGTTCACTACGACCGTTGCTAAAAATTAAGAAGGTAAAAAGTATGAAAGATAGAGTTGGAAATTCCAAAGAGTAGTGTTTCTACAAAAAGGTAGAGTAAGTTCATGAAAGAAAGATATAAAAAGGATACTAAAAAAATGCGTACCTTATGAGTTTATGTCACCTATCAATGCAGGAACTGCTTATTTCTTCTTCAATCTAGATTTTTCAAGTCCATGGAGGTTTTCTCTCCTTTTCTTGATCCTTTGGGCTCTTGATCACCTCAATCCGGAGCTTCTTCCCATTAATGTCATCATGATTTCTCCCTTGTGCACATCAATTCGAGCACGACCAGTTGATAGAAATGGTCGTCCCAATATGATGGGTGCTTTTTTGTCCGCTTCATGATCCATAATGATGAAGTCTGCCGGTAAAACAAATTTATCAATTGAGACCAAGACATCCTTCAACTCTACCTCAGGGTGTACTTGGGATCTGTCCGCAAGCTGGAGAGTCTCCGTCGTGGGCGTTAGTTTTCCCATAGTCAATTGTTTGAAAATTGAAATTGGCATTAAATTATACTCGCCCCAAGATCGCATAGTGCTTAACCGATGTAGACCCCTCCAATTGAGCAGGTATCATGAAGCTTTCTGGGTCGCACATCTTCGGTGGGATTATAATGTTTGCTATTTGCATTATTGCCATCGTAGCGATCTTTCCTTCATTATTCTGTTTCTTTTTAATATTTGCGGGAATGGTGGTAGTTGTACTTCTTCTGCTTCGTGTTCTAGAGGCTTGCGGGTGGACGTAACTTCCAGTTTCATCATCTCGGGTTCTTCTAATTCTTGTGTCAACGGGTTTTTGGATTCCATCGCATTCGGCTTGGTCCTGCTGGGCTCTTTCCCTTCTTCCGCTGTCGTCTTTTCACTTAGCAAGGAGACTGTTAAGCATTGTTCCTTTCCTGCATTCCCCGAGTTGCGATGGAGCTCAGTTGAGCTCGGCAACGTCCCTTGCGGTCTATTTTTCAGCTCACCTATAATCTGTCCTATTTGGATCTCCAAATTGTGGATAGAAGTCGCCTGGTTCTGGAGGACCGTTTCATTCTTCTCAATATACTGCTTTAATAGGCTCTCCAAGGAGGAGGATGGCGGTACTTACGAGCTGCTTGCTTGATGTTGCGGGTGACCATTTGTTCGCGGGAAAAATCCTGGTGGTCCTTCTTTTTGCACCATAGGTTGATAACTCTGTTGTTGATTATTTTTTCACGCGAAATTAGGGTGGTTTCTCCCCCTGGGGTTGTATGTTTTAGAAAAGGGATTGTTCTTTACGAAGTATACTGATTGCAGGTTCCTCGTACATTCTTCCATTGGATGTGATTCTCCATAAGTGGCACAGCTCGTGCTTGTCTGGTCAATTGCATTGACCTGCCCTCTTTGCGTTTCAGAGCTGTTGATTGTGATGCCTTGTAATAGATTGATCATCACATTCATTTGATTCTGTTGAGATGCGATGGCCCCATTGTTTATGTCACCTTCTCGAATTTTTAGTCGTTGATCGCTTTCTCGCCAATCTTCGTGATTCTTTGAAATGCTATCAAGGATATTTTTTTGCCTCATCATAAGTTTTATCAAGCAGACCACTAGTTGCTACTGCTTTGGCAGCTGTCTACAATGCAGGGTTCAAACCATGATAAAATATCTCCATATGGAGACAGTCAGGTAATCCATTGTGCGGACAATCTCGCACCAATCTCTTAAACGCCGCCCAGGCATTGCTGAGCTATTCATTAATTTCCTATTCAAAATTTGTAATCAACTTCCTCTTTCTTGCGTTCTCTGTAGGAGGGAAGTATTTCTTCATGAACTTCTCTATAACTTGTTCCCACGACTCCTCTGGTTGGAAAGAATAGGCTCATTTCCTTGCTTGGTCGCATAACGAAAATGGGAACAACGTTAGTCGAACTTCTTCAGCTGAGATGTTTGGGGACACAAAAGTATTACAGATTTCGATGAATCTCTGGAGATGGGCATGTGGATCCTCGCACGCCTTCCACCAAATTGTCCTGTTGTCTGAATCATCTGCAACATAATCGGCTTCATCTCAAACCTCAATCTGTCCAAAGCTGGTCTCATGATTCCTGGGGAGAAATCATAGAGGTTAGGCAACACATAGTTTCAGATGGGTCTATTGTGGTCGTTTTCCAGAAGAATGGGGTTTGCCATGATGTTGTTTGGGTTTGTAACTCTTTCTTCCGGTTGTTCCGCCATATTGGGATTTCTCTCTTGTTGTTGTCGGCTGTTGTTTCTTCGTCTTCTTCAGAACATTCTTTCGATCTCTGGGTCGTAGTTGGGCTCAGGAACATGTTCTTCGCTCATACGACACCTACTTCTTCCCTTAACAAAGGAATGGCAGTGCACAGAGGTCAAAAGCTGCAAATAAAATCAAAAGAATATACTATTAGCGCAATATGTACTGTCTTAGTCCCCGGAAACGGCGCCAAAAACTTGATTCATTGTACATGCAAGTTTTCCTAATAAGATCCAAGTATAAATCTCACTAGGTTTTCTGGTAAGTCCGGGGACGAACACGGGGACTACTGAGTAAATATGCGACAATAAATTTGATTCCTTTGCAGTGGTGAAACAAATAAGTTGGATGGTGTTTTGTTTAAGTATATTTCCTATGCGACAAAGTTCGAATAAGAAGTTGAGGAAATCGAGAATTACAATGAGTATGCAATGAATAGGTTGAGAAGGGGTTTAGCTAACACTTCCTAAGATTGCATTCAAGTTATGCAATCATGCTACACACAAACAACAACATGTCATCTCTCAATGCAAATACCATAATTCCTATTTCTAGGATGCATGCGATGTATACGAAAATGTTGATAGGACTTATGTCTAAGCCTCTATCTTGTCTATGCGATGATGAATGATGCACACATACACAAGGTGACCGCACACTATCATATCCTATTTCTAGGGTGCATGCATGCGTAATAGTAAATAGAACTTATGTCTAAGTTTCTATCTCTTGCTTATGCGGTTCTAATCTGACTCTCTTAAGCCTAGATCCTAATCTGACACTCTGATGCGTGGTTAATGTAATGAAATAATGGTGTTAATTGCGATGGTGGTGTATGCATTGTGCATGCAAGTTTTCTTAGCAAGATCCAAGTATAAACCTTACTAAGTTACCTGGTAAGCCTAGGGTCGAACACAAGAACTATGGAAACTGTATACAACGGTGATTTCTGATAACTTTGCGATGACAAATAAAACAATGCGTTGGTTGGTATGTTTGTTTAATGTATAAATTCTATGCGGCAGAATTGAGGAGGGAGTTAATATACGAAAGATACAATGAGTATGCAGGGGAATGGGTTGAGAAGTGTTTTAGCCAACACTTCCTAAGATTGCGTTCATGTTATGCGATCATGCTACATACATACAATAACAAGTCATCTCTCAATGCAAATGCTATAGCTTCTATTTTTAGAATGCATGCGATGTATGCGATGATGTCTATAGGACTTATGTCTAAGCCTCTATTCTTGTCTATGCGATGATGAATGACACACACATACACAAGGCAACTGCATATTACCATAACCTATTTCTAGGGTGCATGCGATGCATGTTGGCAAATAGAGCTTATCTCTAAGTCTCTATCTCTTGCTTATGCAGATCTAATCTTGCTTTCTCAAGTCTAGATTCTAACCTAGCTCTCTCAAGTCTTAGGTTCTTTCTTTAGACTCTCTCTCGAGTAGATCTAAAAGGGTGATGGACGCAACATAAGACAAGATGATTGCATGCAATGAAGATCTTAGGTCATGCTAGCTAAGTACTTCTCAACCCATTTGAAAGTTTAGTTACTCATGCGTAATGTAAAGAGAGTGAACAGATGTAGAGATGCAAGTTTCATTCTATAAATGAAATCAAAATATAGAATAACAATGAGAAATAAAGATAAGGAGCCTGGTAGCAATTTCTTGCTTCCCAAGGCTTTTACACTGTTTTTCTCTACTCTGCTCAAAGAATATTCTTTCTTTCGCAAGAGTCGGCCCTCTCTCTGTTTTCCACGCTCCCTAGCACTCTCTCAAGCTAACCAGGACGATCTTCCGACGTCTTCTCTCTTCTCTCGCCTCCGCCTTCTAAGTATATGAAAACTATGAACAAAGGCTAACTATCTTCTATATGGTGAACTCTCTATATGGCTCAGCTGGAATAGAACCAAACCGAACTAATCGAACTCCTTTAACGAAGGTGGCCTTTGGTATTTATAGAGCTTCAGGTGAAGAGCTTTTTCTCTCAAATGATTGTACTAATTGGATGTCATTAATTCTCTATCTGATGCACCAGATAATTGTCACCGAAAAGTTGAGTGTACTTGCTACAGTGTGTCGTTAACGGCTTGTCAACTAAATTCGGATTCGACCATCATCAGCTTTCTGTCCCATCGTGATTTATTAAGCTTTCACCTTGATGCGTCGGCTCTATGCGACCACCTTCTTGAGCAGATTTTCGTGAACACAAACAATCACATAGCCTTGCGATCGCAATCTCTTAAAGCGCTCGGATGCTGATTTCCTTGGATCGCAACTCTGCCTTGCACTAGCGCATTTTCCTACAAAATACGTAATTTAGATGCTTTAATGCGATGGACGCATGCGATAACAATGTTCTCAACTTATTGCTTTTGGACACGATTTTATATAATTTTACCGTCGCAATCCTACATTGTTTTATATCTTTGCGTTGTAATAACGTCCATTTCTGCCTGTTATCACTCTTTCATATATAACGCCGTTGATGCTAGAGACTTGCATCTCACCTAAATGACCATAGATGACACGACCTCAATCCTGAGTGTTTTGGGAATTCTTTTTTGGGGTTGATGCCCTAAAATCTCGTGTCCTGTAGTTTGTAAACAGTATATACGAACACCTGTGTTATTAATATATGATATTTACTTCACATCTTGTTTTTGCTCGGTTATTTGTTTTATTTGCTTTACCACAAACCAATAAACATAAAATCCCTGGTTTTCTATATATGACTCAAGCATATATGTGGTGACATACAAGTGGATCATGTCTTGAGTGATAACCAAAATGGTCTATAGTAAATGGATAAAGAAGGGAAACCTTATCCATGTAATGCTACGGACGCGGCCCGCTTTGTGGAATGGTCGTAAGTGTTGTGACTTGTCACAGATGGTCTGGTCCTAATCATTCATGTTAGGGACATGCGAGCGGGGGCGTCCTATACAAAGAGTTTGTATAAGACCTAACCACGGAGTGTTAATGTCTCGTTATATAACACCGTTCATGACAGAGACTTCACTTCACTAGGATGACCATAGGTAACATGACCTCAATCTTGAGTGAGTTGAGAACTCCTGCCATTGAGGGCGGTCCTTTCATTTGTATGGGTACGAATGGCCAGGTCACTGATTCAAACCTATCATTTTGGGGATTTATCTGATTTGGGAGCTGGGAACTCAGCTACACAAGATGGAATTCACTCTTTCCCCGAGGTAGGGGTAAGTAGATAGATGGCTCCCTTAAGGGCTGATTTTGGGGCTTGAACGGTGTGGCGCCACACACCTTTTCTTGGCCCGAGAGGTGTTCACACATAGCTGGACTATGTTGTATTATTCATTAGAGGAATCAGTGGTACTTAAGGAGTGAGATGTAACTATAGGGGCAAAACGGTAAATTGGTCTAGCTGTACTTACGAGCATCTATGAAGGGTCACCGTACTCATGATTGGTTATATCCGATGGACACAGAAATATATTTTTGGTAAGAAGAGTTCAGTTGTTGGTCTTTAGTGGAATCATTGACAGTTAATGGATGGTGGATCTTGTGGCTAAAGAGTTTAGTCAGCTATTCACGTACCGTTAGAGCTTTGAGCCACAGGTCCATTAGGTCACTTGGGTAGCTTGGATAAAGTCGAGAACCAGTGTTTGGGTTAATTTGAAACGTTCAAATTGACAAGAGGAAGTTCAATTCTATATGATATAATTAGACTAGTTAATTATATATGATATAATTGGCTAAATGTATGAGATACATTAATTTGGAGGAAATTAGATATAAATATGATTTGTATCAAGTAGAGGAGAAAATACTATAGTAGATATGTGATATCAAAATATAGGATATAAATATAATATGATTATATTTAATAATTAATTAATTGTTTAATTATATGATAATTAACGAATTTATCCAAGTTCAGACATGGGAAGTGGGCTGCAATGGTTATGGTAACCGGCGGATTAAAGATGAAAATCGTTTTCATTTTTCATAATCGTGCATTCGTATTATCGTCCGCACCTAAAAGAATCTGTGAAAGCGATCACAAGAGTCTATACGATAGAAGCTCGTCCATCTAAACGATCGTCTGCCTTGCGTTTTCTCTAAACGATCGTTCAGCCTTTCATACACGATCGTGTAGCTCTACTATACGATAAGCATATCCACTATACGATACCAGAGTTTCATCTCCCACTTGCTTATCATCGACACGACGCGTTCGCCTCTGTCCTCTACCAAACTCACCAAAGCCCACTCTTTGGGTTTTTTACTCCGAGGATATCCCGGTTTCTCTTGTGGTGGTGTCATCTCCACTGCAGTGTTCGTGTATGTTTTGATCGTGCTGTTGCAGTCAACATATTTGTTGGGTGCTGGTAGATCTATGGGAGGTTTTTCGATGCTTAGGGTTCAAACATTCGAAGAGAGTCTTCATCTGGTATGAACCCTTTCCTTGTTAATTATTGTATTCTGAGCATGTCGATAATTAGGTTTATATGCATAACTGTATGTGTTGAATGTATATCGTTTGTGTTTCGGTCACTATGAAATTGGAGCGATCTAAACCTGGTCATGGAACTCTCGGTATGAGATCCTTCACTCTTGTCTTTGAGGGCGGTCCTTTGATTAGTATAGGTGAGAGCGGCCAGATTGCCAACTCAACATGCTTACCATTTTAGGGACTTGTCTGATCTGGGAGCTGGGAACTCAATCCACAAGATGGAATTCACTCCTTTCCCGAAGCAGGGATAAGTAGAGATTGCTCCCTTAAGGGCTGATTCCAGAGCTTGAACATAGTGGCCACAACTTCTCTTTGGAGGAGAAGACTCAATCATAGTAGGACTATGACTTATGTTCATTAGAGGGCTCAGTAGTACTTAAGGAGATAGATGTAACTACAGGGGCATAACGGTTATTGGCTAGCTGTAATTATGAGAGATCTGTTAAAGGTTGTCACACTGCTCATTGGTTAAGATGGATACATAATATATCTGTGGTAAGGAGAGTTTAGCTTTCGGTCTTTAGTGGAGTGTCTGGCAGTTAACGGATGGTGGATCCCGTGACTAAAAAGTTTAGTCAATTATTCACATACCGTTGGAGCTTCGAGCTACAAGTCCATGAGGCCCCCTTGATAGCTCAATGGATTCAGTTGAGGATTAGTTCTTGGTGTTAATTTGAAATGTTCAAATTTACAAGAGGTATTTTGATTATATATGATATAATCGGTATGATGTATGAGATACATCTAGTGGAGGATTGATGTAAATGAGATTTACATTAAGCACCATAGAATAGAAAAAGAACTATGGTTTATATGTTTCATGAGATGAAGTATTAAAACTATAGGTTATAAATATAGTATGATAAGTTTGTTATCATTTATATTTATAATAATATTAATTATTTTTCTTTAATAACCAAGTGAGTGGGTGGTTATTGAATTCATGGTAACCATGAGTTTAAAAGGAAAATGGTTTTCCTATTTTGAAAAGGAGTTTTACAAAAGATTGAAAAAGTTTTTGAGATTTTTCTCTAGGCGAAAAGGATCTCACGGTAGTCGTCAAGTAAATACAGATTTACTAAATGACGGCTGGGCGAGCTAAACGATCGTGCAGTGGCCAGCTAAACAATCGTGCAGTATTTACTAAACGATCGCATATTTTCGCAAGACGATCGCTTGCCCTAAGTAAACGATCGTGTAGAGTCTGTAGGCGCTGAGCTAAAAGATGAGCTAAACGATTACATAGCTTTTTCTAGACGATTTCATAGCTTTATGTAAATGATTGGGCATCAACCTATACGATAGGTCTCCGCCATCTCCCACTTGCCCAGTCGTATATGTGATCGGTGTTTCCTCCTTCGTCTGCCTCATACCACGTCCAAACAGAGCCCACCCTCTGGATTCTCACACCGAGAATACCAAGGTAACCTTGTTGGTGCTGTCAGACTCAATTCGGCACCGTTGAGATTTTCTAGAGGTCGTTCGTGGTACTGTGGAGGCCGTTCGTGTTGTTGAGGAGTTCGTGACCAAGGCGATCGTTGAGGACGAGTGCGAAGTGTTCGTGTTGTGTTGTGATCGTGTATATCGAGCGTTCGATGTTGCTATTGTTCGAGTGTTCGTGCGCAACGAAGCATGGAGACGCTTCTGCCATTTCTAGTACAATTTGCTCTTTGTGCATTTGTATTTTTCATGCTGTAATTTCTGTATGATTTGTATAACCGTTTGTTTCAAGTCGACTGTAAATGCAATGTTCATTCATGATTTTAATTTGGAATTATCATTCTTCCGCTGCTCATGGAAATCTCAGATTCGATTTCCTTCACCACTACGTCGAGGAAGTCTCAACTTTTGAGTTGGTTGACTAGATGCACCGACCTCAACAACTCTTGTTGATCTGTCAGTCTGTTCAACAACTCTTGTTGAACCCTCAGTAGTCTCAATCTCACTAGAAATCTCATGTAAAATTGGCTTACTTCGTGGCTTATGATCCCGGATATAGTTTTCTTCCAAGAAGATAGCATTTGTAGAAACAAACACTTTGTTCTAACTCAGATCATAGAAGTATCCACCTCTCGTTTCCCTGGGGTAGCCTACAAAGAGGTAAACTTTTGAATGCGGTTCCAACTTCTTCAGGTTAGTCACAAGAACATATGCTGAACACCCCAAAATCCTGAAGTGGCATAAACTATCTTTATCACCTCTCCATAACTCAAAAGGCATTTCAGAAACACTTTTTGAGGGAACATTGTTCAGAATGTAACATGTAGTCTCCACTGCAAAACCCCAAAACGAGTCTGGAAGATGAGCATAACTCATCATAAACCGAACCATGTCCAACAAGGTCCTATTTCTCCTTTCTGATACACCATTCTACGGAGGTGTACTTGGGGCCAAGAGTTCGAACGCAATCTCATGTTCTATCAAATAGTTCTAGAATTTGTGGTCCATATACTCTCCACCATGATCAGATCGTAGTGTTGTTATCTTCTTACCTAAAAGTTTTCAACTTCAGCCTTATAATCCTTGAACTTGTCAAAGGCTTCAGACTTATGTTACATTCGGTAGAGATACCTGTATCTTGAATAATCATCTATGAAAGAGATGAAATATTCATGCCCACCTCGAGCCCTAACATTCATCGGACCATAAAGGTCAGAATGTACAAGCTCCGAGGCTTCCTTGGCTCTGCAAACCTTTTCGAGTAAAAGGTCGCTTGGTCATCTTACCTTCGAGGCATGATTCACACACCGACAAGGATTTTTCTTCTAAACTCTTTAGAAGTCCACTTTTCACCAACTGCTCAATCCTATTGAGGTTGATGTGACCTAACCTTAGATGCCAAAGTTGCGCGTTTTCCTTAAGAGAAACCTTTGATCTTTTAGTTGTTGTTGCTGTATTGAACATTTCAGTGTTAAACAATGCTTTTATGACTAACGGTCTTAGTACATAGAAGTTACTTTCCATTGAACCAAAACCAATCTCCATTCCATTCTTGAAAATAAACATTTTATTCTTCGAAAAGGAGACGGTATTGATGGGTATTGTGATGCCCTAGTTTATTGTATTTGTACATTTTATTCTCTTCGTATAAACTCAATATTGTATATATTTGTATATATTGATCCACTGGAGTTTTAGTCCAAGTGGGAGTATTGTTGGGTTTTATGTCCTAAAAACTCCCAGTTTGTAAAATGATAAACATTTTTTTATTATTAATATACTTGTTATTGATCTCATAAATTATGTGAAAGTCTAAATCCAATAAACTAAGACCCATGACTATTTTATGAGTACTTAAACTTCATGTGGAGACATAAGAGTGGATCGAGTTCGAGTAAATAGTCAAAATGATCCATGGTACATGAATGAGGTTGGGTACCTTATTCTGGTAACACCATTAGATGTGGCCTACTCTGAAGTTATTACAAAGAGTTCTAAAGTGCTACATACGATGTGATCCTAATTCGTATATGTTATGACATGAGGAGTGGGGGCGTCCTATGCAATGAGTTTGCATAAGATCAGGACCAAGAAATAAGTCACTCTTACTTTGTAACGCTGTTTACTATTTAAGACTGACTATTTCACCTAGATGACCTAGGTAACTCAATCTTAATCCTGAGCTACCTATGAACTCCTGTTTATTCGGGATTGCCCTTAGATTTGCATAGTTGAGGGTTGGCTCAATAGCATGGGCTCAATAAGACTCCCATTTCAAGGGTAAGACCGGATAGATAGCTGGGGACATAAGGTGCAAGAAGAAGTTCACACCTACCTGATTTAGGGATAGGAGAAAGGTTGTTCTCTCAAGTACTGAATCTAGGTCTTGAACAAAGGGGCCCACCCTCTCACTAGGCTGAGAGAGTTTGGTTTGGTGATTGGATCACAAATCAGTTGTTCACTAGAGGATCAGTAGGAACTTGAGGAATAAGACGTGATCTCGAGGGTAAAATAGATATTTGACCCAGCTGTTATTACGAACAACCTGTGAAGGGTCGACTTGCTGATTATGGTTAAATCATGTGGACATAATAAATCTACAGTGAGAGGAGTGCAACTATGGGCTTCAATGGAATGACCCATTAGTTAACGAATAGGGATTAATTTGGTCTAATGAGTTTAGTCAATTAATCTCGGATCGTTGGAGCCCATGATCTGTAGGTCCACGAGGTCCCCTTACTAGCTCGTAACGGACAGATAACGGGCAGAAATGCACGTTATTACAGTGCTATGTTCTTAAACAATGTTGGCTTGTGCTAATAAAATATGTTAGATTTCGTCCAAAAAACATTAAATTCATCACATTGCGGTCGCATGCGTTCATCGCATAGAAACAGTTGATTTTTATATTTTTATGCAGAATATGTGTTGACACAAGGCGGAAAGAGCGATCACAAGAAATCAACGGACGAGTACAACATTACTGCAAGGCTTTGCGGTGATTTGTGTTCACAAACATCTGCTCAAGAAGGATTTTCGCATAGAGCCGACACAACTTGGTGGGCACATCTGGGTAAAAGGCATAATTAATCATGATGGGACAGAAAGCTGATGACGGTCGAATCCGAATTAAGTTGACAGCCGCTGACGATAACAAGTACACTCAGTTTTTCGGTGATAAATATTCGGCGCATCAGTCAGAGAATTAAAGTCATCCCATCTGTGCAATCATAAGAGAGAAGTCGCCTTTCACCCCGAAAGCTCTATAAATACTGAAGGCAACCTTCAGAAAAGGAGTTTGGAGAGTTAGAGAATTTTTCCTTAGATAGTTTAGCCTTGTTCTTAGATTTTCTTTTATTTTAAGGCAGAAGCGAGAGAAGGAACTTGTGCTGATAGATCGTTCCGATGAGCTTAGGAGGGTGCTAGAAGCTTCAAGACCAGAGAGAGGGCCAGCTCGTGCGGAAGCAGGAATATCTTTTGAACTGAATAAAGATTGCCAATGTAAAAGCCTCGGTCAGCAAGGGATTGCTACCAGGCTCTCTACCTTTATCTTCCATTGTTATTTTGTATTCAAACTCATTTATAGAAATGAAATTTACTTCTCTTTATCTGTTCACTCTTTGTTATTTACGCATGAGTAGCTAAATCTGTTGAATGGGTTGAGAAGCATTTAGCTAACACAACTGGGGATCTTCATTCTATGCGATTATCTTGTATTATGTATGCTTCATTCGTTCATTAGAGATACTCGGGAGGGTAGTCTAAGGACAGAATCTAGGCTTGGAAAAGTCAAGTTAGAATCTAGGCTTGGAAGAGTCAGTTTAGAACGCATAATCAAGAGATAGGAGCTTAGGAATAAGCATTGTTTTCTATTAATGCATTGCGTGCATCCTAGAGATAGGATATGATTGTGTTCGGTCACCTTGCCTTGGTGCATATTGCATCGTTGCATAGGAAAAGAGTAGAGACTTAGAAATAAGCTCTATGGACACTTTTGCATTCAACACATGCGTCCTAGACTTAGGAGCACCGCATTTGCATTGGAAAATGGCTTGTTGTGCATGGGTGTACCATGATCGCATAGTCTGATGCATTCCCAAGTAACGCTAGCTAAAGACCTTCTCAACCTGTTCATCCGCGTACTTAGTGCATCTATCACACAATCAAAATTTCCTCAAATCCACCGCATTTGTTTATTTTTCATCATCGCAATCAACAAAATCAAACAATTATTTGAGTTACCGGTTACCGCAAAGTCTTCCGAGAAATTACCACCGCATATTGTTTTCCAAGTCCCTTAGTTTGACCCTGGACTTACCAGGAAACTCAGTGGGGTTTACACTTGGATTCCACTGAGAAAACTTGATTGCTCAACGCAATTTCATCACCGCATTTCCTGCATAATTTCACATCATAAAATAACACATCACAGACTAGCTCTAGAATAGCGTGATAAGTTAATTTGAAACGTTCAAATTAGAATTAAAGGAATTAGTAATTATATGAGATATAATTATATGTTTAATTTTAGAATTAAACGAAATAGGAGAATTTAAATATTTAAATATATAAAGTTGGATATGTGTTAAAATTAATTTAATATTTGATATTAAATTAATTAAGTTTTATTTAATAATTAATTTATGAAATTAATTAAATTTTTATTTTTTAAAATCAAATTTTAATTTTTAGATAAAATTGAAAAATTGGAAAACAAAACACTTAAATGGAAAAAAAGTATTTTCCATTATCCATCACCAAGTAACTCACATATGAATCATTAACATTGCTTTGTCTTCTCCAAGCATGAGCTGCAACTCATGAAAATCTTCTCTTTGCATGTTGATCTGCAATATAATAAAGAGATTTAAGTGAAAATTGGGCATGCAATCTATAGAGTTTTGAGAGAAAAACTGGTTTGAAGAAAGGTTCTTCAACAAGGTTGCAACAGTGAGCGTTTCTCCTTCATCCCTTGATTCAAGCTTGTTTTGAGTCCCACAACTCAATCTAGAGCACCAAGAAAATAGTGGAGAAGATTTTGAGGTAGTCTACAACAAGATATGGAGAATATTGCAGCCTATCAACAGCAATAGCTAAAACAACCTCACCAACACCTGTGGCAACGTTTTCTAGGAACTAAATCCTTGGTAAGAGGAACTGACATGATTAGTAGCACCTGAATCAAGGATCCAGGCAGAATCATCATTCTCTACCAAACATGTCTCCAAGACCAATAAATCACATTTACTTTCTTTAGACTTCCTTCTCTTTTAGAGAGTAGTGAGATCAGTATCAAAACCTAAATAAGCTCCAAGTTCCATTTTAGAGAACACTTCTCATCCATGAACTTCAACAGAGTCAACAACAATTGCTTCCTCTTTCTGGAGTTTAACTTGGGAATTGACACTACTGGTTTTATCATCCATCCTTTTGTGCTCGAAAAGTAAGAACTAACGTTCAAACAAATATTGCAATGAGTCCATCATCTCACGTGCAATGTCCATGTTCTCAACCCTTTTGGCCAAAACATCAGGTATACTAGCCAATATGTGAAATTTGGCCAAGGAATTAGCCTTCATCCACACTCTTATGCATTACGAACACTTCGCGGTGCATCAAGGGACTTGGGAACATTCCTCAACCATGATAAATTCGAGGTCATTTACCACAAAATACGTTTTACAAGACTCTTTCCACTGTATGTAACCAGTCAAATTAGAGGCATTACACGAAAATAAAAACATATTGCTGAAAACAAAAACACATTGACCTACGGTAGGTTTTAAGAAAATACACATTGGAAAAGCATACAACATCCAATACGGTTTAGCAAAATTAATATGAACCTCATGTGACATCTAATTTCGCAATGATGCTTCAAAGGTTTAGGACAAAAGCCGCTGAAATGTGGTCAATTTATCCCTCCTATGAATTGAGAAATTCTCAACCAACCATTAATACCAGAACAACTCTTTCTCTTATAAGGACTAGCCATCATTGATTTGGTCAAGAAATCATTAACTTACTTAACTATTTCCCGTAAGTGTGACCTGCCATTTTAGGCCCTAGAATTCCATCCCAAGCATCAAATATGTAGGGAAAAAATCTGATTGGGGCAAAACCTAAAGCGACCCTATAACAAAAACAACCAAAATCAACCAAAACGCAAAGCTAACATATACAAGGCTTTCATAACGTTTATAAATAGCCTAAGTGTCATGCTCCATGCATCGTTCATTCATTGCTACCTTTTATATAACACTTATACAAATAAGCAACAAACCAAGCAAAACATGCTTCCATACACCCTTATACTATAATGCTTATAATATAAAGATGATGCATGAATATGCCTACTGCATGCATAAATATAACTCTTATATTTCATGATGCATGTGCATGCTTTCTTGTAATTTCATCATTCTATATTATAACACTTAATTGCACAACCTAAGGTGGGTTTCAAATCTATATTTCATACACTATGCTATATAAACCACATACATCTCTTGGATATTAAACAGAAGTTGATGAACTGGGAAAAATTGCCTCAAATCCTAAAAAACAAAAGCTAACTATTACAAATGCAAAGAGTCTCTGGTTCAAACAGGTGAACCCGGCCTTGAACCATCCAGTCAAAGTTCGTGTCTCCACTGATTGTGTACCAAAAACCCATGCGATCGTCTACACGAAAGAGCAAACACTTTACTCAATCATTTACCTATGTTTCCAGAGCTAAACGATCGTCTAGCAACGATCGTGTACCTTTTACTATGCGATGAAGCATGAGGTACGTGATCGTTTAGCTCGCAATGCATAACGCAATTTCTAAACGATCATCTAAATGACAACGATGCGGTGAAGCATAATCGTCTAAACGATAGTTGAGCGAACACCTTCATATCGTATACCGCGTGATTGTGAAGGCATTGACTATGCGATGAGGCATGCAAACTACACGAGCGTTTAGCGTGTGCCTTTTCTAAGCGGTGAGCATCATATGCTCCCATTCGATCGTTTACCTCCAGCGTCTACGCGATCAGGAAACCAATGCTACGCGATAAAGTAAATGCTTTACCCCAGTATTTAGCATTAGCTAAACGATCGTTTATCCCAACGATCGTTTACCTAAGGCTACACGTCACAACCAACTCTTGGTGGTCTTCTTCACTAAGAATCGCATCTCCATGCTTCGAAACTTCATCACGAACGACTCGACAAACTCAAACACTTTGAATTACAAACTCAATTGCATGTTAATTATGCCCAAAGACACAGGGGCTCTTACAAATTAACACTTTGTAATTTAAAGAAAGCTTTAAACAGAGGCAATTAACCCATAAACATTCATCAACGACATCCACAAATGCATTTAACAATTAAGGAGTTTCCTAGGACACACGGGGTTTTATAGAAGGTTTGTAAAGGACTTTTCCAAAATCGCTCGACCTTTGAATGCGTTGTTGGAAGTTGATAGACCCTTTGATTTCGATTCACACTACCCCACTGCATTCAAAACACTAAAAGACGCTTTGACTACAGCGCCAATTCTGATCGCACCTGATTGGGTGAAGCCATTCGAACTAATGTGCGATGCCAGTGGATATGTGATAGGGGTAGTCTTGGCACAAAAAGTAAAGACATTGTTACACCCCATCGCATATGCTAGCAGAACGCTAAACTCCACGCAGATGAATTACACCACCACCGAGAAAGAACTTTTAGCGATGATTTTTGCAATTAAAAAATTTAGACCTTATTTGTTGGGGTCAAAAGTGATTGTTCACACAGACCACTCTGCAATAAGATATCTGATGACAAAAAAGGATGCGAAGCCTAGACTAATCCACTGGGTTCTCTTACTCCAAGAATTTGATATGAAAATAATCGATCGAAAGGGAAGAGAGAACCAGGTCGCTGACCATTTATCGCGATTAGAGAATCCAGAAGTGGATCACATCCAATCAGTGGTGAACATTTCATTTCCTGATGAGCAGTTGCTTAAGATTGAAGAACTATCTTGGTATGCGAATATTGTCAACTTCTTGGTCTGCGAACAATTCCCTAAAAGCTTCACATCCCATCAAAAGAAAAGGCTCATACATGAATGCAAATTTTACTACTGGGACGTCCAAATCTCTACAAAAAGGGACCAGATCAGATATTGAGACTCAAACTGCTTTCCATCGCATATTGTTTCAATGTCATGAATCACACTATGGAGGGCATTTCGACGGACAGCGGACGACAGTGAAAGTTTTGCAATATGGGTATTACTGGACCACTTTATTTAAAGATGCACGAGAATACTCCATGAAATGCGATAAGTGCCAACGCACTGGAAGCATTTTAGAAAAAAAAAATGTGATGCCAATGAATATCATTTTGAGGGTGGAGCTATTCGATGTCTGGGGAATAGATTTCACGAGACCATTTCCATCATCAAATGGTCATAAATACATTCTATTAGCTGTCGACTATGTTTCCAAATGGATTGAAGTTGTTTCATGCATTGCAAACGATGTGGCAACAGTCTCTAAGTTCTTGCAGAAAAATATCTTTACTTGTTTTGGCACCCCACACACCATAATAAGTGACGAAGGGACCCACTTTGTGAATCGCATTGTCAGTAAACTATTGATCAAATATAATGTCCATCATAAGATCGCCACCGCGTATCACCCCCAAACAAACAGACAAGCAGAGGTTTTTAACAGAGAAATAAAGACAATCTTAGAGAAGGTGGTGAACCCATCGTGGAAGGATTGGGCTATGAAACTAGATGATGCCTTGTGGGCATATCGAACAGCTTATAAGACACCCATAGGCATGTCACCATATGCATTGGTGTTTGGAAAGACTTGTCATCTACCGTTGGAACTGGAATATAAAGCGTGGCAATTAAGAAACATAACTTTGATCTTAAGGTTGCAGGAGAAGAAAGAAAACTTCAACTACTAGAGCTGGACAAGTGGAGATTACAAGCGTATGGAAATTCCAAAATTTACAAAGAACGCACCAAGCGATGGCATGATAAACGCCTTTGCGAGAAAAACCTCAAGGCAGGCCAGTTCAACTCTAGGTTATGTTTCTTTCCTGGAAAACTGAAGTCGCGTTGGTCTGGGCCTTTCATAATCAAAGAAGTATTCCCGCATGGAGCGGTGGAATTGACCAACGAAGATGGGACCAACACATCAGCGGTGGAATGGACAAAGAGTAAAGCTATATCATGGAGGGGATTTCCAACACGAGAAAACCTCCATTGACTTGGTTAAGCCAGAATAAAGAAGAAACATTCAGTCCCTGCGATGATAAGCGGCATACATTCATCAGGGACGAAATATATCCTTTTGAGTATCCTTTTTTTGTTTTTCTTTCAAGAATCTATTTTACTTTCTACATAATTACTACTTTATATGATTATCAACTCTTTTTCGTACTATCTTTCAAAAGCTCAACAGATCGCGTGTTTTAAGCCCAACGTACCACTCTGTCGCAATTGTTTATTGTGATCAAAATGATGTGGGAGAAAATTGAATTTGAGGGTTGTGTCCCTCCTTGCCCATCTTATTTCAATTTTTATATTTCTCAGTTTCAATTTAATATTGTTGAATTCTACTGTCGCATTCTCTCTCGTTTGGCTCAAATCTGAATTTTTGGTCGCCGCATTCATCCTTTGCCCATTAAGACTTCAATGATGAAATATATGCCTCTTTTCTTATCGAATGAACTAGCGTCAGATTAATTTTAGGACATTCGATTCGCAAAAAATTTCTAAAATTTAGTTGGTCTGCCAGCTTTACTTCAAAACTATTTTTACAAAATTTTCTGAGCCCATCGCATGAATTATTTCGTTTTCAGCAATGATGACATTGCTGCATTTTAAATTTGGGGGGTGTTATTTTTCAGCCTTCATTTCAATTAATTTCAGTTTTTTTAAAAAAATTGAGATCGGATCCTGCTCGTAATTGGATGTCCGCATGACACCCGTGGAGGCAAGCCAAAATGAAGGTTGGGTATTCGGATTAGTGCAAGATCACAAAACTAATATCTAAATCATGCGAAGGCTAAAACCACTTGAACACCCCAGTTTGATAAAAATTGAAATAAATCATGTGATGCCCTGGGAAATGAGTAAAGATTTTCTTGAAGATTAAGCTCACGATCCCTAAAGGTTAGAAATATTTTAGGAAGAGATTAGAATAGAAATTAATAATGACAATGGTTCAGCGACATGAATAAGGCATCATGAGAAGCCTAGGCAGGGTAAAGGCGATTGAAATTTTGAGAAATCTTTAGTTTATGCTTAAGGGCAAGCATTGTTTTAAATTTGGGGGTGTGATAACTGGTAGAAATACAAGTTATTAAAGCTCAAATTATTAAAAAAATGGGAGAAAGGGATGGCGTAAGGCAATATTGCAACTGAATGCACCAAATTAAAAGAAAAATTGTGATCGCTAATGCTCATCGCATAAAAGCAGTTAAGTTGAGTTATTCTGTGGAGGAACAATGCGATAGCACGTTTTGAGTTTTCAATCCAAGAGTTCTTCAAAGATGATCGTGTAATGTCCTTACATAAAAAGCCTAATGTAATAAAATATGATGTGACGTAAAGCTGATAACGGTCAAATCAGAAATTTAGTTGACGGACCGTTGAAGACCATATCGTTGCAAATACATTGAACTTCCAGTGACTATCAGAAGGCATAACAGGGTATGGAAATTAATGTTGCCCATCCACGCAATCATTAGTGAGAAGAATTGTTTTGTCTGGAAGTCTATAAATACCCAATGCTACCAAACCAGGAGGACTTCCAAGCGAGGAGGCGAGGCGAAGTTGAGGGAAGGGATTTCTTAAGAAGAAATTAATTTTCGGAGAGGTCGAGAGACTGTTGAAAACAACACAGAGGAGAGATACCAAACCCTTGCGAGAGCAAGAGTTAACAACTTGGGAAAGAATTGAAATGATAAGAGCAGTGTAAAAAGCCAGAGGAAGCAAGACATTTCTTACCTGGCTTGATACTTCTTACACCATTTATTGTTTTGTACTCAAACACTTTATTTACAAAAATGGAAACTTCATTTCAATTTATGTTCAGTCTCTTCACACCATGCATGAATAACTAAATTTGTGAATGGGTTGAGAAGTACTTAGCTAGCATGACTTAAGCTATGCACTTTATGCGATCATCTTGTCTTATGTATGCTTCATTCATCATTTGAAGTACTTGAGAGAGTAGTCTAAAGACAGAATCTTGGCTTGAGAGAGTCAGATTAGATCGCATAAGCAAGAGTCGAGACTTAGAAGTAAGTTCTATATCCTACATTCCATACACACCGCATGCATCATAGAAATAGGAAATATGGCCTTATGCATTGAGAAATGTAGTGCTTAATATTCGTGTATAGCATGATCACATGACTTGTACAATATCTTAAGAAATGCTAGCAAAACCTCTTCTCAACCCCTTTATCGCATATTTGTTACAACACCACCCTTTCATCGCTGCACAGTTAATTCCATCGCATTAGAAAATCAAAGTTAAATAACCATCTACTTCTTAATCACCATTGCAATAGGATCAGAGAGTCCGTTGCATATCTATTTAGTAATCCCTACGTTCGACCCTGGACTTACCAGGACCCTAAGAAGACTTATACTAGGGCTTTGTTAGGAAAACTTGAATGATCATCGCATCCACTCATCCTTTCATCGCATGATAAACCAACGCATCAGTAATGGAGCCTGGTCCTTCTAATCATGTACAATTATATCAATAAAATACGCATCGTTCACAATCGATATGGGATAATTCTTCTACCGTAGTTTTGAGTTGTCGAAGAAGGGAGGCATCTGTACCATCCCATTTGATCAACACATTCCCTTTGTTGAACAAGCATTTTTTCTTGGGGTTGCACAAATCGGATTTATCCAACTTGATTGGCGCCTCATTACTGCTTTAGTTGAGCGTTGGAGACCAGAAACCCACACATTTCACCTGCCTTGTGGGGAATGTATAATTATGTTGCAGGATGTTGCCCAGTTTGGGTTATGAGTGGACGGAGAACCATTGATAAGTTCACTATGATATGATTGGAAGAATGTTTTTGACGAGCTCTTAGGCGTTCTACCAGATGATCAAGATTGAGTATCCCATGGTTGGCGTCCCAGTTTCCAAAATTACCTCCCGATGCTGACGACATCAGCGTACATAAGTATGCACGAGCATACATTATGCAGCTTATTAGAGGAAGTAATTTAAATACGAAATATAAATTAAAGCAACTAAAAGATTTGGTGTTTAAGGAAGGAAGTCAACACCAAAGGCGCAAGTTCATTTGGTGCATGAAAGAATTGAAACAATTGAACCCTGAATGCCTTGAATATTTTTCTGATATTGACTTGGAAAAATGGACCCAATCACATGATGGTGGGTGCCACTATGGGTGGATGACAAGCAATGCAGTTGAATGCATGAATGGTGTTTTCAAAGGTGCTAGAATGTTACCAATTACTTCTTTAGTTAGGCTAACATTTTATCGCACAATACTGTATTTCGAACATCGAAGAAAAGAGATCAGTGAAGCACTCGATTGTGGGGATATGTATACAAAATATGCCCTGAGAAAACTTAAGAGGTGGAAGAAACGAGCATCTAAGCACATAGTGACATCTATTGACAAGAAAACTCAAACTTTTGAAGTACAAACTGGCAAAAGTATGATTTCTCCCTATAAAGGACAACACATACAAGTTTTGAGCTTGAAAGAAGAAACTTGTTCTTGTAATAAGTAATAGTCATTCAAGATTCCATGCTCTCATTTAATTACAGTTTGTAATTACATGCATTTGACATACATACCTCTAATTGATGAATGCTACAAATTGTCCAATTTCAACCGATGTTATGAAGGTTGCTTCCATCCAATAGAACACCTAGATTATTGGCCAGAATTATCATTTACAGAAGTTCACTCAAATGCGAACTTACTAAGAGAACAAGGTCGGCCAAAAAGTACGTGGATTCATAATGAAATGGATTGGAGAGAGGCAAGCCAAAAAGTTTGATGTACAATTTGCAAGAGAGAAGGACACAACAGACGTATTTGTCCACAATATACATTAGGTGCTCCATTTTCGAGTCATTAAATTTTTTATGTACTTGTATTTTTCATGTAATTGTATCTTTTATGTACTTGTATTTTTTATGTAATTGTATATTTTATGTACTTGTATTTTTCATATACTTGTATCTTTATGTACTTATATTTTTTTATGTAATAGTTTCATTTTATGTAATTATAATTTTTTTGTAATGAATTTATTTGTCATATAATTGTATCTTTTTGTGTACTTTTTATGTATCTTTTATGTGATGGATTTTGTTATGTGATGAATTTTATTATATAATGTAATTTGAACTTCTTAGGTAATGGAGCCTAGTCCTTCTATTCATGTACAACTATATCAACAAAATACGCATCGTTCACAATCGATATGAGATAGTTCTTCTACCATAGTTTTGAGTTGTCGAAGAAGGGAGGCATCAACATACTATCTCATTTGATCAACGTATTATTCCCTACATTGAACAGGCAGGTTTTCATGGGGTTGCACAAATCGGATTTATCCAACTTGATTGGCGCTTCATTACTGCTTTAGTTGAGCGTTGGAGACCAGAAACCCACACATTTCACTTGCCTTGTGGGGAATATACAATTATGTTGCAGGATGTTGCCATTCAGTTTAGATTACGAGTGGATGGAGAACCATTGACAGGTTCACTACGATATGATTTGTAGAATGTTTGTGACGAGCTCTTAGGCGTTCTACTAGATGATCTAAAAGGCTCAAGATTGAGTATCCCGTAGTTGGCATCCCAGTTTCCAAAATTACCTCCCGATGCCGACGACATCAGCGTACATAGGTATGCACGAGCATACATTATGCAGCTTATTGGAGGATTTTTGCTAACAAGTTAAATACTCTAGTACATCTCATGTTTCTCCCGCTACTGTCTGATTTCGAGCATGCTGATACGTACTTGTGGGGTGGTGCCTGTCTTGCATGGCTTTATAGAAAACTTTTTTGAGCTACCAATGCATAAGTGTTGGAAATAGCGGGGCCACTGATACTACTACAGGTATGGGCTTATGATAGATTTCCAATTATAGCACCACAAGTCCAGTTACAGACCCCAGATCATCGTCCACTTAGTGTCATGTATTATTTCATTTATATATTTATTTCGTTATCATTTTATGTAAGAATATAAATTAATTCTATTTTTTATAATTTTAGATGAAGTGGTGTATTAGCTACCTCTGAACAGTCAGTCAATATGTTGCTAGTATACCGAAAAATATTTGACAGACTGACGACAATCAGGTAACAAATGTATATACAAATGAATATTTAAAACATTTTGAATGTATACTTATCTTGTCTTTTTTTTTTTGTTAGATTAATTAAACGGCAAACACAAAAGATATTTGGTCATCAGATAGTTCGGTCTGCGACAAACGATACCTTCGTTATCTTATACACTCCTAGCACTACACCAGATTAATTTGAGAGGTAATCACGACCAAGACTGGTGTCGAATTCACGCGGAATATATACCTTACTGGCATGGACAACATGATCGTTGTATATAGAGAGAAATAACAAATGGGCCACTATATCAGATGACTACTTTTCCTGGCACAATTCAATCACGAGGCGATTTATCACACCTGACGGCGCTTACTATTACTCCATGGTAAGAGATTTAAAATCAGACATTTTCCAAATATATGATATGAATATTGTTTAATATTTATTTTTTTCATCGTATAGAAAAATTTTATCGGAGATGTACAACAATATTCAGTATAGCACAACTTACCAGAGTTGGGTTCAATGTGTCACCAAACATTGGTCAACATAGAAAGTATTATTCAACAAACAAGACGACTCAATGTTGCTGGCACTAATCGAAGACGTATTCGTTGTAGACGACAACGACAATAAGGTGAAGTTAATTTAGAGGCACACGAAGACAACCCTATGTAGGGTAAGGGCCAAGGGGGTCGTCTTTAAATATCATGTAAACTTCTATTTTCAAATTAAAGAACTAATTGTAAATCTTCTTTAGTATCATTACATTTTTTTTTTTTAATATGAGTGTAGAATAATTATGTTCTCATTGTAGATTAAATATATAATTAAGTTTAATAATGGAAGAATTTGTGGACCAAGTCCTAAAGTTTGTATATCTCCGATTAAAAAAAATAATTAATCAATCTATTTTTTTTTTTTAAAAAAAAAAAAAAAAAAAAAATCGTGGACTTGGCCCACGAGTCTCTATGCGATCGATCAATCAACTCAGCCAATGTGATGCTGACTGAATTAAATGTTAATCGTGTACCCTGTACACGATTCCCCTAAATGCTAATCGTGTACTCTTACACGATTTTTCTACCCTAATTTTGTCAATACTTTCTATTTTCACCTATTTTTAAAAATACTTTCACATATATCATATTTTTGTCAATAATTTAAAAATGCCATATTTTTTAACTTCGTCCTAATCTAAAAAAAAAAAGGTAGTTTAAAAAAATTTAATAATAATAATAAAAAAAATAGATGAGTGCGTATCCTTACTCTAAAAACAAAAATCACATGCTTTTCCTAATTTTTCTTATTTATTGGTATCCACCCACCACAACGATAAACTTTACTTTTCAATGCAAGTTAATGCTAACATTTATTATTTACCATCCTCCTTGTACACCGTACAAGCTAATTGCAGAATGGTCAATTAATAATCGGCACTGTAAATCTGTACAATGGGTTGACTGTCATAACTTTATAACTCTGGAAAGTAACAGTTGATATTTACGTGTTGTACACGCTAAGATTAATTGTCTATTTCTTACGGTCACAGCTAATATTTACTGTCCCCTATACTATCGTAACAATTAATATTTATTGTCTTCTATAACCTTTTTTTCTTTTTCCTTTTTCCTTTTTTCTTTTCTCTTTTCGACAGAGTCCTCTGTAGTGTTGTAATTTAAAATATTCTTATAATGTATGTATTCAACTCTGATACAATGTAACCATAATGACAATGCAATAAATACACTCTTCAAACACAATGGATTAAAATATTATAATTTTGAGAAAAATATCATTAGCACAGACACATATATAGATACATGATACGGATATGATACGATACGACGATACTTTAATTTCTAAAAAACTAATATACGGATACGTTGAAGGTACATTATATATATATATATATATATATATATATATATATATATATATAATGTCTAATTAATTACTATAATACTTATTTTAAGTTAGATTAAAATATATTCATGAAGAGAGTGAAAACTTGAAAAAAGATTCAATAATGTCGAGTGATTGTTATGCAACTAGAGTAGATGGTAGGAAAAAAAGTAGAAGATGAAGATTGAAGAATGAACTTGAGGATGAAGGAGTGTGAATCATGATTTAAATAGTGAGAGAAGGGAAGAATGAAGATTTAATTACATTTCGGGTTTTTAAAATTTTTTATGTTTTTATCATTTTTAATTTATTTCATTTTGGATTGCACAATTTGAGTGGACTTTTATATTTGGAAGTGATTTTAAAATGGTTGAAATCACTTTTGTTATTTTCAAAATCATCGTGAAACATGTTCAATCCTTCAAAACTAATTTTGATGATATGAAAATTGCATTTAAAAGTGTTAATTTGAAAACTAAATTAATTTTGAGTAATTAAAAGTGTGTTTTCGAGTGATTTTAAAAATTAAAAAAAGTGGTTTTTGATGATTTTAAAATCACTCCTAAACATGAACTAAAAGAAAATGGGTTGTGTGTTGGGCTTTTTAAGTGGTTCGGCTTAAATTTGAAAAAAAAAAATTGAGCCACGTATCTGGAAGCAGATATGCGTATCTAAAAATTAAAAATTAAAATTAAAAAAAAAAATTAGATACTTCAAATCACGTATCAGACATGTATCTATCACGTATCCGTATCTTATCCATATCTAATACTGATTCTCTACACAATTAGCAATAAGTACTGAAAAATTAACAAATTCTATTAGACTTATGCATCTAAATCTAATTTTAGCAAAAAGTAATAAAATACCCATATCTCTTTATTTATTTGCAATGATACAATAATGAGTCATAATAGATGCTACCGAGGGGCAATCAAATATTCCTTCACTAAGCAAGACAATCTTGTCCAAATACTATATCCAAAATAACTCTTATTCTGATAGTCATTTAGTTACTATTTTTGGTCTAGAACTTACTAACACTTAGAAAACTCTTGTAAGTGTGACCCTCCGTTTTTGGCATAATTAACAAGCAATCGAGTCTGTAATTCAAAGTGTTTGAGTTTGTTGATTCGTTCGTGATGAAGTTTTGAAGCGTGGAGATGCGGTTCTCATCGAGGAAGAAGACCAAGGGTTGGTCGTATCGTGTAGCCTAAGGTAAACAATAGTTGAATTTTTACTAAACGATCGTGTAAAGAAGTGATGACATGTAGAAATGCATGTCATCTTCGACCTTTTATTTAGAATTATGAAGGCTGTTAAGCAGAATATGTGGGAAATATGTTAGGAACTCATGAGAAAATGAGCTTGCGACATTCAGCATTGAGAATCTTGGCTAACCCATTTTTATGCATTATTATGCATTCAAATGTCTATTTTTGTAGCTAACGCAGGAAGTGGACACAAACACGAAAGTCAGACTACCGCATAGACGACCGCATGCAGAGAAACTCTCCATTGGAAAGGCGAACGCATACCATCAATGCATGGGTGTTGCGGTGATCAGCCGCATGCGTCCATCGCATAGAAGTTGCGATCGTCAAGAGATTGCGGTCATCGTGTAGAAGTTGCGGTATTAAGCGAATGTGGTTACTGCACGATTGCCGCTAAATGATAACGCATAATAGAGGGATCAAAGATGATGTTGACATTTCACCTATCATTCTATTAGCAACAAAGATTCAGAAAAGAACTAACGCACCGCGAATGTCAGAATCAGAGCAGTCCATTAATGCTGTCGATGATCCAAACTCTATAAATAGAGGCCATTGAGAAGAATTTCAATTCATCCAAGGTTTTCGCCTGAGGTTTGCCTTAGGGCGGATCCTTGTGATCCAGAAAAATGCATGAGAAGAAAGCTTGAGAGTTCTTCATCTCCTTCTTCCATTCCGAGTGACGACCAGAGCCTTCGACAGGAGCTAGATCTCGAGGGAGTCAGCTCTACCGCCCATCCATGGCACCACCGGTTGCCTTGACACACATCTGCTGGAAGCAAGACATTGCTTCTAGCTAGTCATTTCATTTTCTCTTCTCTTCTTATATTGTATTGTATTACATTTTGGAATCAAGGAATTAATACATTATGTGTTCAATGCATTTCTGTGTTTCCTTCGATTCCATCTTTATCTTTTCTTACTTAGCATCCTTAACTTTCATTGCATTACTTAGTGAGATTGCTAGAGTATCGCATACTTAGTCATGTGGATTAGAGATATGAAGCATATAGCAAACCACCGAGAGGTGTATGTTGCGTGAATGTGTGAGAAAACCTTATTTGCTTAGTGTGAAGCTGTAGCAACGCCTATCTATAGGCAGACACAATGCTTGTCTATGAGTAAAGTCAGCAACAACTAACTGCCCGGGAGGGTAAGTGGTTGGTCGCATTAAGCAATGTAAGCAAGTATTCACTAGAGATAGGAATAATCTTACGTCAACCAAGTTTATGCGGTTACCTTGTTTTATGAGTGAATCATTCATCATTTAGGCATACTTGAGAGAGTAGTATAAAACCCAAATCTAAGACTCGAGAGAGCGGATTGAAATGCATAAGCAAGAATGGGGAACTTATAGATAAGCTCCGTTCGCTATTACACAACGTATGCACCGTACAGATAGGATATTGCATGCGTCCAGAAGTAGGATACGGTGGTATGTGGCCATCATGCTCATGCGGCGAGAGCATGTGAGCGGGTTATGGAGGTTTAGGCAGGCATAGGCTTCTCGACACTATCGCATGTACATCGCATGTGTCCTAGAATTAGGCTCAAGTGTATGTGGCATGATCGCATAGCTTGCATTGGCTGAGGTTGCCCTTGCGGTCAAGCTCAGTGTTGCAGTGAAGACATATCCACATTTTATCTATTTTTCCATCCATTTACTTCCTATCAATAGTTGTCGTGTCTCTACCTCTCATGCATATTCTCATTGCGTTGTCTGTTAGTTAGAAGTAGGAGTAGTGTTAACTTAACAACCCCTCCATCATTCTTTTATTCAACCGTCGGATACACATTACCACATACATCTAGCTACAAGTCCCTAAGTTCGACCTCGGATCACCTGAGAAACTTGCATTCACATTATACTTGGCGTGAGTGCAAGAAAACTTGTGACAGGAATGCATGGTCATCGCATACATTCATTAATGCATAGTTCATTCCAACGCATGACCATCGACGCATGATAATCAATGCATACATTTAGAACATGCATCGCATATTGCGTTCACGTAATTTTAGTTATCAAGTCCTTGACGATTTGGTAATCTAAATTTACGTCATCAAAAAGTTCTGCTCGATCGTGTAGTATTTACTAAACGATCGTTTAGCTAATGCTAAACAATGGGGTAAAGAGTTTTCCCTATCGCGTAGCGTTGGTTGCTTGATCGCGTGAACTTGGTGACATAAAAACGAGTGCCTTTATCTTTATGCATATAGACAATGATGAATATGAATGATAAAAGCTCATGCTGCCATAAACTTGTAAGGATACGACATGTAATGTTGTTTATCTGATGTGCTAATGAATGAATGAATCCTCTAATTGTGCTTACATTCTTTTGTGATAAAGACATTTTTATGCGATACTACGTCTAAATATATGCGTTGTTAATGATATGCTCGTAGTATGCGATGAAATAATGCGTGTCACAAGTTTCTTTGCGTTGAAAACAAGTATAATTCCAACGCAATTTTCTCAGAATAATCCAAGGTCAAACACAGGGATTGTTTTCGTTAATGCGTTACTAATGTGATACATGCGACCAGTTTTTAGCAATGAATAAAGAATGGTGATTTATACAGAAATGTAAATTGTGAAAGTAAAAATGCATTAATAAAGTAAAATCCTAAACTAATATGATACAAGATACAAGATACAAGATACATGATACATGATACTGAGGTCGAGAATTGACTGTGAAGTTGTACAAAGAATCAGTGTATGCGATGGCAAGTCTTATGAACGAAGCAGAAATAGAAAGAGTAGATAGTAAAAACATCGCAAGTTTGTCAATCGCGTTAAAGGTGCAACTAAGGTTCCACTTTCCCTTGGCATCCACCTCTCGGTGATCGGCCGCATTCCCATATCTCTATGGTGAAACAGGGTTGAACGTGATGAACACAAGGTTGTTTCCATCTCTGGAAATACTTCTTGCTTTAGTTAATGCATTCTTCCAACCTTTTCTTGATAGGCAGAATAACATCTTCACTTCTGCTCTCACAGGTGAAGATGTTGTCGAGCATGCTTTAGCTAAACTTAATTATTTCCTTAACACAAATTAACTCACTTGCTTAATTCTTGCTATTTACCCAAGTGATTAAGAACATATCATGGAGAAAATGGATTATGGATGTACGGAAATAGACAGAGAGATGACAATGGTAATTATCATAACATTTAATTCTAAGATTAAGTGTTTGATACATGGTGTGAATGAAAGATTAGAGAAGATGAATACGAATGATGAAATAGAGATTAGAAACAAATACAGAAAGAGTGTCAACGTCTTGACACAGATCTCGAATGGAGATTATGCTTGCCTGCGTGTGGAAGTGGTGGAGAGGAAAGCTTCCCTCTCGGGCTTGCTTTCCTGGTAGAATTGACCTTTGCACAGAGCTTCAGCTACGGGGATTGGAAGGATTCTCTGCTCGAAGACTCACCTCTTGGCCTTGTCTCATGGTTCTCCCGAATCTACTATGGATAGTCGCTTCAGATCAGCCTCTCTCTCAGAATCAATATGTGCAATCTCTATGTACTCATGTATATCTTTCAGTGAATTTGCAAAAGCTGTTTATAGGCGAGGCTTGACTCTTTGTATTTGTGGTCCTCACTATAGAGTTATGGTAGTTCCTGAAATGGCAGAATGAGAAATTCCTTCTGTTACGCAATCAACCAGTCAGAAATGCACAACTGAAAGCTGTACACTTGTCAGAATCCTCCGCAATTGCGTTGCTCTTTACATCTTCGATCCATCGCCGCATGCGGTGTTGTTTTTGATTACCGCATGCGGTTGAAATTGTGTTGATCGCTAAGCTCTTGATCGATTGTCGCATGCGCCGTCATTGCGTTGTTCATCTCTTCATTCTCGATTGATGGACGCAATGCGATGTAGAAGCGTTGTTCATTTCATCTTTGAGACATGAACGCATGCGGTGACTGATTTCCTGCAAAACAAAAACTGAAACACTCTATTCTACCATCACAATGGTGTCAGTGGGTGTATTGACGACATTTCATAATTTTCGCATTTCTTAGCCAATTTCTATACTATCGATGCAACTTTCCTTTCTTTTAGTCGCAATATCTAAATAAAACACTATAAATAACTTGTATTTCTACAAGTTATCACACCCCCAAATTTAGATATATGCTTGTCCTCAAGCATATCTTCACTAAGGCAATATTGTTCAATTCTTATCCTAACTTTGCTTCGATTGGTTGCTCCGAATGCTCAACCTAGGCAACATTACTTAACAACGCAATTTTCTTCTATTCTTTAATAATTCATAAACATGCTTTACATTATTCTTTTATACAACAAATCTCTACTAAAAAATTCTCTTCTTGTTTTGAAAAGAATGTTTACCTCTTCTTGCAAAAACAACTTCGTGCGTCTGTATGTGGTGGTCTAGTTTGTGTCATTTTATTAGAGACTGTTGATCATACACCCTTCGTTTTGGCTTGTTCCCACAGTGTCATGTGAACATCCAACTACGGTTGTGTGCCAATCTCAACTTCAACTCTTGATTTTCAGCTAAGTTTTACTTTTGCTGGCCAGAGGAGTTGTCTCTTATCATTTTTTTTCATCTTTCTCTTTTCATATTTTTTTTTCATATTGTGTCGTTCTTGGAAACCCACCTTTGTTTTGGGTTACTCACACGGGTGTCATGCAAATATCCAACTATGAGCAGGTTCCTTTTACGACTTAACTCTTATTGGGTTGAGATTGTTTTGGAATTTCCCTTGCGCTGACATTGGAGTTTGTATGATTTTTTTTTTTTACAGATGAATGCCTTTTCTTAATGACTGCTTCCACTTGATCGCATCTACTCAGACCTTCCCCACCCCCAAATTTAGAGATGCGCAAGGTCCTCATTGCGTTGTTTTGGACAGAATAGAGAAACACATAGTCAAAATTTTGAAAAGAAGATTTGAGCAGAGTTTAGAAGGATAAAAGGTAAAGTAATGCTATTGCTATGAATTATCGAAGTGTTAGTCAGAAAATACAAAGTGTGAGAAATGGTACTAAGGCTATGCATATTATTCATAATGGCAGCGCAATGAATAACGCAAAATATAAGATAAAGAACATCGCAATACTTGACAAAGGGTGATAAATAAGAGGCTAACGCATACGGAAAGAATTGTTACTCAGTTGTATTAAAAACTAACCAAGTATACAAAGAATTACAAGTATCGCAATACAAAATTAGAGCATGTACAAAGAATCAAGGAATAGCTTATATACATAAAAAAAATAATGAATGAATTAAAATAAAAGAATGACCGCAACAAAAAATTGTAGAATTATTGAGAAGGAGGTTCAGGAGGAGGATTTTGATGAGATACTCAAGGAGCTTCTTCAAAATGGAGATGTTGCTGTAAATGCGGAGGCACCATGGGACCATGTAGGTATGCTGTAAAAAAGTTGAAGTACTCATGGTTGCGCTCTGCCAATTGCCTTTGGTTCAGGTGGATCATGTAAATATTGTGTTAAATGTTGATCAGCACTTGCCTTGTCATAGCAACACTACATTGTAACTCTGCTTGTCGCACGTGTACCTCCATTATTCGCTGGCAGAAAAAGTCATGTTGATGAGAAAGAAGAGAACGCATATCAACAAGTTCAACAGCTAGGGTGGCAATGGTGGGCTGCGCCTGCAATGTTTCGCCATTTGGGGTTGGGCGGAAGTGCCTTCACCCAAATCGCATGGGTCATCAACATGCGGTGGTGGAGGGGAAAATTGCGGTGAAGATGAAGGGGAGGAGGGAGCTACTGGATATCCGTTGGGTGAATCAGGAGTAAGGAGAAGGTTGGTAAAATGTTCAGGGAGTGGGGAAAGGGATTCTGTAGGAGGGCTTGGAGGGCGAATCAGCAAAGGTAAAGGGTCCAAGGGTTCTTAATCTCCCGGTGATGGCTCTTGGACTTTTTCCTTTCCTTTGTCAACCTTGCGCTGTTTCTTGGGCTTTGGTTGCTGTGGTACATTTAAATCGATAATGGGCCTTTTCAGTGGAAGCTCGGGGCAATGAAGGGAATCTTTGAGAAGCATTCTCAAAATCTTGATGTTGATGAGGCCATGGACTTTTGGCATTGGTTCTTCCTCAATACCTACACCCAATGAGAGGCATAAGCTTGAAACTTTCCAAGGGAATAAATACTGCCTCTTATACGCCCCATAAAACCTTGAATATGCCTTCCGATCAATTGGCCCACATTTATTGGAATGTCGCGTGCGATGTAGTATGCGACCATGACTCTATCCCTCGAAACTGTTTTGTCATGAGAAGTCGGGATGAGTCGCCGTTTCACCAAATATACCCAAAGCCGCACTTCTGGAAGTAGTTTATTGGACGCAAGGGTTCTTATGCCTTTCATAGATACCGACTACTGAGTGTCCGGTTGCGTTAGTATTTTCAGCGCATCTTCCATCTGTTCTTTTATGGGATCATCAATGATTTTATTACCCGGCGCCTCCAGGATGTCCTTCATCTGATATAACTCATTGATGTCCTTTGCGTTGAAAGACACCACCTCCCCTTTCATGGTCACCACATCTTTGGTACCATGAAGTCGTCTATTATAGAAAGCTCGCACTACCATTGGGATTACGATGGATGGGCACTGGCAGAATGTTTCCCATCCATGCTCCAATACAATACTTAAGAAGCAGAAATAGAAAGAGTAGATAGTAAAAAAATCGCAAGTTTGTCAATCGCGTTAAAGATGCAACTAAGGTTCCGCTTTCCCTTGGTGTACACCTTTCGGTGATCGGCCGCGTTCCCATATCTCTATGGTGAAACAGGGTTGAACGTGATGAACGCAAGGTTGTTTCCATCTCTGGAAATACTTCTTACTTTAGTTAATGCATTCTTCCAACCTTCTTTTGATAGGCGGAATAACATCTTCACTTCTGCTCTCACAGGTGAAGATGCCGTCGAGTATGCTTTAGCTAAACTTAATTATTTCCTTAACATAAATTAACTCACTTGTTTAATTCTTGCTATTTACCCAAGGGATTAAGAATACATCATGGAGAAAATGGATTATGGATGTACGGAAATAGACAGAGAGATGACAATGGTAATTATCATAACATTTAATTCTAAGATTAAGTGTTTGATACATGGCGTGAATGAAAGATTAGAGAAGATGAATACAGATGATGAAATAGAGATTAGAAACAAATACAGAAAGAGTGTCAACGTCTTGACACAGATCCTGAACGGAGATTATGCTTGCCAGCATGTGAAAGTGGCGGAGAGGAAAGCTTCCCTCCCAGGCTTGCTTTCCTGGTAGAATTGACCTTCACACAGAGCTTCGTCTCTATGTATTCATGTATATCTTTAAGTGAATTTGCAGAAGCTATTTATAGGCGAGGCTTGACTCTTTGCATTTGTGGTCCCCACTATAGAGATATGGTAGTTTTTGCAATGGCAGAATGAGAAATTCCTTCTGTTACGCAATTAACCTGTCAGAAATGCACAACTGAAAGCTGTACACTTGTCAGAATCCTCCGCAATTGCGTTGCTCTTTACATCTTCGATCCATCGCCACATGCGGTGTTGTTTTTTATTACCGCATGCGGTTGAAATTGCGTTGATCGCTAACCTCTTGATCGATTGTCGCATGCACCGTCATTGCGTTGATCATTTCTTCATTCTCGATTGATGGGCGCAATGCGATGTAGATGCGTTGTTCATTTCATCTTTGAGCCATGAATGCATACGGTGACTGATTTCCTAGAAGACAGAAACTGAAACACTCTATTCTACCATCGACACAACTTTCCTTTCTTTTAGCCGCAATATTTGAATAACACAGTATAAATAACTTGTATTTCTACAAGTTATCCGTGCTAGAGGTAGACGATCGCATAGAGAGCATTTGATGCTCATCGTTTAATAAAAGGTGCACGCACTAAACGATCGTGTAGTTAGCATGCCTTATCACTGTTGGGTTTTATGTCCTAAAAACTCCCAGTTTGTAAAATAATAAATATCTTCTATAATCAATATACTTGTTATTGATTTCATAAACTGTGCGAAAGTCTAAATTCAATAAACTAAGACCCATGACTATTATATGAGTACTTGAACTTTATGTAGAGACATAAAAGTGGATCGGGTTCGAGTAAATCGTCAAAATGATCTATGATACATGAATAAGGTTGGGTACCTTATTCTGGTAAAACCATTAGATGCGGCCCTGGTAACACCATTGGATGCGGCCTACTTTGTAGTTGTTACAAAAAGTTGTAAAGTGCTACATACGATGTGATCTTAATTCGTACATGTATGACATGAGAAGTGGGGGCATCCTAAACAATGAGTTTGCATAAGATCAGGACCAAGAAATAAGTCACTCTTATTTTATAATGTTGTTTACTGTTTAAGACTAACTATTTCACCTAGATGACCTAGGTAACTCGATCTTAATCCTGAGCTAACTATGAACTCCTGTTTATTCGGGATTGCCCTTAGATTTTCATAGTTGAGGGTTGGCTCAACAGCGCCGGCTCAATAAGACTCTCATTTCAGGGGTAAGATCGGATAGATAGCTGAGGACATAGGGTGCAAGACGGAGTTCACTCTTACCCGATTTAGGGATAGGAGAAAGGTTGTTCTCTCAAGTACTAAATCTAGGTCTTGAATAAGGGGTCTCACCCTCTCACTAGGCTGAGAGAGTTTGGTTTGGTGATTGGATCACAAACCAGTTGTTCATTAGAGGATCGGTAGGGACTTGAGGAATAAGACGTAAGCTCAGGGGTAAAACTGATATTTGACCCAGCCATTATTACGAACAACCTGTGAAGGGTCGACTTGCTGATTATGGTTAAATCATGTGGACATAATATATCTATAGTGAGGGGAGTGCAACTATGGGCTTTAGTGGAGTGACCCATTAGCTAACGAATGTGGATTAATTTGGTCTAATGAGTTTAGCCAATTAATCTCGGATCGTTGGAGCCCATGATCTGTAGGTCCGCAAGGTCCCTAAAAGAGTTAAAAAACATGCAGTGGAAGTTTCAAGGATCCAAAAGTATTTTAATTCATTAATTTTGGAAAAAACTAAAGCATGCTCTTCTAAAAAGTGGGTTTTAGAACATACCTTTGATGAACTCTCCAAGAAAACGTGTGTACAGCAGCTGTGTTCACTTGATATCACCATGAACAACCTCAAAGCCTTCTCTACTATGCTCTTGGAGCTTTAGGCAGAGTTGTGGGACTCAAGAACAGCTTGAAGGTGTGAAGAAGCAAGAAGAGCTCACAGCAGCCAATTGAAGAAGACAATTTCTTCTTCACAGAAAATTTTCTCTCAAAATTCTGCATTCACCTTTCTCCAACGACTCCAATCTTCTTATATAGTAGATGAACATGCAAAGAGATGGATTGCATGGCTTGCAGCTCATGCTTGGAGAATCAAAGTAGAGAGGATAATGGCCTTTGTGTGAGCATGAAGATGAAGGTAATGGAGAAAATTGAATCCCCATTTTGTGCAACCATGCAAAACCATTTTCCATTTTCTTTTAAAACCATTTTAATACAAAAATGATTTTCTTTAATTAATTTCATAAATTAATTTAAAATATTAATTAATTTAATATCAAATATTAAATTAATTTTTGCACAATAATCATCTTCATATATTTAAATCATATTTAAACATAATTTCTCTTGTTCCGTTTAATTTGAACATTTCAAATTAATTTCTCAAGCTACCCTAAAGCTTATCCATTTACGAGCTAGTAGGGGGACCTCGCGGACCTACAGATCATGGGCTCCAACGATTCGAGATTAATCGACTAAACTCATTAGTTCGATCTAACCCCCATTCATTAACTAATGGGACACTCCACTGTAGCCCATAGTTGAACTCCCGTTACTGTAGATATATTATGTCCACTTAATAACCATAATCAGTAAGTCGATCCTTCACAGGTTGTTCGTAATCACAGCTAGGTAAAAAATACCGTTTTATCCCTGTGACTATTTCTTATTTCTTAAGTTCCTACTAATCCTCTAATGAACAATTATGATTCATAATCTCTATGAATCAAATCCTTTCTCTATCATGAGATGGCGGGGCCCCGATTGCTCAAGACCTCGAGTCATCACTTAAGAGAACAACCTATCTACTAACCCTAAATAGGGTAGGAGTGAATTCCATCTTGCAAGGCTATGTCCCCAATTATTCATCCAGTCTTATCCCCAAAATGGTAGGCTTATTGAGCAGTGCTGTAGGACTACTCTCACCGTTTGCAGATCAAAGGATAATCCCGAACAAACAAGAGTTCATAGCAAGCTCAGGATTAAGATCGAGTTAACCTAGGTTATATATTAAATGAAATAGTCAGTTTTAACAGTAAATGGTTGTTATAAAGAAAAGTGACTATTTTCGTGGTCTAGTCTATATGCAAACTCATTGCATAGGATGCCCCCACTCTCATGTCTCAACATGAACGATTTGTGGATCACATCGTTTGTAACACTTTACAACTTCTTGTAACAACTACAAAGTAGGTCACATCCAATAGTGTTACTAGGATGAGATACCCAATTTCATCCATATACTTATTAGACCATTTAGGTTATATATTGTTAACTTGATCCTGTTTATGTCACTACATAAAGTTACAACATTCAGACTATAGCCAAGGATGTGTTTGTTGGATTTTCATAATAAGATGCAAAATCAACAAGTCATTGTTATTGATAAAATAGAATGTTTAACACGAACTGCGAGTTCTAGGACATTCCCAACAGTCCCTCTACTAGCTCGTATTGACACACACCCTTCACCTACTTACTATCCATTTCTTAAAGCGACACTATCCATTTCTGGAGTTCACCTTGATCTTGACCAATTGCATAAAACCCATCCGAAGAGGGATGCTCCCAGTGCGCCACGAGGGAGTAGAGAATGATCTTACGGTGTGAACTAATGACAGAGACTATAGGACGTATTGACACACACCCTTCATCCACTTACTATAAACACTCTCTCTGTCCACCTTGACATTGACTCATGCAAACACCATCCGAAGGGGGATGCTCCCAGGGCACCACGAGGCCAAGCATGAATCTCACGGTGTGAATATTTAGGGAGAAACGTGAATGGAATCATAGACATATCAAATACATATCTAACTCCCACTGAGTATTTTATAACCTAGGGTTTAGTTTACTTAGAAAAAAACACGGCTAAGGATTTTAACTAAGTGACTTTTAGGTTTGCCCAAGAGTTACTTTTACCTTGGATAGTTAAACAACTTTTGATCATCATCCATTAAACTCTTTAACGGAGTCTTTGATCAATTGTCGCATGCTTGTGGAAAATCTGTCTAATTCACCTTTCCAGGTAGGTTCTCAGGTAGGGGTGTTCCGTTTCTGTCAGCTTAAAAACCTCAGCCTAGTCAGAACCCACTTTAGACAAAAGGTCCTTTATAGATAGATTTAAAACAAATTTAATCTTTTATGTCAATCAATTTAATCCTATTAAACCGATTTTAAAAGATTAATCTAGGTTACTAAACTCTTTAGAACTATTTAAACGTAGGTCTATCTCAATCCAATTTTAAAACCGTTTTAAAAAACTTGAGTTCACCCTAAGTCCGCATGCAACTCTTTCTTATCGATTTTAGTTATAATTTCCTTTATAACACTTATAAACAGAAACAACCAAAACCACAATGCAAAACTAAGACATGTAAGGCATTCATAACGATTATAAACAGCCTAAGTATCATGCTCAATGCATTGTTCATTCATTGCTACTTCTTTTATATAACACTTATACAAAACAACAATGAAACAAGCACAACATACTTCCATTCACCCTTAGACTATAACACTTATAATAAGAGGATGATGTATGATAATGTTTACTGCATGCAAAATATAACTATTATTTTCACGATGCATGCGCATGCTTTCATGTAATTTCTTCATGCTAGATTATAACATTTATAATACATAATGCATGAATAATTGCACAACCTAAGGTGGGTTTTTAAACTATATGTCAAACACTTTGCCATATAAACACCATACATCACATGTATAATAAACAAATGTTGATGAACCGGGTAAAATTGCCTCAAGTCCAAAAAAAAAAAATCTAACTATTATAAAAACAAGGAGTCTCCGGTTCAAACAGGCGAACCAGATCTTGAACTGTTCGGGAGAAGCACCGCGTCTCCAAACATCATGCAATAAACTTCTGTGATTGTCTACACGAAAGAACAAACAATTTGCTTTATCATTTACCAATGCTACCAAAGCTAAACGATCGTTTAGCAATGATCGTGTATCTTTTACTAAGCGATGAAGCCCGAGGTATGCGATCCTCTAGCGCGCTCTGCACAATGCAAGCCTTATACAATCGTTTAAACAACTACGATGTGAAAAAGCACCATCGCCTAAGCGATTGCTTAGCATATCGTATACTGCGCGATCATGTAGGTAGTAACTAAGCAATGAAGTAAGCTAACTACACGATCGTCTAGCGCGTGCCTTCTTCTAAACCATGAGCATCAAATGCTTCCACTACGATCGTCTACCTTCAGCGCCTATAGATCGCGCAACCAATGCTACGCAATAGAGTAAGCGATTTTCCCCATCGTTTAGCAACGTTCGTTTAGTAAATACTACATGATCATATAGAAAAATGTACACGATCGTTTAGATAAATCCCAATGATCATTTACTCTAAGCTACACGATACGACCAACTCTTGGTCTTCTTTCTCATTGAGAACCACATCTCCATGCTTCGAAACTTCATCATGAACAACTCGACTAACTCAAACTCTTTGAATTACAGACTCGATAGCATGTTAATTACACCAAAAAACACAGGGGCCCATACAAATTAAAATTTTGTAATTGAATTAAGCTTTAACAGAAAAGCAATTAAACTCGTAAACATCCATCAATGCCATCCACAAAAGCATTTAACAATTAAACACAAATGCAGAAAACCCACCAAGACTGTAAAAGAAGTTCAAAACAGAATTGAAATTTGGATACATAGAGCAATCTATCTACTTACCCCTACATCGGGGAAGAAATGAATTCCATCTTGTGTAATTGAGTTCCCAGCTCCCAAATCAGACAAGTCCCCAAAAAGGTAGGCATGTTGAGTTGAAAATCTGACCACTCTCATGTATACTAATCAAAGAACCACCCTCAAAGGCAGAAGTTCCCAAAACACTCAGGATTGAGGTCGTGTCACCTATGGTCGTTTAGGTGAGATGTAGGTCTCCAGTATCAACGACATTATATACAGAGTCTAGTCATCTCGTGATCTGGTCTTATACAAACTCTTTGTATAGGACACCCCTTTTCGCATGTCTCGACATTAATGGTCAGGATCTACCATCTGTAGTAGTTTACAACACTTGCAAACCTCTACAATGTGGGTCGTATCCGTATTGTCATCAGGATCAGGTATCCCACCTTAATCCTTATACTACAAACCTATTTAGGTTATCACTTAAGGCATGATTCACTTGTATATCACATATACATGCTTAAGTTTACATAAGATAACATGGAGCTTTGTTTATTGGATATGAGTAAAAGCCAGAATGAAATAACAATTATTTTATTCATAAAACAATGTGTATAATTACAAACAACGAGACTCTAGGAGAATTAGAACACCAATCCCAACAGAGACTGCATGTTATATTCTGAACAATGTTTCCTCAAAAAGTGTTTCTGAAACATCTTTTGAGTTGTGGAGAGGCCGTAAAGGTAGTTTATGCCACTTTAGGATTTAGGGGTGTCCGGCTCATGTGCTTATGACTAACCCGAAGAAGTTGGAACTGCGTTTAAAAGTTTACCTCTTTGTAGGCTACCCCAGGGAAACAAGGGGTGGATACTTCTACGATCCGAGTGAGAACAAAGTGTTTGTGTCGATAAATGCTATTTTCTTGGAAGAAGACCACATCAGGGATCATAAACCACGAAGTAAGCTTGTTTTACATGAGATTTCTAGTGAGACTACTGAGGGTTCAACAAGAGTTGTTGGACATACTAATATATCAACAAATGTTGTTGATGTCGGTACATCTAGTCAACCATCTCAAGAGTTGAGACTTCCTTGACGTAGTGGGAGGGTTATGAACCCACCGAAACACTACATAGGTTTAACTGAAGCCCAGAACATCATTTCTAATGATGGGGTCGAGGATCCATTGTCTTTTAAGCAAGCAATGTAAGATGTTGACAAAGATGAGTGGATTAAAGCCATGAACCAAGAAATGGTGTCTATGTACTTCAATAATGTCTGGCCTTCAAAGGAGTTGAAAAGATCAAAATGCCATCGAGTTTCATCAAGTATGATTAGCAATTGAGCATCATTGAGTACCATTGAGTAAAAGGCTGTCAAGTAATAAAAAAAATGCTATGAGTCAACAAGCATCAAGTATCGAGTCGTTGAACATTGAGTAGTGAGTATTTGGCAGTGGACACAACGTTGCAACGACACTCCAAGAGTCGGGCTGCTTCGAAGTTGCATCATCGCCAGCGTCCCAATGCATCTTAACGCTGAAGTCCAATACTTAAAGGTAGAAGCATCAGCCTTGCAACGTTTCTTTAGAGTGTTGCAAACCTGGGAAGAATGATGGACATGGAGTTGAGCGCGGGATCAAGTGAGCATTAGACTAAGTTCTAGACTTATTGTCTATGAATTGATGACGTAATCTTTCGTTTAGTTCTTGGATCGAACATTCCTTGTATTTTTATGAGTTTTCTGTTCAATCTTTGCGCTTTAATTTAGAATTATGTTTTTCTTTAATCTTGTTTAATTTAGACTTGTTTTTATGTGTTAGATTGACACCTCTATCATGAACGCATGTCTTCGCTAGTTAAATTCAAGCTCGCATGCATCTTTGTAATCATCCATGCTTTGAATTTACCCTTGTAGCATAGATTAGATAAGCATGCTTAGGTTTTTAGGCTATCCATGAATCTTTGCATCGCACATTTAATCTAGATTTAAGAATAAATTAATTATTTGAACACGGTTGTCCTGACACTTAATCAACATAGTTGAATCCTAAATCTTAATGCATGTGTTTCTAGTTCTTTATGGCCACTGAGGACCCAATTGCATCTAGGAGCATGTAGATTAGTTAGGGCACAACTTTTCAGCCTTAATTACGAATTAAGACACTTGATCAGTTTAGATTAATTTGTTTTTGGGCTTTTAGAGATTAGTTAATTCGCATCGATTAGGTAGCTATGCATGCATAACTCGAATATATGAGATCTTGGCTGGAAACAATGATTTAATTTACATTGAATGGCTACTTGGTCCAAAAACTAAATGAATCCATTACCGTTTCATATATCCATTGCACTTTATTTCAATTTCACGCATTTATCTCTTCCACATCAAAATCCTCCCATTTATTGCTCTAGTTAGAATATTAACTTAGCGAAACCAATCGCGCTTCTCCGTGGATCAACTCAGACTTACCACTGTTACTACGTCTTTGTAGTAATAGAAGTAGTTCGGTATTATAAATTTTCTTTTGTTTCGGTTTGAAGTCTAATTAATGACATCGATTCTCGACCCAAACATCTGTCTATGTTGTAAGGATCAAATCTTTATCTCCATACACGAGCATATAGTCCCTCGTTCTCCGATGATACTTGAGGATCATTTTGACCTCCGTCTAGTGATCTAATCCGGGATTGGACTAATATCGACTGACAATCCCTAATGCATAGCAAATTTCAGGTCTAGTACATAACATTGCATACATAAGGCTACCAATAGTCGATGCATAGGGAATTCGTCTCATTTTCTCAACTTCTTGAGGTGGCTTAGGACACTGTTCCTTAGACAATACAATTCCATGCCTGAAAGGTAATAAACCCTTCTCGAAATTGTGCATCGAATATCTGACAAGCATCTTGTCAATATATGATGACTGAGACAAGGCCAATCTTTTGTTCTTACAATCCCTTATAATCTGGATCCCTAGAAAACTGCACCTCTCCCAAATCTTTCATTTGGACTTGGGTGGCTAGCCATTTCTTTACATCAGTCAGGAAACCTACATCATTCTCAATGAGTAGGATATCATCCACATACAGCACGAGGAAAGCTACTGAGCTATTGATGATTTTCTTGTAAACACAAGGCTCATCGACATTATGATCAAAGCCATAAGATTTGATTGTTGCATCAAATCTTATATTCCAAGATTGAGCTGCTTGTTTCAGTCCATAAATGGACCGATTAAGCTTGCAAACCTTTTGCTCTTGATCTTGTTCAATGAATCCTTCTGGTTGATTCATGTAGATGGTATCTTCAAGATTACCATTCAAAACGGCAGTCTTGATGTCCATTTTCCATATTTCATAGTCATAATATGTGGCTATGGACAAGAGAATCCTGATAGACTTTAACATGACAACAGGTGAGAAAGTTTCTTCATAGTCCACTCCCTCAACCTGGGTATAACCCTTTGCCACAAGTCCAGCTTTAAAGATCTGTACCTTTCCATTTACACCTATTTTCCTCTTACGTATCCATTTACAACCTATAGGTTTTACCCCATCATGTTGATCTACAAGCTCCCAGACATAATTGAAGTACATGGACTCCATTTCTTGATTCATGGCTTTAATCCATTCATCCTTATCAACATCTTCCATTGCTTGTTTATAAGAGAATGGATCCTCAACTCCATCATCAGTTATGATGTTTTGGGCTTCTGTTAAACCCATGTAGCATATAGGTGGGTTCATAACCCTCCCACTATGTCGAGGCAATCTCAACTCTTGTTTATGTATCAGTCTGTTCAATAACTCTTGTTGATGTCTCGGTAGATTCATTAGAAATTTCGCTTAAAACCAATTTACTTCGTGGTTTATGATGCCTCATGTGGTCTTCCAAAAAGGTAGTGTTTGTCGATACAAACACTTTATTCTCAATTGGATCATAGAAGTATCCACCTCTCACTTCCTTGGGGTAGCCTACAAATAGGAACACTTTTTAGGGTTTGCCATTAGCACATGGGTTGGACATTCCCAAATTCTAAAGTGGCGTAAACTACCTTTACAACCTCTCCATAACTCAAAAGGTGTTTCGCTAACACTCTTTGACGAAACGTTGTTCAAATATAAATTGCAATCTCTACTGCATATCCCTAAAACGAGTCAAGAAGATGAGCATAGCTAATCATAGACCGAACCATATCCAACAGGGTTCTGTTTCTCCTTTCTGATACTGTGAAACCCGGATTTCTATTTTCCTCACTTAAGCAAGTGATAAAAGGAATTAACTAAGTGAAAGTTAAATCCTATGTTAAAGGGAAGGAAACTTCTAAGTATTAAGTAGACTTTCCTTGAATAATTTAAGTTAAGCTTTAATTCGTAAAATTGTAATGAAATTTGTATAATAAGTAGGTTGATGAGAAAGTTAGTGTGGAATGGTGAAGAAGGAATGGGGATTTGAAAAGAAAAATATGGAAATTAAGTTTGGGAAATTTGGGAAAAATTGGCTAAGTATGGAATTTATGTGAAATGCATCATGACTGAAGAAATGATTGAAGAACTAAGAAAGATATGGAAAATCTGGAAAATTTGTGTAAAAATGGCACAAAGTGGTGGGCAAACGTGTAGAAGTTTCATGGAGACAAACAAGGTTCACAGTAGCTAACAACAAGATTAGCGAGATTGGAGAGAAAATGGGATAGAGCAAGATTGGAGAGAATGAGATTTTGAGAGAGAAAATGGGAGAAAGCGAGATTGGAGAGAATGAGATTTTGAGAGAGAAAATGGGAGAGAGCGAGATTAGAGAGAATGAGATTTTGAGAGAGAAAATGGGAGAGAGCGAGATTGGAGAGAGCAAGACCAGCGAGAAAGTGGGAGAAAGCGAGAGTAGAGAGAGCGAGATTTTGAGTGAGAAAGTTGGAGAGAGCGAGATTTTGAGCGAGAAAGTGGGAGAGAGCGAGAGCAACCTATGCGTGCAGCAACACCTCGTCCGGTGCTGTTGTCGAACGCCTCGCCCACGCAAATGTCGAAGGGCCTTACCTACATCGAACGGCCGGGCAAGCATCTATGCGTTGAATTTGGCTGCATTATTATGGATTATGCATTGAAAACCCTAAGTTGAACACACGGAGGGTGAGGTCACAAGGGCAAACATCAGCCAAACCATGTGTCTTCTTGCGAGAAATTCTTAAGGGCTAAGGAATTGTGGTGGACGCATATGAGGAAGACACTTTGGGCCAAGATGATGCAAGCTTGCGTTGATAAAGGGAGAGGTAAACATTTGGCCAGGTAGCCAAGTAGGTGGTGTCAACACCAGGAAAAATTTGGATGCCTATAAATAGAGCCTTTGGAACTTCATTTTCAAATTACAAGATCAGCAATTTCGTAAAAGAGAGGGAGACCAGTGAGGGTTAAAGAGAACGCATCAAATTTGGACGAGGAAATCTCCCAATCTAATCGTGCGTTTGGAGTGATTTAAAAGCCATCGAAAATCTTTGGAAGTCTAGTTTTCAGAGTGGGGCTGCCGGAGGGAAAAACTCAAAGGAAGTGGGCTGGAGATTGAAAAGAAGGCAGAAGTATCAGACTATCAGATCAGTCTGAGCCAGTCTTGAAGATTCTATGATTTCAGCCAAACCACGAGGACTTCTGAGCTGAAACTTTAGGGTAAGCTTTCTGAGACATTTTAGAATAAGTTTGTAGAAGGAAGTATTTCAAAATAAGGTTCTGAACTATGAGTAATCTAAGCTGTAATTTGAATCTGAATTCTAGGGGTGAAAAGGAGCTCGAGGAGCCACTAGAGTGAAAAGCTCCTAAGAAATCAAGGTGAGTGGCTAAAATGTTTTGACTAAAACATTTTCCTTAAACTGTTTGGTTAAACGTGTTATAGAAAGCATGTTTTCAAGAATATTCTCATGCCTACTAGTTTTATGAAGTGATTTCCAAGCAAGTTGTGAATTATGTTTGAACGCATGCATGTGTGAGAAATTGTTGAAAAACTATTTATATGTGTTGATTTGATCCAGCATGCATTAACATCTTTAAAGTCATGTTTTATATGTGTTATACTTTACATGCTTTAAAGAGAAAAGTCGTTTATGACTAGTTTTACTAAAATGCGATACCGAAGGACTTTTGAGAAGGTATCCACCCAACTAGATACTGAAGGACGAAGGTATCTATTGGTCTGAAGGACATTTGAGAAGGTACCAAGCCAACGGGATACTGAAGGATGTTTGAGAAGGTATCCTAGTAGCTTGATACTGAAGGACATTGAGAAGGTATCTGAGCAGAAGTACCTAATGTGTAAGGGTACTTAGTGTGGCCACAGGTGAATAGAGTCAGAGATTGAGCAAAAGGGTTCTCTCTAGACTAGTAGTTGGTGTTGGGATTGTTTTACCCACAGTAGGGTACGTTGGATAAGAAGAGGAAGATTTCTCTAAATGTCTATCTTTGGCACTTGAGACTAGGTCACATAAATCTTAACAGGATTGAGATATTGGTTAAGAGTGGTCATCTAAATAAGTTGGAAGACAGCTCATTACCACCATGTGAGTTCTGTATCGAGGGTAAAATGACAAAAAGATCTTTCTCTGGAAAAGGTCTTAGAGCCAAAGAATCCCTAAAGTTGATTCACTCAGACCTTTAAGGGCTCTAAATTTTAGAGCGAGAGGAGGGTATGAATATTTCATCAGTCTTATTGATGATTATGCCAGGTATGGGCATATTTACTTAATGCACTAGAAGTCTGAAACTTTTGAAAAGTTCAAAGAGTATAAAGCTGAGGTTGAGAACCAATTAGGTAAAAAGATTAAAACACTTCGATCAGATTGAGGTGGTGAGTATATGGACATGGAATTCCATAACTATTTGCTAGTACATGAAATTAAGTCTATATAAGATGCTTGAGAAAATGTTAATGTTCTGTTCTTGCAATTCCGAACTATTTGGATTCCAAGAACATACTGTGCATCTCCCAAATCTTTCATTTGGAATTGCGAAGCCAGCCGTCTCTTAACATCAGCTAGATATTCTACCCCATTTTCAATGAGTAGAATATCACCAACATACAACACCCGAAAAGCGAAAATTTTGTTAACGATTTTCTTGTATACACAAGGTTCGTCAACATTTTGTTCAAAGCTATAAGATTTGATTGCAATGTCAAATCTCATATTCCATGATCTAGAAGCTTATTTTAATCCATAAATGGATCGATTAAGTTTGCAAACCTTTTGCTCTTGATCCTGCTGTATAAACCCTTCTGGTTCTAAATATGACCCGCCATTTTCAGATCTTATAGGACAGTATGAACTTGCCTCCGAAATAGAAGACAATATCCAAGACAGAACTATAGAATCCTATTCATTTTACTGAAGCCTAGGTTGTTCCAAATCCTATGTTACAACCCTCCCCGTAGGGATAGCCGTCACTAAACGACTAGCAAAGGGCCGTTTAAAGCTAACCAATAGGCACAACATAGGAATCTCACAGTTCAAACTAATGGAGGAGACTGTACGATATATTGACACATATTCTTCACCCACTTACTATGAACTACTTCCTCCGTTTACATTGATATTGACTCATACAAAACACTTTTCGATGGGAAGTCACTCCCAGGGTGACACGAAGCATCATATGAATCTCACAGTGTAAACTATGTGAAGACGTGGCAGTTGAAATCTATTTATCAAATAATTGATTTATGTTTGAACAACTTCCTCTTATTCACCAAAATGTAGATTTAAGCAAAAAAAATACTTTCCGAACGGATGTCACTCCCAGGGTGACATGATGTATCGCTTAAATCTGGATTGTGAACTCTTAGAGACGTGAGAACTAAAAATAACGTATCATATATGTTATTAATCTCCCACTTAAATTTTCTAATAACTCTATCATATAGAAGTTATTAAACTGCCACTGAAGTGTTCTATTGGGTAGATTTATACTTAAGTTCTTTTCGGCTAATAAAACAACCCTAAGTCTATGTAGTTTATCCAAGTATAACTCTTATAATTGGATTTTAACCTATAATGTCTAGATGATAAACCATTTTATTACCTCACATCACTCACATATGCTCATAAAATCGATTACCAATGCTCAATAATTCGGCCATAATCCCCCAGGTAGGAGGTGTTCCATAAACCGTCAACTTAAGTACCCCCATCCTTAGACAGGATTATATACCGATTGAGTTTGTAACCTAGGTTTTATAAGTTTTAACTGTTAAAACAGGTGGTCAACCTACGTGAGCATGCAGTTGTTGTTTATGGATTTTAAATGACTAACCCAATTTTATAACTTATAAAAATTTAGACATGCTAAACATCCATAACATACATAAAGGCATTCAATATTTAATATAACACTTATATTAAATACTAGAAACCCTAACATGTATACTATATTATAACAAATTATAACATACTTTCAATGCATGTAACATGCTTCTTATGGTGGGATTTTAAATCTAAATGGCATACTATATGGACATCCAAGATTTATTTAATTATAACATACATCAAATGCATAAATAATTAAACACAGACTGATATGGTTTTAGTTTTGGCATAAACAAGCAAACAGAAGCCTAACTATTACAATCAGCTTCGACCGTCTTTGAACCGCTCAAACCGCTTCAAACCAAACCCAAGCATCTTGAATCGGACTGGATAAGTCTAAACCAGACCATCAAAGTTTGAACCAGACTAGCCGAAAACACTTTGAGGCTAAACCAGATTGGACCTTGAGAAAACCGGTCAAATCGGCTGCTCTCGGTCCAACCTCAAAGTCTTACTAAGGCCGATCGTGTAACGCTGAAGGCAGTCTAGTGTTGTGAAGAGGTACACGATCGCTTATTATCTGCTGAAGCTAAACGATCGCTTATCTCTATCGTATAGAACTACATGACCGCTTAACACCATCACCTAGCTATCATTAAGCTCTATCGTATAGAACTACACGATCACTTAGTGTCTGCCCCAGCTAAACGTTCGCTTAGCTCTATCGTATAGAACTAAATGATCGTTTAACACCATCGCCTAGCGCTTCATGTGATTGTTTAGTATACGCCACAGCTAGACGATCGCTTAGTTCTATCGTATAGAACATCATCACGTCGTTTATCTCCTTGTCTACATGATCGCTTAGCTTCGCATCTAAATGATTGCTCAGCACTATCGCGTAGAACTTCATCACATCGCTCATCGCGCGCAGCTGCTACATGATCGTGTAGTGACATCGTATAGCAAATTCAACGTATCGTTTAGTTCCCATGCCAAAGCTAAACGATCGCTTAGTGCTATTGTATAGCAATTTGAATGCATCATTTAGCTCCCGCAGGTAAATGATCGTTTAGCGTTCAACATCACAATAACTAGCGCCCGATCGTCTTTCTTTACATCGTGTAACGCCTGGAACTAGATGATCGCTTAGCAACTGAACCTCAATAATGATTTTGAGCAGAAGCTGAAAGACTGGAACAACAGCTCAACCTCCTTCACTTGTTTCTTGAATTACATCTTAATTTTAACTCTAATGACTCCAAATAAATTACGACTCTTGTTACCACATAAAAGCTCATAAAAAAAAGACCCAATTACAAATTTAAATGAGAAATTAAAGAGAATTAAAATGCCAAAACTCAGAAAACCATATCAGTGAATCAGTTTCATATTTCTCATATAAAACACCCACCAAACAAAAAATAAACCGAATTGAATGCTTATATGATGCTTTAATACTAGTTGTAGGATCGTATCAGCAACAACAGAAGTACAAGAATCATCTAAGCAGTCTAATTCACTAGTTTTGAAAAAATATAAAGCATGCTCTTGTAGAAAACAAGTGAGTTTCAAGACATACCTCTTGTAGAACTTCTTCAAAGTTCGATCTTCAGCTGCTATCTTCTCCAAATCTTGTTGTAGATCACCTCAAGATCTTCTCCACTATTCTCTTGGTGCTCTAGATTGAGTCGTGGGACTCAAAACAAGCTATCAAGGGATGAAGGAGAAAAGCTCACAACAGCAATCTTGGTGAAGAACCTTTTCTTCAACCCGAATTTTCTCTAAAATTCTCTTTTGATTGCATGCCCGAATTTCACTCCAACTTGTACATTATATTACAAATCAACATGCAAGAGAGAGAGTTGCATGAGTTGTAGCTCATGCTTGGAGAAAGACAAGGCAAAGGTGAATACTTTTGTGTGAGCAAGTAGAAAGATGGATAATGGAAAACCAACTTTTTTCATTTGTGTTTTGTTTTTCATTTTTCAAAATTTTTTCATTTTTCAAATTTTATCTAAAAAATAAAAATATGATATTACCAAAATCCATTTTGAGTTTCAAATTGAAAAATAAAATTAATTTCATAAATTAATTTTTAAACAAAACTTAATTAATTTAATATCAAATATTAAATTAATTTTTACACATATCCATCTTTATATATTTAAATATAAATTCTTCTATTCCATTTAATTCTCAAAATTAAACATGTAATTATATCTCATATAATTACTATTCCTTTAATTTTAATTTGAACGTTTCAAATTAATTTATCACGCTATTCTAGAGCTAGTCTGTTACGAACTAGTAGGGGGACCTTGCGGACCTACAGATCATGGGCTACAACGATCTGAGATTAATTTCCTAAACTCATTAAACCAGATTAATCCTCATTCGTTAACTAATGGGTCACTCCACTAAAGCCCATAGTTGCACTCCCCTCACTGTAGATAAATTATGTCCACATGATTTAACCATAATCAGCAAGTCAACCTTCACAGGTTGTTTGTAATAATGGTTGGGTCAACTATCTTTTTTACCCTTGAGATTACGTCTTATTCCTCAAGTTCCTATTGATCCTCTAATGAACAACTGGTTTTTGATCCAATCACTAAACCAAATTCTCTCAGCCCAGTGAGAGGGTGGGGTCCCTTGTTCAAGACCTGGATTCAGTATTTGAGAGAACAACCTTTCTCCTATCCCTAAATTGGATAAGCGTGAACTTCATCTTGCACCCTATGTCCCCAGCTATATATTCAGTCTTACCCCTGAAATGGGAGTCTTATTGAGTTGACTCTGTTAAGCCAACCCTCAACTATGCAAATCTAAGGGCAATCTTGAATAAACAAGAGTTCATAGTGAGCTCAGGATTAAGATCGAGTTACCTAGGTTATATAGGTGAAATAATCAGTCTTATAAAGTAAGTAGCGTTGTAAAGTAAAAGTGACTTATTTCTTGGTTCCATCTTCTGCAAACTCATTGCATAGGATGCCCCACTCCTCATATCATAACATGAACAAATTAGGATCACATCGTATGTAGCACTTTACAACTCTTTGTAATAATAACAGAGTAGGCAGCATCCAATGGTGTTACCAGAATAAGGTACCCAACCTTATTCATGTACCATAAATCATTTTGACTATTTACTCGAACCTGATCCACTCTTATGTCTCCACATTAAGTTCAAGTACTCATGCAATAGTCATGGGTCTTAATTTATTTGATTTAGACTTTCATACAATTTATGAAATCGATAATAAGTATATTGATTATAGAAAATGCTTATCATTTTACAAACTGTGAGTTTTAGGTCATAAAATCCATCAGTACCTACCTGGAAAGGTGAATTAGATGGATTTGTTACATGTATGTAAATTTGATCAAAGTCTATTAAAGAGTTTAATAAGACTTCAATCAAAATTGTTTAATCATCAAAGACAAGAGTTGTTTTTTATCAAATTAAACAAACACTTAGATAAAATATGTAGCCAGATTTTTCCTTAGTTAATTAATCTTAGGTAGAACACTCAGTGGGAGGAAAATGTGGTATATGATACTTCATTTTAGCATCTACACATTTCTCCCTATAAGTTCACACCGTGAGATCTACTCTCAGCCTCGAGGCACCATAGGTGTCCCCCTACGGTGGCATTTTGGTAGGTCAATAACAAGGTGAATGGAGAGAGTGTTTATAGTAAGTGAGAGTCGCACGTGTAACAACACATCCCTCAGTCTCTCTCATTAGGTTAAATAAAGTTTCATGCATCACCTCGTGGCATCGTGGGTGTCCCCCTAAAATATGGCTTTATTGCATGATGCTTTATTCAATCCCCAAAAATGGATATGGTTGCTTTAGTTTCATGTCTCAATCGGCTTTTCCCAACAGGGGCGAAACTCTATAACCTAAAATGAGGGGCTATACTTACACAAAATTGTTAAAGATGTTAACAAATTCTTGACCAAACAATGGTGACTGTTAGTTACAATGACAAGGTGTTGTTTCTGTCTAATGTTTGAGAATGTCTCATTTTATTGAAGGGGCACTTGATCACCCTATGGTGACTTTTGTCCTACCTCACTGAAACATCATTGCAAAATAGATGTAACTTAGGGTACACTAGACTATTTTGCTAAAATCTAATTGGCTTTCTTAAGTGGTTTAATACAAGTAGACTAAAATAGTTTGTTCTTTCAGCAAATTCTTTAAATGGCTACCTCTACTTTAAGTTTACTAGTCGCAGATAAGTTAACGGGAGAAAATTACGCTAGTTGGAAAAACACAATCAATACTATTTTGATCATCGATGATCTTCGCTTTGTCCTGATGGAGGATCGTCCTTCCATTCCAGCTGCCAATGCTCCTCGAAATGTTCGGGAAGCATAAGAGCATCGTACATGGGCAAACGAAAAGGCCCGAGCGTACATCTTGGCAAGCCTTAATGAAGTCTTGGCCAAGAAGCATGAGCCCATGCTCACAGCTCGTAAGATCATGGAGTCCCTAAGGGGAATGTTTGGACAACCGTCTGCATAGCTCAGGCATAACACTCTAAAACACATCTTTAAAGTACCTGAAAGTTTCTTGCATTTCCGTAGCAATGCTGTTTTGAATAGGATTGACTACAACCTGACCACTCTGCTCAATGAACTACAGACCTTCCAATCCTTGTTGAAAAGAGAGAAGCAGAAGGGTGAAGCAAATATTGATTCATCTTCAAAAAGGTTCCATAAAGGTTCAACCTCTGAAACTAAGTATGTACCTTGTTCCTCCGGTACTAAAAAGTGGAAAAAGAAGAAGGGTGGAAATAGGAAGACTAACCCTGTTGTTGCTGATCATTGGTACCCTATTACTTAACTTATATTATTTGATTTTAATGGAAATATTTTATTTGATGTTATTTATCTAGCATTTATTTCGTTATGAAAATGTGACACTTTAAATTCTATGTGTGCATGTATATTGTAATGGCCTAGCTTGACTCCTAGAGGGTCGGGTCGTTACACAAATTGTTATACCAGATGATGACTGTCGCAATGTAATCATTATGCAGAATGGTCAACGCCTTAAAAGTTTCTTTGAAAATAAAAACAAAAATTAGAGTCGTCAAGGCCCGTATTAAGGTGTGATAAGTCACCAAATTCTAAATATATATATATATATATATATATATATGAGTCTAAATTCAAACTTGGGTTCGGGAGTTAGTTGTGTGTAGGGAATATGTAGCACCATACAACATCCATAAAAATTGTTATCAAATTTTATCTTTTATTATCTAAATTAACAAATGGTCCACAAAATGTTATTTTATTTTATTTTTTTTAAGATTTCTCATGGTTCACAATTAACATTTAAAAATAGAACATGAATGAATGAGTATGGGTGGCATAAGAGCCATTCGAAAAAAAAAAAGGATGAAGAAATGTATTTTAGTTTCACAAAATAATTTCATTCACCCCACGAATATTAAAATATCAAAGTTTGATATTATAATCTCTCTCACGAGTGTTTAATAAGAAATTTCATGTATAAAAGGAATTAATAAATTTCAAACAGAGAATACTACTTAAATAAGATGATTATTGAAAACGGTTAATTTTATGAAAATAATTTCAAATTTAGAAATCTAAATTAGGAAGAAATTTCATGTATTTATGGAGTTTTAACAATAAAACCCATAAAGAAACACTACTTTTCCTCTCTAAAATTAAATATTTATTCCTACTCAATTTTCTTAAGAGTATATAATTTAATTTAGTTTTTGACATTCTAAACCATAGACTTAATTAAGATTCAATTTCTTTAAAATATGTATATACAAAATTTGTATAGAATAAAATGACGATTTGAAAATTTACATAAAATGAGATTTAAAATCAATATAATAAATAAATTAATACCAAAATAAATCAAATTTAATAAACCTAATAAATATCAGGTTAAACTACAACAATACTAAATCCTCTCTTTATGAAATTAAAATTAAATTGGGATAATAGCAAAAAGAACAAAGGTAAATATTCATAAAAATAGTAAAGAGATCCCAACACAATAACAAATTAATACAAAAATAAATCAAATCTAACAAACCCAATAAGTATCCGTTAAACTACAACAATAGTAAATTCTCTCCTTCTTAAATTATTATTAAATTGGGGGACATAATTTGACAATTTCTAGAAAAAGAAAATTAAATATTCATAATAGCAGTAAAGAAATCCTAACGCAGCAACAAATTAATATCAAAATAAATCAAATCTAACAAACCGAATAAATATCACATCCAACTACAACAAATGTCAAGCCTCTCTTTGAAAAATTAATATTAAATTAGGAGACATGATTTGGCAATTGCAAGGAGAAGAAAAATAAATATTCATAATGACAAAGAAATTCATCTCCTAATATTAGAAAGGAAAAAGAGAAAGAAAGATACCTTTGAAATGTTTAAATCAAATGGAAAAGTCTTCTCTCCTCCTTTTGTCAACACATTACGTGTACAATTAAAATGGAAAATCGAGTGGAAAAGAGATTTTTTTTTTTTTTTTTTTGACAATTTAAATTCGAGAATGAGTGAAGAAGAGACCTTATCACTTTCACTAATCTAATATTTTTCCTCCCCTTTAATTTCATAGGGGCTTCCTTTTATAATTGACAAATCAGTTTTTTTTTTTTTTTTTTTTTTTTTTTTTTTTTTTTTTTTTTTTTGAATGTGAGAGAGGGAAGAGAGATAGTTATCAGTGGAAAGAAAAAAAATTGGAGCAAGGTGAAGAAAGTAGGAAATCGTGGGAGGGGAGGAAAGTAGAGAGAAAACGGGGAAGAGATAGTCGAGAAAAAATAGGAGACCTTTGTAATTTTTTTTTTAAATATATTGTAATTAATGTGTGGGATGGGAAATCAAATCTCAAACTTCGAAGTTGATAATATGAAAGTTAAGCTACACTTTCGTTGGCAAGACTATGGTAAATTTAACCTTTGTTAAAAAAACCATCTTCAAATCAAGTTAATCAAATTCCAACTTTATTTTTGTTTAATGAGGTCTTAGCAATAAAAGGAAATGATAAAAGTAAAAGAATAAATTAAATCAATAAACAAATAAAGTAAAATAAAAAATAAATCGGACAAAATATGGTATCTACAACTTGCCCTCATTTGTATATCTTGAAAATATTTAAAGGTGGACAAAGAAAAAGATAAAGTATTTGGGTCGAAATATTTTTTATTTTTGAAAAAAACCAAATTATCACTTGAGCAAGGACGTCAACCTCAGCTCTAGAGTTGAGTTAGAAAAGCCTTGGACATGATATATAGAATGTTCAACCTCAACTCCAAGACTAGACTCGATTTAAAACAAAATTTGAAAAAAAAACATCTATGTTAGCTTTAGGGCTAAATTTGATAAACAATGAACCTGATAGACACAGTCTTGGAAATCAACTCCAAGATTGAGTTCGATTTAATCAAAATTCGAAATGACTTATCTCAATAGCTAGGTTCAATAAACAATGGACTTGATAGACACAGGCTTCGACATCAGCTCCAGAACAAAATTCAATTTAATCAAAATTAAAAAAGATATCGACCTCAGCTCTAGGGCTAGGTTAGATAAATAATGGACTTAACCTCAGTTATAGAATTGAGCTTGATTAACTTTAAAAAACATTCAACCTTAACTCTGGGGTTGGGTTCGAAATAGATGGTCTTTACCTCACCTAGCTATTGGACTGGGGTCGATTTAATTTGAGAAGAAAATATTAATAAAAAAACAATTTTTAAAAAAATAATTAAATAAATAGCTCGCTAGCCCACCTTACCAATCCTATCAACAATTGATTAGCTTAGTCATAAGATAGACCAAGGTACTAGTATCATGGAGCTTGTTTCTTAAGTGGCTAATTGCTTCCCTTCCAAAATGCACTTTGATAAGATAAATATGAACGAATTAAGCCTATGAACGATTGTGATATGTTGCAAAGACTAAAAACTGTCTTAAACTTGGACGACACATAATGTAAACCTTTTTATGGTGAAAACTTGAATTTGTAGCACTTACAGTTGCAAAATATTTTGTCTTGACTTGTGGATATTTTCATTCTCCCCTATACTTCCTCAAGTTTTAACAAGAGAAACTCATAGCGTTTACAAATACAATAAGGTGTACCAGATTCCTTGATAATTAACAAATGATAGAATAATAAAATGATGAATTCATAGGTTTTTACTATAGTTTAATAACATATTAAGAAGGACAAAAGAATGGACTGACAAAGAAACATACGTTTGATAAATATAATCAGAAATGACATTAAAAAACAACAATGCTTGGAAAGGAAGTACAAAGACGAGGGGTAAGAGAGTCATGGAACCATATAAATATAGGAATGACATTCTAAGAATTAAATGTGAGTTTTCTAGAAATACCTCAGACATTTTTCAACACTGGAACCTTCTAAGAAAAAGCCTCATGCATAATATTTCTGAACATGATCTGCACTCATTGGGTTCTTTAACACATCCCTATCCATGTTAGTTAAAAGCAAAGCTCCTCCTAAAAAAGCCTTTTTCACTTTGAACGAAACTTCGTAATTAGGAGTCCATTTTCCTCGATAATCCTTTTGAAAAGGAAGTATCCTTTATAATACCAAATCTCCTTCTCAAAAACATCGAGCGTGTACTTTCTTATTGTATGCTCGTATTAGCCTTCTTTGGTACAGTCGCCCATGGTTTAATGTAATAATTTTTTTTTTTTTTTTTAAATTCAACTGCTCATAGCGACCTCGTATCTATTCAGCTTCATCTAATTTAATTTACATGAGAACCCTCAATGAAGGTATTGATAGCTCTCAAAAAGAGTTATATTTCCTTGCTTAATTTGAGCTCGTTGTTGGATTTTATGTGTTTATTGTCCTATTTTGTAGGCATCGAGCAATCAAGAGGTAGAATCGGCCATTTGATGAGAATCGAGGTTAATTTGAAGCAAATTGGAGGTGATTTGAGCATCCTGGCTTCAAAGGAATTAAAAAGACCAAAATGCCCCTGCTTCAGCGTTACAATGCTAATCAATTGCCTAAATCTAACGCTCACTTGACGTTAGAAGACAGAATGCTAATGTGGAGGGTAATATTTTGCAACGCTCCGATTGGAGTAATGCTACCAATGCATCTGCGTGTGCGTCTTCTTTGGCCCAAACACAAGAAAGCGTTGCAAAGTTGCGATGATTTCTATAAATATTCCCCTTTGCCTCTAGGTCAAAATAAGCTAACATTTGGGGGCTGAATTGATGGAGGTCGAAGTTTATCTTCATTCTTCTTCTCTTCCCTTCAAATTTTAGTATCTTTAGGTTAGTTTTTCTTTTTTACTTTGGGTTGTAATAATGGATCAGACGTTTATCACATATTTGTCTATGAAGTAAGAGGTAATTTCTCTCTAATTTCTTTGTGCAAGGTCCCTATGTTTAATTTCTTGAGAATTTCGTGATTAAATGTGACATTCTCCAATTCTATGTTTTCTTTGAATCTTGTTGTAATTTAGATTTTCATTTGTATGTTGGACCGATGACCCTATAATTATTGCATATCTCTGTTAGTCAATTTCAAACCCGCACATTTTCTTGGGTTCGTCTATACTTGAATTTACCCCAGTAGCAAAGATTAGATGTGAATGCTTATATTTATAGGCTGACCTTGAATCTTGATAATACATGTTTATCTATATTTGAGGAATATGTTGGTTAATTGAATATGGCTTTTCCTGACATTTAATCAATATGATTGAATCCTCATTCTTAATGCATATGATTTCTAATTATACATGATCGCTAATAACCCAGTAGAATTAAGAGCATATAGTTTAATTAGGGTATGATCTTTCTGTTGGGATTAGTGTCCTAATTCTCCCAGAGTCTCGTAGTTTGTAAACATTGTTATAAATAAAATAAGTGTTATTTTATTTGCATTTACTCTTATTCAATACACTAAGATCCGTAATTATATTATGTAAACTTCAGCATGTATATGAGATATATAAGTGTATCATGCCTTAAGTAATAACCTAAATGATCTATAGTATAAAGATAAAGGAGGGATACCTAAGCCATAAACTTGTTGAGCATAAAACTGATCTAATCTTATCTTATGTCATAAAACGCATGGATGAATGATGACTTTATTTTCTTTATCGATACTACTACTAGATATGCGTTATTACTGAATGTTCTTGTAGTATGCTATGCGTTGTCACAAGTTTACTTGCATTGGAACCAAGTATAATTCCACTGCAAGTTTCTCGGTGTAATACGAGGTCGAACACAGGGATTGTTTTAGGTTAAATGTGTTACATTTGTGATATATGTGACCGGGGATTTTTCAATTAATAAAAGTGTGTGTACAGGTATTTAAATGCGATAAAGTAAAAGTATGCAATAAACATAAATTGCGGTAATAAAGTAAACTGCAGTAAAAGTAAAGTGCGATAAAAGTAAACCTAAGCTATGATGATATAAGATACCGAGGTTGAGACTAATTGTGAAGATTATACAAAGGTCATGTTATGTGGTGGCAAGGCTTATGTGCGAAGCAGAAAGAGAAAGGATAATTAGTACAAACATTGCAAGTTCCTTAATTGCGTTAAAGATATAACTACGGTTTTGCTTTCCCTTGGCGTACACCACTCGGTGATCGGTCGCGTTCCCACATCTCTGTGGTGAAACAGGGACGAACGTATATATATATATGTATGTATAGCTTTATACATCAAAACATAATCCATTTACATTACAAGTGCTTATTTTTAGCTAAATACACACATAAAATACTTGATAATGCAACAAATGCCATGACTTCCTTTTATATTTGAAATTTTGTAATTCATTTGTACATTCCAAAATAAAAAATTATGCAACAATAAAAATATACCAAATAGAATTTGTAACTAATAAGTTCAGAAAATACAAAATTTATAAGCTTTCAAGATTATGACATCATGGAATTGAGTTTCTGTCTTTGAGTCAAACTGGATCAAGATTATGGATAAAAAGCTTGAAATTAATGAGTTGGATGAAGTGAAAGCTGGGTCATGAGTTGATTTGAGTCAAACAATGGGAACAAATTTAGTGATGAAGTTGTTCCTTGAGGTGAAATCGACATTGAAATCTACAAGGCTTCATCATAAACAATACAATCTGTAATTAAGAAAGCTATTAAAAGGCTTTCATCACAAGCAATACAACTTGTAATAATCACTTCAAGTTTCACTTAATATGCAATTCTCTAAAAACAAAATAAGAACTAAAGATTAATCACTAACTCAAATGTTGCAGAACCAAATAAGAACAGAAGTCAAGGAGATGATAAATCTCCAAGCCTAAACTACCTAACAGGCCGTCGTAAAGGAAATAACCCATTAAGATTAATTAAAAAAAAAAAAGGGGGGGGGGGGGGGAAAGTTATAGAGCTCTTATAGAGGGCAGAGCAAGTCTCCAAAAAGTGACAGTATGTTTAACAGTCTCTCATAAATGCTATGAAGCCAATAAACTATAACTAACCTTGAAATTTCAGTTATTTTTCTACATCCATAAAAGCCAAAGAAAAGCTTTAGTTGTCTTCCTCCAAATGATTCTATTTCTAGCTTTACAATGGAACCACCAGCCACAGAACCTCAAGGAGCGGACACCAGGATGAGAGGCCAAACCTCCCAAAAAGGGAATACTAAGACTTATAATTAGCAAATGACAAGTAACAATCGAAGAAAAGCTCATACACCATAGCAAAATTTGTGATATTCTTCACTTTAGCCTATCATTAGTATTAGATTGTTAAAAGGTAGAGACCAAAACAGCCACATGAAAGCTTGAGGTTTGCGTAAAATTAATAAAGTCATATAAACTTGAGTCAGATTAAATTGGAAATTGTATATGTCTGCAGAAATAAGGGAATAACAACATAACATGATTTGTGAACTCTAATTCGTAAATGATATAAATATTTTTCAGATGTAGGACACAAAACCAAGCCCTTGTTGATGCTAGAAATCAACTGGCTTTCTAAAGTCCCCAACAGAACAAGGGTTAAGCATCAAAGTCAAAAAAACTATCCCCCCCCCCCCCAAGAAAAAAATAAATCCATGTAAGAATAATACTATTTGAACGCATTTAGTGGTTATGTTCGTAGCATGAATAATCATCATTCTAAATATTGCGTAAGGTAGAAGTTGAATAACTATAAAAATAGCTATATAAAAAGTTTAAATGAAAGACTACAGAAATTTAGCTGTGTTGGGTTTTATGTCCTAAAACTCGTGGTTCAAACAATAAAACTTATTCTGAAAATTCAATAAGTTGTTATTAAATATATGAATTGCTTATTTCATTTTAGAAATAAATCCAATAAACTAAATGATCCATGACTGTTACATGAATACTTGAACTTTATGTGGAGACATAAAAGTGGATCAGGTTCAAGTAAATAGTCAAAATGGTTTATAGTATATGAATAAGGTTGGGTGCCTTATTCTGGTAACACTATCGAATGCGGCCCACTCTGTAGTTGTTACAAAGAGTTGTAAAGTGCTACAGAAGAAGTGATCTTGATTTGTACATGTTATGACATGAGAAGTGGGAGCATCCTGTGCAATGAGTTTACACAAGATCGAACCATGAAATAAGTCACTCTTACTTTATAACGCTATTTACTATTGAATACTGACTATTTCAAAGCGATGACCTAGGTAACTTAACCTTAATCCTGAGCTAACTATGAACTCCTGTTTATTCGGGATTATCCTTAGATTTGCATAAGTAAGGGTTGGCTCAACAAGCCGACTCAATAAACCTCTATTTTAAGGGTAAGACTAGGTAGATAGTTGGGGATATAGTGTGCAAGATGGAATTCACTCCTACCCACTTTCTGTTAGGGTTAATGCCCTAAATCTCGTAGGATATTATAGTTTGTAAACATCTGTATGAACAAACAGTTTGATGCTTTATAATATGAAATATTTTATTCACTTCAGTCCATGAAATATGAGATTTTTAGTTCCATTAACCACAAACCAATAAACTAAGATCCCTGGTTATCGTTGTAACTTAAACATGTATGTGGAGACATACAACTGGATCGTGTTTTAAGTGATAACCTAAATGGTCTATAGTATATGGATAAAGAAGGAAAACCTTATCCTATTGACACTATGAGTGTGGCCCGCTTTATAGATGTTACAAGTGTTGTAAAGTGCTATAAATGGTCTGATCCTGACCATTCATGTATTAGACATGCGAGCGAGAATGCTTTATAAAAATGATTTTGTATGAGATCGGACCATGAAATGTTTAGTCTCGTTATATAACGCCGTTCATGATAGAGACTTTCATTTCACTAGGATGACCATAGGTAACATGACCTTAATCCTGAGTGAGTTAGAAACTCTTGTCTATGAGGGCAGTCCTTTGATTTGCATGGGTGCTTGTGGTCAGATCATCGACTGAAACCTACCACTTTGAGATTCGTCTGATTGGGGAGTTGGGAACTCAGCTACACAAGAAGGAATTCACTCCTTCCCCGAAGCAGGGGTAACTAGATAAATTGCTCCTTTAAGGGCTAATTCCAAGGCTTGAACAATGTGGCACCACACCTTTTCTTAGCCCAAGAAGGGTTTACTCATAGTGGGACTATGATGTATTGTTCATTAGAGGAATCAATGGTACTTAAGGAGTTAGATGTAACTATAGGGGCAAAACGGTAAATTAGTCCAGCTGTACTTACGAGCAAGGGTCATCACACTGTTGATTGGTTATATTTGATGGACATAGAAATATATCTGTAGTACGAAGAGTGCAACTATCGGTCTTTAATGGAGTGCCCAACAGTTAACAGATGGTGGATATCATGATTAAAGAGTTTAGTCAGTTATTCATTTACCGTTGGAGCTTCATGCTACAGGACCATAAGGTCCCCTTGGTAGCTCAATGGATTCATGTTGAGAATCAATTTTTGGGTTAGTTTGAAGTGTTCAAATTAACAAGAGGGATATCGATTATATATGATATAATTAAATTAATTAAATTATATGTGATATAATTGATTTAATGTATTTGATACATTATTTGATTGGAGGAATTAATATAAATATGATTTATATTAAATGCCATAAAGTAGAAAAAGAATTATGGTTTATATATTACATATGATGTGATATTACAACTATAGGTTATAAATATAATATAATAAATTAGTTATAAGATAATTAATTTCGATTTTCTCCAATAACCGACTTAATGGTTGGTTATGGACAATTTATGGCAACCGGTGGGATAAAGTGAAAATAGTTTTCATTTTGTCATAGCACACAATTCAACGCGCTAAAAGCATCAAGTTATATGATAGTTTGGTTGAGAGAGTAAACGATCAATCGAGTATTCTATACAATAGTCACTCACTTACTAAACGATCGAGTACCCAAGTCTAAACGACAGACTTCTCCCTTCTCCCACTTACTCAATCATTTACCTGATCGTCTAGTTCCTCCATCCCTCTTCCAAATCCATATAGAGCCCACACCTTCTGGATTCTCACACCAAGAATACCAAGGCAGCCTAGTGGTGGTATTGAGTTTCCGTTTGAGGTTCGAGGATTGAGTTTCACTCGTTGCTGTTCGAGGATATTCCAGAGTCGTGTTGCGTTTATGTTATTGAACGCGTTGCTGAGTTCGATCGAGGAAATACTAGAATAAAAAGTTCTTCAAAGGTATGTTTACTCGATCCTTTGTTCTTAACTTTCGATGCATGTTGTAATTTAGACTTGATGCATAATTGTTCCATTTGATTGTAAATGTGTATGTTTTTTCAAAATGGGATTTAGAACAATCTGCTTCCGCACATTGGTTCTCTAGTTTTAGAGTTCCTTCACTTTTAGGGATAGTAGAGAGGTTGTTTCCTTAATTGCCAACTTTGGGTCTTGAACAAGGCGCCCTACTCTCTCATTGCCCAAGAGGGACTTACTTTGTTGATTGGATCACAAACCAATTGTTCATTAGAGGATCGGTAGGACTTAAGGAACAAGAGGTAATCTCAGAAGTAAAATAGCCACTTCCAACCGTTATTTCAAACAACTTGTGAAAGGTTAACTTACAAATCATGGTTATATCGAGTGGACATAATATATCTACAATGAGGGGAGTGTTACTCTGAGCTATAATGAAGTGACCTATTAGTTAACGAATGGGGGTTAATTCAGTGTAAAGAGTTTAGCCAATTAATCTCGGATTGTTGGAGTCATGATCTGTAGATCCATAAGGTCCCCCTACTATCTCATAAATGGATTAGCCTTAGAGTAGTGTGATAAGTTAATTTGAAACATTCAAATAAGAATTAAGGGAATTAGTAATTATATGTGATATAAATACGCATTTAATTTTGAAATTAAACAAAATTGGAGAATCAATTAATATTTAAATATGATTTGAATATTAAATTCATGAATAAGAATTCATGATGGTGGAATTAGTATTAAATTAATTTAATATTTGATATTGAATTAATTAGAATTAATTAAATTGTTTAATTAATTAATTATTATTAATTTTATTAGAAAATTAATTAATGAATTATTTTTGCAAAATTAATAAAGATTTCTTTTTGGAAAAATTGATTTTAGAAATCAATTACAAGATCAAAATTGAAAAATAAAAGAGATAGAAAATGGAAAATCCCAAAAGTGGGATTTCTCCACTTTCAACCAAGTTGCTCACACACTCTCCACCTTCATCTTGAGTCAATTTTCCAAGCATGAGGTGCAATTCATGCAACAATCCTCTTTGTATGAAAGTCATGCAATAAATAAAGAAGATTGAAGTGGAAATATGCCATGCAACTGAAAGGATTAAGCTGAAAAATCTTCAAAAGTTGAAGAAGACTCTTCAACTGATAAACCATAACCTTTTCTCTATTTTTCCTTAATCCAAGCTTATTTTGAGTCCCACAAATCAATCTAAGGCACCAAAAGGATAGTATGGGCGGCTTTAAGGTGGTTCAGAAGAAGATTTGGAGAAGATTTGCAGTTAGAATTCGAGTTTCAAGAGGTTCTTCAAAGGTATATCATGAAACCCTCTTATTAGTTTATGAGCATGCTTAATTTAAAGCCAAAATTAATGAATTAGAATGCTTATCCGTTTTACTACCTCTTTATGTTTTTTAAATCTAAGAATTGGTATCAAAACATCATTTAAGCATTCAATTTGGTTTAATTTTGCTTTGATGGGTGTTTTTTCATAAGATATATGAAAATGGTGCACTGATATGGTTTTATGAGATTTGACATTTAAATTCTCTTTGATTCTTTTGTTAAACTAGTAATTGGTTCTTGAGTGATGAGATTTTATGTGTTCTCAAGAGTCTAGAATTTATTTGGAGTCATTAGAGTTGAAATTAAGTTGTATTTGAAGAAAGAAGTGAAGAAAGCCGAATTGTAGAAATCTGAAGCTGAGCTTCTGTTCAAGCAGCGTTGCAATGCTCCCCTTAAGCGTTGTAATGTTGCTTATATTTTATTGAGCGAGCGAGTTTCAACCGAGCGTCGAGCAATAAGAATCGAGTTCTGAATCGATTTGACGAGCGAGGATGAGCAAGTTTGACCGGTTTGTCCGGTTTTCTTCAGATTCTGTCCGGTTCGGCCTCAAATGGTTTTTGGCTGGTCCAGTTCAGGCAATTTTGGCCCGATTCAAACTGTTCGGGTCTGATTTGAGGTAGTTCAACTGGTCCATAAGTGTTTTGGAGCCAATTCTTGTTGAATTTTGTAATAACTAGGCATTTGTTTGCTTGAAAATGCCAAAACTAAAACCATATCAGCATGTGTTTTATTATTTATATATGTCATGTATGTCATAATTAAATAAATCTTGTATGTGCATAAAGCATGCCATGTATATTTAAAATCGCACCATAGAAAGCATGTTACATGCATTGAAAGTATGTTATAAAGTGTTATAATATATAATTTGCATGTTTAGGGTTTCTTTTATTTAATATAAATGTTATATTAAATATTGAATGCCTTTGATGTATGTTGTGGATGTTTAGCATGTCTAAAATTTTGTAATTTATTATAAATTGGGTTAGACATTTAAAATCCATACAAAAAACAACTGCATGCTCACGTAGGTTAATCACATGTTTTAATAGTTAAAATAGGTCATTAAACTTATAAAATATGGTTACAAACTCAACCAATCTATAATCCTGTCTAAGGCTGGGGGTATTTAAGTTGACAGTCTACGGAATACCTCCTATTTGGAGATTATGGCCGAATTATTGAGCATTGTTAACCATTTTATGAGCAATACGTGAGCGATGTGAGGTTTTAAAACTGGTTTATCACCTAGACATCGTAGGTTAAATCCAAATATAAACATTATACTTGGATATATACCTAGACTTAGGTTGTTTAATTAGTCGAAACAAGCCTAAGGAAAAGTATATCTCGTTTAATGTTAGAACACTTTAGTGGGAGTTTAATAACATATATAGTATTCTAATAGAACACTTCAGTGAAAATAAATAACATATATGATATGTTAGAATGTTTCAGTGGGAGATTAATAAACATATATGATATGATTATTTTTAGCTCTCACATCCCTAAGAGTTCACGATTGAAATTCATGCAGCACTTCGTGTCACCCTAGGAGTGACCTTCATTTGGAAAGTGTTTACATGAATCGAGAATTTGGTGAATAGGGGAAGTTGTTCACCATAAAATCAAATGTGATGTTTTGATTTTAATTTTCACATCTCAAGATGTTCACACTGTGAGGTTCATGCGGCACTTCGTGTCGATTATACCTCGACTGCTCCATTCGGAAAATGTTTGTGTGAATCAATATCAAGGTGAATGAGGGGAAGTTGTTCAATGGAAAATCAAATATACGATATATTGATTTCAATTCTCATGTCCCTAGAAAATTTCCACCGTGGGATCTATGCAACACTTCGTGCCGATTATACCTTGATTGCTCCATTCGGAAAGTGTTCATCATGAGGTCAAGATCAAAGTGAATGGGGGAAGTAATTCATAGTAAGTAGGTGAAAGATATGTATCAACATATCCTGCGGTCTCTTCTGTTGGTTTGGACCGTGAGATTCCTATGTTGCACCTACTTGTTGTCTTGAAGTCGACATTGCTAGCCGTTTAATGACGACTATCCCTTCGGAGGGTTTTAACATAGGATCCGAAACAACTCAAACTTCAGAAATGGATAGAATTTCTAAAGTCGTTTTCAACTTTGACTTTCCAATTCGGGAGCATTGTTGGGGCTGACTTCTGAGGTCTGAAAACAGAGGGTTACACTTATAGAATTACTAAAAAGTTAGTAATCTCTGATAAAAAATGGTAACAAAATGACTATCGGAATATGAGTTATTCTTGATATAGTATTTAGTCAAGAATGTCTTGTTGTAGTACCATTGCAAAAATAATCTTGGGTATATTATTACTTTGCTAAAACTTGATTGGGTTTAAAAAGAAATTCACTGATAAAATTTGTTTATATTTTTCAGAATGACAAGTTCATTAGTACAATTATTGGCATCTGATAAACTAATTGGGGTTAATTATTGTCACCTGGAAAACAAACCTAATACTATACTGGTGATAGCTGATCTATGGTTCGTTTTAACAGATGAGTGTCCTCCCATTCCTACCTCAAATGCAAATTGAAATGTTCAGGATGCATACAATAGATGGATCAGGGAAAATGACAAAGCCCGTGCCTATATCCTTGCCAGCATATCTGATGTCTTGATGAGAAACACGAGAGTATAGTTACTGCCAAAGAGATTATGGAATCTCTCTGTGGGATGTTTGGACAGCCGTCCTTCTCCCTGAGGCATGATGATATTAAATATATTTACAATTGTCGTATGAAAGAAAGGGCCTCTGTTAGAGAACATGTCCTGGACATGATGGTCCATTTGAATGTGGCAGAAGTAAATGAGGCTGGCGTTGACGAGAAAAATCAAGTTGGTTTTATTCTAGAATCTCTTCCGAAGATTTTTCTACAGTTCTGCACGAACGCGATTATGAATAAAATAGAATATAACTCGACTACTCTTCTAAATGAGCTACAAACTTACTAGACTATGATGAGAGCTAAAGGTCTAAAATTGAAAGTAAATGTTACTACCGCTGAGAAGAGAGGAACGTCCTCCAAAAAGCCTGATATTGCTTCTTCTTCATAGACTAAGAGTATTACAGTTAAGAAGAACAAGGGAAAAGGGAAGAAAAAACCCGCTGGTAAAAGACGCAAGGCCAATGTTGCAGATAAAGGAAAATGTTTCCACTACAACGAAGAAGAGCACTGGAAGAGAAACTGCCCTCGGTACCTTGTCGAGAAGAGAGTAGAGAAAGCAAAATAGGCAAACTAGTTCCTGAAGATTGCTTGCTCTACTTAAGTTGACCAGTGGGAGATGTTGCTGTTGCTATCTGAAGATGATCCTATCTACTTTTGTTATTGTAATAAAATTTATTTTGTCTTGTTATAAAGAAAAATATATATAAATTTTTGTTGTAAATGAAATGTTTATTAGCAAAAGTATGTTTGTTTTATTGCAAAGCAACTTCTGTTAGAACCAACCTAGTTAAAAGCCATTTGCAAATATTTACATATTAAAACGGCTAGAAATCAATCAGGGCAAGTAGTTATTTAACCTAAGTGACAAGTTTAAAACACTTAAAAAGTTCAAAGTGTACAAAACTTGTTAGGTAAAATAAAACCAAAATACTTTGATTGGATCAAAGTATAGAAAGTTTGAGATTTCTAGGACTATTTGATAGAATATGAAATCTAGTAAAAATTTTCTACATCTAGGTTCCTTAATTGTTTTTTAACATCATTTCAATTTTAAAGTATTTCTGAAATTCTATATGAGATATAGAAAACTCATAAAATCTATTTATGATATGTAAAAGTTGTTTACATAGTTCAGAAATTTGAAAAGATCGATATAAGTGTTAATATCGAACCCTTAAGTGTTGGAATATTGTTCGAGATCACTTTGTATTATTTGTTTCCATAAAAGCTTGTATATATCAATAAAGAGTTATTGATTGAAATTGACACTGTAAACAAAAGTTGTTTCAGACAGGTCAAATGCGTCTTACTAAAAGAGTTGAGAGTACCTCGATGTATTGGGAGGAATGTATGACTTCCTAGCCATTATTGAGAAATAAGTGTTGTGACAATAAGATGCATTCCCCATCAAGATGACGACTTGAGTGTTAGCCTTTATGTCCTAAAACTCGTAGTTTGTAAACAATAAAATTATTCTGAAAATTCAATAAGTTGTTGTTTAATATATGAATTGCTTATTTCGTTTTAGAAATAAATACAATAAACTAAAAAATCCCTAACTGTTACAAGAATACTTGAATTTTATGTGGAGACATAAAAGTGGGTCAGATTCAAGTAAATAATCAAAGTGGTCTATAGTATATAAATAAGGTTGGGTTCCTTATTCTGGTAACACTATTCGATGCGGCTCACTTTGTAGTTGTTACAAAGAGTTGTAAAGTGCTACAGACGATGTGATCCTAACTCGTACATGTTATGACATGAGAAGTGGGGGCATCCTATGCAATAAGCTTGTACAAGATCGAACCACAAAATCAATCGCTCTTACTTTATAACGCTATTTACTATTTAAGACTGACTATTTTAAAGCGATGATCTAGGTAACTTGACCTTAATCTTGAGCTAACTATGAACTCCTGTTTATTTGAGATTATACTTAGATTTGCATAGGTGAGAGTTGGTTCAACAGTCTTGGCTCAATAAACCTCCATTTCAGGGGTAAGACCGGGTAGATAGTTGGGGACATAGGGTGCAAGATGGAATTCACTCCTACCTACTTTCGGGAATAGTAGAGAGGTTTTTCCCTTAAGTTCTGACTCCAGGTCTTGAACAAGGTGTCCCACTCTCTCATTGGCTCGAGAGAGACTCGTTTTGTTGATTGGATCACAAACCAATAGTTCATTAGAGGATCAGTGGGACTTCAGGAACAAGAGGTAATCTCAGGGGTAAAACAACCATTTGACGTAGCCGTTATTATGAACAATCTGTGAAGGGTTAACTTACTAATCATGGTTATATCGAGTGGACATAATATATCTACAGTGAGGGGAATGCAACTCTGGGCTTTAGTGGAGTGACTGAGTAGTTAACGAATGATGGTTAATTTGGTGTAAAGAGTATAGTCAATTAATCTCGGATCGTTAGAGCACATTATCTGTAGATCCACGAGGTCCCCTATTAGCTCATAAATGGATTAGCCTTAGACTAGCGTGATGAGTTAATTTGAAACGTTCAAATTAGAATTAAGGGAATTAGTAATTATATGTGATATAATTACGCGTTTAATTTTAGAATTAAACGAAATTGGAGAATCAATTAATATTTAAATATGATTTGAATATTAAATTCATGGATAGAGATGCATGATAGTGGAATTAGTGTTAAATTAGTTTAATATTTGATATTGAATTAATTAGAATTAATTAAATTATTAAATTATTTATTTATTATTAATTTTATTAGAAAATTAATTAATGAATTTTATAAATAAAATTAATAAAGATTTCTTTTTCGAAAAATTGATTTTAGAAATCAATTGCAAATTCAAAATTGAAAAAAAAAAGAAAGATAGAAAATGGAAAATCCAAAAAGTGGGATTTCTCCACTTTCAAAGCAAGTTGCTCACACACTCTCCACCTTAATCTTGAGTCAATTTTCCAAGCATGAGGTACAATTCATGCAACAATCCTCTCTGCATGAAAGTCATGCAATAAATAAAGAAGATTAAAGTGGAAATATGACATGCAACTGAAAGGATTAAGCTGAAAAATCTTCAAAGGTTGAAGAAGACTCTTCAGCTGATAAACCAGAACCTTTTCTCCATTTTCCCCTAATCGAAGCTTATTTCGAGTCCCACAACTCAATCTAAGGCACTAAGAGATTAGTAGGGAAGGCCTTGAGATGGTTGACAAGTAGATTTGGAGAAGATTTGTAGTTGGAATTCGAGTTTCAAGAGGTTTTTCAAAGGTATGTCATGAAAAAAAATCGTTCAACAATCACAATGTAAGTCGTATATGTTTTAGGAAGAAGAAGAAAACTAATTTTTCTTTTATTTCTTTTTGCCACAAAACGAATAACCAACCACTAAGGTGGTTGGAGAGAAAAGAGGAAGTTATTATTCAAAATAATAAAATAATATAAATATGTAACTAACTTATCATATTATATTTATATTAAACTATATGTTATATCAAATATAACATAGTTAGTTTTAATATTGTAACATATACAAGATAAACTATAGTTTCTTTTCTCTCTTTTATGGCATTTAATTTAAATTATAATTATATTAAATTTAATAATTATGAATCACATTCATAAAAAATATATTTGAATCTTATTCAAATATTTATTTCCTTCAATTAAACAATAATGTATCAAATACATTATGACAATTATATCATATAAAATTGAAACAATTTAATTATATCATATAATTAAATTCCTCTTATTAATTTGAACAATTCAAATTAACCCAAAAATTAATTCTCAACTAAATCTTTTTGAGCTACTAAGGGGACCTTATGGACTTGTAGCTTAAAGCTCAAATGGTACGTAAATAATTAATTAAACTCTTTAATTACATTATCCACCATCTGTTAACTGTCGAGCACTCCACTAAAGACCGATAACTGCACTTTTCGCACTACAGATATATTTTTGTGTCCATTGGATATAACCAATCAACAGAGCGATGACCCTTCACAAATTGCTCGTAAGTACAGTTGGGCCAAATTATCATTTTGCCCCTATAGTTACATCTAACTCCTTAAGTACCACTAATCCTTCTAATGAATAATAGATCATAGTCCCACTATGATAAAACCCCTCTCGGGCCAGAAGAGGGTGTGGCGCCATGTTGTTCAAGACCCAGAATCAGCCCTTAAGGAGTAATTTATCTACTTACCTCTGCTTCAGAGAAGGAGTAAATTCCATCTTGTGTAGCTGTGTTCCCAACTCCCCAGTCAGACAAATCCCCAAAATGGTAGGCTTGTTTAGTCAGAAATCTAGCCACTCTCACCCATACAAATCAAAGGAACGCCCTCATAGGTAGAAGTTCACAACTCAATCAAGATTGAGGTCATGTTACCTATGGTCATCCTGGTGAAATAAAAGTCTCTATTATGAACGATGTTATACTAGGACACACAAATACTTCTAATTGTGGAGAGAATCGATATCAGATACAGATACGATACGGAATACGTCCAGATACGTGGTAGATACGTGTCTGATATGTGATTTGAAATATTTGATTTTTCATTTTTATTTTTAATTTTCAGATATGCATATCTGCTTCCAGATACATGAAGGGGATACGTGTGTCAATTTCTTTTTTTTTTTCCTTCAATTTTAAGCTCAACCATTTAAAAAGCCCAACCCACTATCCATTTTATTTTAGTGCATGTTTAAGAGTAATTTTAAAATCATCAAAATCACTTTTTCCATTTTTAAAATCACTCAAAAACACACTTTTAATTACTCAAAATTAATTTAGTTTTCAATTTTACACTTTTAGATGCAATTTTCATATCATCAAAATTAGTTTTGAAGAATCAAACATGTTTTCCAGTGATTTTGAAAAAGACAAAAGTGATTTCAACCATTTTAAAATCACTTCCAAACATAAAAATCCACTTAAATTGAGCAATCCGAAACAAAATAAACTAAAATGATAAAACATTAAAAAAAACCCAAAACGTAATTAAATCTTCATTATTCCCTTATTTCTCACTATTTAAATCATTCACACCCCCTTCATCCTCAACTTCATTCTTCAATCTTCATCTTCTACTTCTTTCCTACCGTCTACTCTAGTCGCTCAACAATCACTCGACGTTACTGGGTTTTTTTTTTAAAAGTTTTCATTCTCTTCTTGAATCCATTTTAATCTAACTTAAAATAAGTATTATAGAAATTAATTAGACATTAGATATCTTCAACGTATCTGTATCTTAGTTTTTTAGAAATTAACATATTATCGTATCATATCGTATCCGTATCATATATCCGTTTATGTGTTTGTGCTTCTTAGGTATTATATAATGAGACTAAACATTTTGTGGTTCGGTCTTATACAAACTTCTTTGTATAGAATATCCCCCCTCGCATGTCTAATACATGAATGATTAGGATAAGATCATTTGTAGTACTTTACAACAATTGTAACACCTACAAAGCATGCCATACTCATAGTGTCACCAGGATAAGGTACCCAACTTTATCCATATACTACAGATCATTTAGATTATCACTTAAACATGATCCACCTATATATCTCCAAATACATGTTTAGTTACAATGATAACCTTGGATGTTAGTTTATTGGTTTGTGGTTAATGCAACTAAAATATCACATATTTTATGGATAAAGTGAATAAAATATCATATATTATTAATCCTATAAGAGTTTGTTCATACATTGTTTATAAACTATAGGACCATACAAGATTTAGGGCATCAACCCTAACAGATCCATGTTTATGTCTTCACATAAAATCCGATGGATCTTAGTTTATTAGATTTAGTCTTTACAAGTGTAATTTATATATTCAACAACAGTTTTATTGAATAAACGTCAATAACATCTTTATTGTATATAAAATATGTTTAATAATACAAACTGTGAGATTTAGAACATACAACCCAACAAACTCCCACTTCGACTAAAACTACAGTGGATTTACATATATATAAATATGTTAAGTAAAGATGGAATAAATACAATAAACTAGGGCATCAGATACCTAGTATTTCTCCCACTTTCCATAGTTCTATCTATCTTGTAATCCTAGTCCCACTAGGTGACCCTCGAACATTCTAGCTAGGAGGGCCTCTATAAATGGATCAACCAAGTTGTCTTTGGAGGCTATCTATGTGACGATCCATCTCCTTTGTGTACGATCTTCCTGATGAGATGATACTTGCGCTCAATGTGCTTTCCCGCTTATGGCTTCTAGGTTCTTTTCAATTTGCAACTGCTCCACTGTTGTCACAATAGAGAGTGATGGGTAGATGCATATTTGGAACGACTTCCAAATCGATCAAGAACTTTCGGAACTATACTACTTCTTTAGCTACTTCACATGCAACAACATACTCAACTTCCATGGTGGAGTCAGCAATACAACTTTGCTTCATACTCCTCCACACTATTACTCCTCCATTCAAGGTGAATACTGACCCCGAAGTTGATTTTCTAGAATCCACATTGGTTTGGAAGTTAGAATCAGTGTATTCAGTAAGGATCAGATCCTTAGCACCATACACAAACATATAATGTCTCGTTCTCCATAGATACTTGGGGATATTTTTAACAGCAGTCCAATGATCATATCCAATATTAGATTGATATCTACTGACAATTTCAACTGCATAGCATATGTTGGGACGTGTACATAACATGGCATACATCAAGCTTTCGACTACTGCTGCATACGAAATTCGTTTCATAACCTCAACCTCTTGAGGTGTCTTAGGACAGTGTTCCTTAGGCAAATGAATTCCATGCCTGAAAGGTAACATACCTCTCTTGGAATTTTGCATTTTATATCTAGACAACATCTTGTCTATATAAGATGCTTGAGATAATGTTAATGTTATGTTCTTGAAGTTCCAAACTATTTGGATCCCAAGAACATACTGTGCTTCTCCCAAATCCTTTAATTGGAATTGCATGGCTAACCATCTCTTAACGTCAACTAGAAATTCTACTTCACTTCAATGAGTAGAATATCATCAACTAGAAATAGAAAAACTACGGTTTTGTTGACAATCTTCTTGTAAACACAACGTTCTGCTCAAAGCCATAAGATTTGATCACAGTGTCAAATCTCATATTCTAGGATTGAGAAGCTTGTTTTAACCCATAAATGGATTTTTTAAGCTTGCAAACTTTTTGCTCCTAACCCTGTTCAATAAACCCTTTTGGTTGAAACATATAGATACTCTCTTTAAGTTAGCCATTTAGAAAAGTTGTCTTGATATCCATTTGCCAGATTTCATAATCATAGAAGGCAGCGATGGACAAGAGTATTCTAATAGACTTAATCATGGCAACTGGAGAGAAGGTTTCTTCATGGTCTACTCCCTCTCTTGGGTAAACCCTTTTTCCACGAG